>NW_019154091.1:41175643-41531578 GCF_002288905.1 Enhydra lutris kenyoni
TCTTAGGGAGACAAACCATAAGTGACTCTTAATCTCACAAAACAAACTGAGGGTTAATGGGGGGAGGGGGTTGGGGGGGTGGGATTATGGACATTGGGGAGGGTATGTGCTGTGGTGAGTGCTGTGAAGTGTGTAAACCTGGCGATTCACAGACCTGTACCCCTGGGGATAAAAAGATATTATATGTTTATAAAAAATAAAATTTAAAAAAAAATGTGAACTCCCTTCATATATTTAATTGTTTTAATATTCACAAAGTTCTGAGTAGAAGGCTTGGGGCAGAAATTGCAAATAAGAGAAAAGTCTTCTTGTGGGGTCTTTGCCCAACCCCTCCCTTCCCATCCTCCTCTTCAAATCAGTAAGAGTCAGGAGAGAAAGAGAATGAGCAGTCTCTTTGCTGCTGCTTTGCCAGCTGGCATGTCTCCTTCACACTTAAGGTTTTGCTAATTGCAAACATCAAAATCATCATTATTATAATCCCAGCCGGAGCCTTTTAAATATTTCATGTGTCTAAATATTTCCTGATTATTTGTCTAGGAACTTGCAGGCCTAGTGGCTGCGTCTCAGCTAACCGAGCTGTGCTGTGGCCAGGAGCCCCTCCCTCTCTGCTCTTTTCCAGGCAGTCCCTCACCATTTCCCAGAACAGGGAGAACAGGAAGTGCCCGCTGCTCCAGGTGTTTCTGGACTTCAGGAATGCAGTATATTGGAGGCCAAGGATGTTAAGGGGTGATAACATTCTCTAAGTAGCAAAGAGTTTTAATAAAAACCAGTCTTCTGAAGTCTCTCCAGTTTGTAGTGCTTCTTGTAACGAAACATGGCGGATTAGTTCACCATGTCTTAAACTAATAAACTCTGGAACATTCATGTGTAGGGTTCCTGGAAACAACATTTGAACAGGAAATCTCCCTTCTGTAAAGGGAATTATTTGTATAATGCACTGGACAGAAAATCCGACCCTGAAACCAAGAGCTGGGGAAAATTTTTTTTTACATATTTATCCAGTTTTTGGAAAGAATTTTACTTGAGATATCATATTCTTTCTCTCCCCAAGAAAAGAGGCACCAGAAGAAAAACAGAAAAAGTATACCAGAGGGGTTGCCACCTTAAAATATAATTTTGAATCTTCCCAAGAGTATTTGAAGTGGGCTATTTTAAATGTTTTAGACACTGTATCATTACAACAGATTAGTTTTTCCTGTTCATTGGTACTTCAGCAATATTCCTCTGAATTCCTATGTATTTCTCTAATTAAGAACCCAGTTTTTCATAAAATGTATTAAAGTCATCTTAGTTTACACCACAGTTATAATATTAAATGTCTTGAATAGCACTGAGAAATCATTTGTGAGACAAATACCCTCATGTTCCTGGGTTTGTTTTTACAAACTGCTTAGCTCACCATATATTTGGTAATACATATACTTGAGAAAAAATACTTAATAATTTGATAGATCTCACTTCTTACATTTATTAGCTTATTTTTATGCACTAGTTCCTTTTGATTCTCTTTGTTTGGCAAGGTGCATTTCTTATAACTGGAATCCAGCACATAACTATCCAAGGAATGAAAGAATGCCTTCACTGTGTTTCCATTACTATCCCACTGGGTCAAAGTTAGGCTAATTATATTTCTTAAAATAGAGGTGATTGAGGAAACCCAAAGCAGGATAAACATTCAAATAATATCTGAGATTCCATTTTAGAACAGGCTCATGGTTTATTCAACCCAGGATTACATCTCCATTAAGGCAACAATGAGGGTGCTGTCAGGGTAGAGGGTCTGCCTGCAGTCACACTCACAAAAGACAAGCTGTCATACACACCAAACAGGTTGTCATACACAACTTATTATTGTTTCATTGACTTAAATTCTTTCTGATCCCATTTATATAGTTGGCCCGCACTATTTCTGGAGGGTGATGTGTTCCACCAATATAGCATTTGCTGGCTTCGTATTGCTCTAACATTTCTTTCTTTCTTTTTTTTTAAAAGATTTTATTTATTTATTTGACAGAGAGGGATCACAAGTAGGCAGAGAGGCAGGCAGAGAGAGAGAGGCAAGCAGGATTCCCACCAAGCGGAGAGCCCAATGTGGGGCTCAATCCCAGGACTCTCAGATCACGACCTGAGCCGAAGGCAGAGGCTCAACCCACTGAGCCACCCAGGCGCCCCGGCTCTAACAGTTCAAAGCATCCAGTCATGTCAACTCATTACAGTCTTACTGTTCTTCCACTTATTGTGATTCCAGCTTATCTCTAAATATGTTCTTACAATTGAAAATTCTTGGGGCGCCTGGGTGGCTCAGTGGGTTAAAGCCTCTGCCTTCAGCTCAGGTCATGATCCCAGGGTCCTGGGATCGAGCCCCACATCGGGCTCTCTGCTCAGCAGGGAGCCTGCTTCTCCCTCTTTCTCTGCCTGCCTCTCTGCCTACTGTGATCTCTGTCTGTCAAATAAATAAATAAAATCTTAAAAAAAAATAGGAAATTCTCTGTCTACATCCTGAGATTTCTTTGCCAAAATATGTAATGTCCAGATTAAATCCTGAGAAATAATCCTAGGGTTTAAGTAGTTCCAGGGGGGATAGAGAAATGGTTTAGGAGAAGGTTTAAATAAATAGGCTGGAGAATGAGCCTGATAGAATCTAGGAGTAAAAAGAAAGATTTTTGTCAGGCTTAAGTACTTCAGAAAGTCACTACAGTATCATAGAAATGGCGTGTTTTGGAGACAGCAAAGCTGGGTATGAATCAGACGTCGGTTTATTCCATAGTTGTGAGAATACAGAATACGGATCTTTAGTGTCCTTACTGATAATGCAGGAATAATAATAATTATTTCATTGGATTCTTCTGAGAATTAAATGATAGAACACTGAAAAACACCTAGCACAGTGCTATCATAAGTTAGGCACTAAAAACAAAGTAACAGGGAGCCTGGGTGACTCAGTGGGTTAAAGCCTCTGCCTTCTGCTCAGGTCATGATCCCAGGGTCCTGGGATCGAGCCCCACATGGGGCTCTCTGCTCAGCAGGGAGCCTGCTTCCCCCACTCTCTCTGCTTGCCTCTCTGCCTACTTGTGATCTCTGTCTGTCAAATAAATAAATAAAATCTTAAAAAAATTTTTTTGAAAACAAAGAAACAAAACATACAGAAGGGACTGTACATTTAAGATGAAGATACTCGCAACAGGCTCACATTTCTCAATTTAAAAAATAGTTTTGGTTGATGTTCCTTGAAAAAAAGAAAAGAAAAAGAAAAAGTCATCTGAAACTCCTAAATAATAATTCTGTTAGAATACGGACTAAAGTTTTGAAAGTATAAACTGAGAAAGATACGTTTATCTAAAAGCTGGCATGGCATAGGTTGAACCTCTCCCAGACCAAGCCAAGGGAATAGGGCAGGAGCCAGTGTGTTTGGTTTTGGTATGGTATATCAATGATCTCATCCACGGGATTCCCAGGAGTTCATTCAGAGTAGGTTCGACACTAGTGGTAAACAAAAAACTGTTGCTAAAGACCTGTAACAGCCCTGGGAAGTCATCAACAGGCCTTTATAAAGAATACACTGAAAGCCAGGCTAATGCACCCATTAGAGATCGAAAAGCCGGTAGAGACATTGGAAGCAACCATACTGGTTTCTCTTCCCCACTTGTGTATCTTGGTAGCATGAAGACTTCTTTATTTATTCATTTAAATTTTTTAATTTAAAAAACTTTTTTAGTACTAAGACTTTTATATCAGGCCTTTGTGAGATTTATAAACAACAAACTGGGAAAAGAAGAACTTGTGGACATGTAGCTGATTAGCATTTTCCTATGGAAGGTTTACTCCCAGGGGTTCAGCAGTCACATGAAAGGCATTAGTCTAACCTTCCATACCTGCCTTACCAAAGCTTTTCACCAAAGAGCTTGGTTTAATCCTATTTCACAATGGTGGAAAGAACAACCTGCAGCTACCGTCCCGGTGGGCAAAGGATTAGGGACTCAGATGGACTTTGGGAGGTGACTCAGTTTCTCAAGCCTTCTGAGTGTCTTTATGGCCAGAGGCATATTGTGGAGCTTTGGAGTATGAATGTGAGTAAGTCGTGGTCCCTGCCCTTGGATAGCTCATGGTCTAATGTCACTGTTAGGTGAGACAGACACGGAGAAACGTAACATGCTCTATAAAGTGGTAAATGTAAATAGAGATACGGAAGTATAGAGGCACAGGTAGGCTGATTTGAAGATTCCACAGAGGCTTCGTGAAGGATGCAATGCCTCAGCTGACTCACCGGGATCTGAGGAGTTTGCCGCTGGAAGCTAAGTGACTTGGGTGGTGGCATTCAGGGTGGTGGCATGCTACGCAGGGGCCTGTGTGAAGTCATGGAATTGTATCATCACACTCTGGTAGGGTAAAACCTACCACGGGATGTGCTAGAAAAGGGACTAGAGAAGCAGGTAGTGGCCAGGTCATAAAAGACTATATGTACCATTAAATATCTTGGCTTTATTCTGTAAGAAATGGAGAATATTGAAGAGTTTTTAGGAAGGGAGTGTTGTGGTCCACTTTGCATTTTAAATACATCTTTGTGATACCAATCTAGAAATTGGATACGAAGTAGCAAAGGGAGATAATTAAGAAGCTATTGAAATGGTTTATGCCAAAGATGCTAGGAGCCTAAAGAGGAATGAAGTAGAAAGAGTGAAGGGGAATATAGTTTCAATTAGATTTGAGGTACAACTGGCAAAAATTAAACCAAATGAACATAGCCATTCAATAAAAGTATTTTAAAGGAAAGAGCGTAACTCAGCAGGTGCAGATGATAAATTCAGTTTTGAACATGTTAGGGCTGTAACGCTGAAAGAAAATATCCCAAATAGTTATATACAGCAAGCATTTGAATCATGAGAGAGGTCCCAGGCTAGAGATAAAATATTTCAGATCCTCAGCAGACACATAATAGTCAAACAAAAAGAACTGTATTACCTAAGGAAAATACATTCATTCATTCATTGATTCACTCAACAAACAATGGTCACCTGTTGCATGACCGACACTTTTTTAAGGTTGTCATTAAAGTAGTAAACAAAATAGTTCGGGCTTCTATGGAACACAAATTCTATAATCCAGACTGGGGAGAGCACTGGGGTTAGGAAGCAGTGTACATGGAGGCAGAGGTCTCAAGGAGACTAAGAAAAGAAGAAGACCAGAAGTAGGCTCCTAGGAGTTAAGGAAAGAAAGAATGTTAGAGAGTCAACAATGTCAAATATGGCAGAGACGTTTACCTAGATAAGACTTAAAGTGTTCATTGGGTTTGGAAATATAGAGGCCATGCTGACCTGGAACAAAGCAGTTTTAATGGAGTGTGGGGCATAGATCAGATAGCAGGGTATTTAAGAGCTTGAAGAAAATTGGAGGCACTGAATATAAAATACATTTAAAAGAGATTTGGATGAGAATTGAAATATATAAGATGGAAGCTAGAAGGGAAAGGACTGTACAGAGATCTTGATAACTTTATCTTTTGTCCCAATTTTGCATTTCCAGTAGATTATATACATCTTTATCTTAATATTCCACCAGTAATACACATTTTACAACTAACTAAAGCCCTATTTTTGTATATGCTCTCACTATTCCTACATACCCTGGCTTTAAACTTTGCCTCCTATCCAGAAATTTCATGTTTAACCATTAGAAGGACCTGCCTTCTTTTTTTTTTTTTACACTTTCTTTTTTAAAAATTTTTAAAAATTATTTTATTTATTTATTTTATTTTATTTTTATAAATTAAATAAATATAAATAAAATAAATAAAAATTATTTATTTATTTGAGAGAGAGAGAGAGTATGTGAGCATGCTTGTGCATTCATGAGCAGGAGGGAGGAGGAAGAAGAGGAAGGAGGAGGGAGCAAAGGGAGGAGAAGGAGGAGGGGAGAGAGTAGGGACAGAGCGGGAGGGAGAAGCTGACTTCCCACTGAGCAGGAAGCCTGATGGTGGGACTTGATCCCAGGAACCCAGGAACCCGAGATCATGACCTGAGGCTAAGGCAGGAGCTTAACCAACTAAGCCACCCAGGTCATCCTTTTCTTCACTTTCTTTTGTCCCCACTCTACTGCAGAGCCCCTCTGCTCCAACCTTTAGTACATGGTTGATTTTGTCAGCCTAACAAAAGTCCTCTCTACTCTTGTGTTTTTGCTTAACAATCCATCCTAGCCATCACTGCCAAAATCATCTTGCTAAAATACATTCCTATTCATGTTACTCCCGGATCTAAAGGCTTTAAAGGCTTTACCGTGCCGACCAAGTTAAATGTAAACCCACTAACCTGGTATTCACATTTCTCCATAATATGGTTTCAATCAAACTTCTTATATTTATTTTCTCTAAACACTTACCCTGAGATCCAGTCAAACTGGCTTGATCACTGTTTCCTAAGTTTGATGTTATTCCCACCTTGGACACGAATTCTCCTCTATTTTGTCCAAATTTTATCTTTCCCTTAAATCCCAGTTCAGTTTTCTCCTTCATCATTTTTATTTTTTGCCAGAATCCCTACATTTCATGTATCCTTTTAACGACTTTGCATTGTAGATACTTGTAAACTATGTTTACATTCTCAACTATATTTTAAGACCTATGAGAACAGAGAACATATTTAGCATGTTTTATTTTCAGTATCTTGCAGAGGGCACAGTGGTTGTTCAATACATGTTTGGTAAATGTATGTGAACTCCCAAGGATATAAAAATATAAAATTTTGGATCTCAAGATGACCTCAGAGATGACACGGTCAAACTCTTTTATTTTACAGATGAAGGAATTGAAGCTAAAAAATGTCAAGTGACTTGTGCAAGTCACTTGGCTGGTCAGTGACAAAACCATGTTGCAATCCTACCCCTTGACAATCAGTCTAGTCCTCCTTCCACCTCATGACAGCACCTGTTTGGGAAACTTCAGTGGAGCCTCCATTTTTGTCATTGTTGTCCCTGACTCCTTGGTCCCTGGCACCCTCATTAGTGTTAAAGGCAAAGAGCCCTTTCTAGGCTCACAAGTTCATGAATCCATAACCTAAGGAAAAACAGGAAGAAGCCTCCAGCAGCCCACCCAACTTACCATGCGAAAGAGGGAAATGGTGTTCCCGGTGATGTTGTAGTGGGCCAGAACTTCAGAATCGGTGCTGATTCCAAAGGACACGTCTTGGAAGTTTTGCACCATACTATGGAATAGGGACACTGCTGGTATTTCTAAATCCTAAGAGCAAGAAGAAAAAAAAAACCCCACAGGGATTATGTTGGAGAGGAGAGAAATAGAGAATAAATGTGCTCACTCTTATTAAAAAAAAAAAAATCATAGACTTGATTTCGTATCAGGTGAAACAGCACTTACCTCCAAGACTGCAGGCTCAATTCACAGTGGGATTGTTGAATTTCCCAGGCTGAGTGGGCTAATAGGTAGCTACAAAACTGTAGCTCAGCTTGAAACTCCTGTCTGGCCTTATCATAAAGCTTGTAGTTTATTAGCAGAGAGGGACCCACAAATCATACAGGCCTGCAGAGTTTTCCTACATTGTCATTGACCACCCGAGGAGGCAAAAGTTTTGGAAACAATTTGTGGAGGAAAGAAGAAATGCAAAAATAGAAATAGGAGCTGTCAAAGGGCCAAAAAGGGGGAAAAAAAAGCATAAAGGAAATTAAAATGGAAGCCTAGAAGTTTTATTAACAAAGGTTTGTGTGGGATGTGGAAGAATGGTCATCTTTCCCTGCATTAAGCCTGAGATAGTGCCCGTGAAGATACTGTTCCTGTGTTGTTCCAACTCTAGAAAGGCCTGCAGGAGGGAGCAGGGAAGCCACATCTGAGTAAGGATTCCAGCCCTTCCATGACAAGCTGGCATCATTTTCCCTGCTGTCAGAGGACCTTTGCCCAGAGCAGCTCCAAGCAATGAACAGGAGGGAGAATATCCTTTCCTGACATCTTTCTGGCCTTAAGGAGGGGAAGTGCAAAAAAGAAAAGACACTGACTAGCCTTGCCTCTGGGGTCAAGCAGAGGGAGTTGGTATCTTGCTCCTTGGAGACGGTGTATGGAGTTCATTCGAGGCTATGAACAAGTGTTAATCTAGCACCCCCCACTTTTAATTCTCCTTAGCATGGAATTACTCATGGATCAAATGACCAACGGCATCTGGTGGCTGCTTAAGTTATTGCAAATTCCTCCACTCCCACTTTCATTGCCTTCCCGAGGGTGGCTGTTGTGGTCTCCAGCTCTGATTTCTCATTGCTAAGAAATGGGCTCCCCGCCTTCCTCCCCACCTGCATGTCATTGCAGCCATTTCCGGCTGTGTACCCAGAATCGCCAAGGTGATGGCGTGTTGTAACTAATTAATGGAAATGGATAAGAAGGTCTGCAATAAGAGCAGGGGCTTGATCAATGAGAATAACCAGATGTTACCTTCAAAGCAAGATAAAAATGCCAGAGTGATGCCCTTTCATGTATGGCTGCTTTCGTTAGCCAGGCAGCCAATCTGGAAGATGGCGGCTAACGCCTTCAATATTCAAAAGGTCATCCTTTCTCAACATTTCAGAACAAACAGAGAGATAGAAGGATGAGGGACTCCCTATTTGGTAAGGTTTTAGACAGAGATTAACCATTGGCTACTGTGTGGCCTGGTGATAGAAGCTGGATTTACTCTGATTCCTGCCTCAGCAGTCCCGATACAGGATTTAAGATTCAGAGCACTCCTATAATGAGGAGCCTCAGAACTCCTGAAGCAAGTATGAGAAAGACATAATTCAGAGGCGGGGAATGTCTTGAAATTGAGAGGTCTCAATTGAGAGGTACAGACTCTGTACCCCTTGACTTCTAGTGCAGGATCATCTGGCCAGCAAGTGACTGTTATGGCTGCTCTGGGCCAGGAAGCTCCTGGTTCTTTATGGGAACAGAAACAGGGTATCTGGACAAACCTGGAAGAAACCAATGATGGCCACCTCAGCAGCAGCAATGAATTCCATGGTTGCTGGGACATCTGTGAGTGACACGGGTTTCTGAGAAGCAGCAGAACCATCTAGAGAGGGAAGAGAGAGAGAAGCAGAAGGTGTGGGAGAGGAGGAGTTCTAAATGCTGAGGGCATCTCTACTTTTTCTCTCTATACCAAGGCCAAAGAGATGACGGTCTCTAGGGGCACTGCCATTATCCCAAAGCCTTATTGTTTTACTAACATATGGAGGGTGACCCCACCTTATGGTTTCTCTCTGAAGGACAACTCTAGATTTCTTTTTTCTCCACTGGGCAACACAGATCTTTATCCATTTTCCATTTCCTAGAAATGTTCTTTGTTTGGAGCAAAAGAACCCAGGGCACTCCCATGTTCCCTTCCCTTCCCCTAACAACATTTTCACCATATGGTCACCCAAGTGCTTTTTCTTTTACCTGATGATTCCTGAACTTCTGCAGCAACTTCTGGGGACAGTCGCCATGTGAAAAGAAATAATAGAAATAGGAATCTGGGTTGGTCAGCTTCCATTGTTCTTTTCCTGCTCCTTCTCCAAGCCCTGGACTTTGTCTTTTGGGAGACCAACTCAGGGCAGCCCGCTCCTGGTAATTGGCTGTGGTGTTGTTAGTGCTCTGGGAACTGTGCAGCTGGCTCTATGGGAACCTTCAACTTTTGAGATAAAAGACCAAGTTCTGTGACAGGATCTCAGAACATAACCAACCAGAAGAAAGTGGAGTCTGTTCATATGGATTAAAAAAAAAAAAGGGAAATATTTGCAGGCATTGATCTAAGCACTAGGGATACAAAGGTAAGTATGATCCAATCCAGCCTTTCCCAGCTTAGACTGTTAGTGTGAGAGATGGACAAGTGGATCATTTAAATATAAAACAAGACGTGACTGAAAAATTGAGAAACCCATAGGATACTATGAGAATACAGACTTAAGGACATTTAGGACAGTGGTGGGGTTTAGTGAAGGTTTTCTTCCTACAGCGGATGTGTAAGCAAAGTCCTCTATAAATAGGCTGTTGTCAGACAACAAAGGTGGACTGAGAGTTTTGTGTAAAGAGCCAAAAACGGAGATGAAAACGTAATGTGTGAGAGAATTATTAGTAATTGAATTTAGGCCAGATTGTAAGGGGCATTATATAATAAGTATAGGATCTTATTCTTTAGGTGATGGGATTACGCTGAAAAATCATAAGCAGGAAAGAGGTGGTGTCTGATTTGGCCCACAGGTGCCCTTGGATATCCAAGATGGGATTTCCGTAGGCCTTGGGTTACAGAGGTCTCAAGCTCGGGAGAAATTTCCATGTTGAACTATTACAAGGTGAAATAACTCAAGATTTCTACTACTCATATTCTGAATATCCGCTGCTTATTGCACTGGAACAGGGAGACCAAACTGTTCCCAGTGATGTAAATACCTTTTCTCCTGTGTCCAGCCCATATGCCCTCTGAGGAAACTCACAAAGGTAAACAATTTAGTTATCATATTTGTTCGAAGGAAGAAAGCAGGGAAATGAGGGTCTCAGTCAGATCATATAATTGTTTTATTTACTCTCTTGTGCTGTTTACAGTCTCCCAGAAAAAGAAGAACCTCCACTGGTGGGGAACGTGATTAGGGACCTTCACTGAGCCAGCAGCAACCACCGAAGAATCCAGGGGTGGGAATGAGCTACTGTAACCCAAGGCAAAAGGACTGTTAATGATGGTTTGCCTATTTCCTGGCCTCTAGCTGCTCCCATGGGAAACGTAGAAGGAAATATTAAATGACTAGGTATTGAAATGAAGAATTTTGAAGAACTGGCCTTAATGGGGGCCCAGAAGGAATGGGCGGGATTAAAGCCTGGGTTTTAAGCTTCTTGTGCTAGGGAACACTTTGAGAAACATTGCAGGATAAGATGTGTTGGTAATAGAATGTGGGGCGCATTGGGGAAGGGATCCAGCTGTGAACAGGGAGGAGGGCCAGGGTGGTGAACGTGACTGAGAGGGTACTTCTGGATGGCGAGGTAGGGAAAGGGATGGGTGGATGTGCTCATTCTGTCCACTCCTTCTTAATGGACAGGTTCCACTCCCAGGTAAGGTGGTCGTGCTTGTCATCGTCGGTGAAGAAGGACTTGTTGTGGTAAGTGCCTCGGGCCAGCATGCCCTTGGGAGCCTCCTCAGTTGGAGTCAGGAACTCATACTCCTCTGGCCGAGGCCCGTAGCTGCCAACCATAAATGTTGCTTTGTCCACTAGGAAGAAAGACAAGTTCATTAGGGTAAGCGTCTGACAGAGGAAAAGCAAACACAGAAAACTGGAAAATTTGGAGCACAGCCTACAGTGACCAAAACCAAAAGCCATAGTTTCCAAACCGGGCTAAACAACAGATTTACCTGGGCATCTTTTTTTTTTTTTTTTTTTTTGCCTTTAAAATATATATATATATATGTATATATGTATATATATACACACACATATACACACACACGTGTGTGTGTGTGTGTGTGTGTATTTTATTGGCGTGCCTTTTAATAATACAGTTTCGCTCTCAGAAACTATGGATCAGTAATCTGCTATGGGCAGTGTCAAGAATCAGTGTTTTTATTTTATTTTGTTATTTATTTATTTATGATTTTATTTATTTATTTGAGAGACAGAGTGTGAGCAAGAAAGAGCATAAGCAACGGGAGGGTCAGGGGGAGAGGGAGATGCAGACTCCTCGCTGAGCAGGGAGCCCAATACAGGGGCTCCATCCCAGGACCCCAGGGGTCATGACGTGAGCTAAAAGCAGGAGCTTCACCAACTGGGCCACCAGGTGCCTCAAGAATCAGTGCTTTTAGGAAGCCTCACAGCTGTTGCTATCAGGAAAGTCGGGAAATTAGCACCTTAAGTCTATGGAGATCAAGACTCTTCTTTTATGGAGCTATAGCAGGTTATACCATTAAAAAAATTCCTCATTGGGGTGCCTGGGTGGCTTAGTGGGTTAAAGCCTCTGCTTTCGGCTCGGGTCATGATCCCAGAGTCCTGGAATCGAGCCCCGCATCGGGTTCTCTGCTCAGCGGGGAGCCTGCTTCCTCCTCTCTCTCTGCCTGCCTCTCTGCCTACTTGTGAACTCTGTCTGTCAGGTAAATGGATAAAATCTTTAAAAAAAAAAAATTCCTCATTATGAGCACCTGGGTGGCTCAGTCGTTAGGCTTTTGTCTTTCGCTCAGGTCATGATTCCAGGGTTCTGGGATCCAGGTCCATGTTGGGCTCCCAGCTCAGCAGGAAGCCTACTTCCCTCTCTCCCACTCCCCCTGCTTTTGTTTCCTCTCTCTCTCTGTTAAATAAATAAAAATCTTGTTTAAAAATCCCTCATTAATTGAGACCCGAGTTCTGGTCTCATCTCTGCAACCACTTACATCAATATGACATTTCTGGGCCTCTGTTTCTTTCTCTATATAATGAACGTTAAGGACTTCCTACCTATAAACTATCATTCTATGAACATATCCGTTGCGGAGGTGGGGTAACAGCCGGTGATCAGAATGAACAGAAATCATGGATGGAAGAATTGCATAGAAAGGGAAAATCAATAATTTGGTTAAAAAAAAGGTGAAAAACTGGGACAAATGTTGGAAATAGCCAACCAAAGTTATTAATAGGTGAATAACTGGGACATATATTAAGAAACAGAGGGCATTAGAAAGTATAACTGAAGGTAGGCAGGAGGAGAGGCAGGCAGGCAATGTGTAGTTGGCTGTTAAATATTGTGAGTAAGTTTGGAGGAACAGCTACAGACATATCATTATCCTCTTGACTAAGTGAGGCAGCATAATCTCTATACCCAAAGGAAAACAGGAAACTGAACTGTTTTTTCAATGAGACTTGGTCCTGGAAAGACAGGTTAGGATCTTACAGGTCAACAACCTTCTGTGGGATTTGAGTAATTGAGTGGTTGCCCAAGTCATGCAGATTTGTCCAACAATATCCCCTCAAACCCTTTGTTTATTAATTTGGGGGAACTGACCTATGCCTTACTGTTTCCCAACCCTGGAAGAAGAGAGCCCCCAAGGTCAAAGGGAAATGTACCAGTACTTCCATCACCTTTCCAAGTTTCATTTCACCCTGCCCGTAGCATCGGAAGGAAACTGAAGGCAGTTCCCCAAGGCACATACAGTTTAGGACAACTTGTCAAGGGCAACTAAAGACCAGATAATGCTGTGTTATGTCTCTGTCATAGCTTTTCTTAATTCTAGAAAGAATTCTGTTTCTTTGTTTTAAAAATTTAAAAATTTAAAAAAATTAAAAATTTTAAAAATTAAAAGCTCCTTGCTCCCCCATCCTCACTCCACACCTGCCCACATGCTACTTCCAACTCTTATTCCCAAAAAACACACACACCACTGTATAGAACCATAGAAACTTCCAGTCTTGGATTTTGCTGACCCTTAGGTTTATACCTCTGAACTACTTTTTTTTTTTTTTTTTTAACTTTGGAGAGTTTTTTTTAATATTTTTCATTTTTTTCCAAATTTATCTTGGTTACTCTTCCCCTTTGTGAATAATAAATCACAGAGGCCTAAGGCTAAAAGTTAGTGGTTGACCCAGTGTAAACTAGATCTCTGAATGTAGGACTTGCCATTAGTGTCTAGACAGAAGTATATGTGTGCTGTTTCCTAGGGGGAGAATCCAAAGCTTTTTGTCAGGTTCTTAAATGAGTCTGTGACTAAAATTGTTAAAAAGAAGAATTTTAAGTATCAGTGGGGGACAGAGTTTGGGACAGTGTGAAGTATGGGTCCCTTACCTTTCACCCCAGTCCGGTAGGTATGCTGAACATATTTCAGACCCGACACAATATCCCTGTTCACCTGTAGGTGGGAAGGATCCAAGCAATTCAGATTAAAAACGGTCTCTCATTTCTCCCTTTTCTTTCATGCTTATCCTATCTAGCTGAGTCTTCTTTGAGGATGAAAGAAGGTTAAGATTTAGTTCAGAGTAAGTGTTACTATTATCATTTAGTGTGGACAGCGAAACAGAGATTGGAGAGAGGAGGTCCCAAGAGTCAACATTGCCAACCAATGATTAAATCGACAATTTAATCATCGAATACTGTGCTGTTTGCTTGGGGGGAAGGGGGTGCTTAAATAAAACACTGTCTCGATATTCTTCATTACAATTCTCCTTCCTCTAAAGGTCCAAAGAATGGTCTTGAGCCTCCCCTTCCCAATACTACTGGCCAGAACACCGTCCTTATCTTAGGAAAAGCTACAAAGGTACCAATGGAAAATGTTCTGTGAGCATCCAAAAGCCCTAACCTCAGAAATGATCCACCTAGCATGAAAAACAAACAACAAGGAGCAAAGCTGTAATGGAAAATCATGTCTAGAGGAGGGTTGTGCCCTTAATGTTGCTGAGATTGGAGTCTAAAGATGAAGAGTTTCTGCCCCACAGAAACATCCTCCCTGCAAATAAATAATGGGTGAAATCCACTTGTGTCTGGCAAGCATTTTGGATGGCTGTTCTTTACAGATGTTTTCTGAGATGTCACCACTTCCCCAAGCCTTTCAAAGAAAGGTCACTAAAGCAGGATGAAAATATACACAGCCAAAGCACTTTGTTTTTCCATGATTCATTGTACCTAGGACTGAACTGGTTGTCCATTAATTTTATACAGTGCTCGCGTTTATACAAACAAAGTGGACATTGTGTCAGTAGGTGGGGAGCCTGGTGAATTGTTCGCCAAGATGAAGAATGAAAACATCTTTAAATAATTTCTCCCCATGGTAATTATGGCTGCCTTTTTGTCTTGGACAGAGTAATTAAACTGATTTATCAGTGCTATATTTCGTTGTGTTGGCGATAAAGTGGCACAGCAGTGAGCACGGCTAGCTTAGGTTTGAGACTGTCACTCCATAGAATCTATGGTACGAATCTTTCAAAAGCAGAATGAAAATAGCTTCATTGAAGAAATGGTGCTAAAAATGACACCCAAACTTTTTGGGTGTCAGAACACATCCTAAAATCCTCTTGCATCTGCCAGATGTGGCTCATGCCTATAGAAAAAAGTGAATGCATTTTTCTAGAAGTCTCTAAGCTCTTCCTTTGGGCCTCATGGGAGATGTGGTCTGGTAGCAAAAAGTCTGAAAAACGGGAATGGTGATTGCTACTCAGCGATAAGGACTTCAAATCAGAGTCCGCTGTTTTTCTGCTGTTGCATAGAGGGATTTATTTATTTATTTATTTATTTATTTATAGAATTGGGAGGGGCAGAGGGAGAGGGAAAGAATCTTTTTTTTTTAATTATGTTATGTTAGTCACCATACAGTCCATCATTAGTTTTTGATGTATTGTTCTATGATACATTGTTTGTGTGTAACACCCAGTGCTCTGTGCAATCCATACCCTCCTTAATACCCATCCCCTCACCCGCCTCCCTTCTAAAACCCTCAGTTTGTTTCCCAGACTCCACAGTCTCTCATGATTCATCTCCCCCTCTGATTCCTCCCCTTCATTTTTTCCTTCCTTCTCCTGATGACCTCCATGCTATTCCTTATGTTCCACAAATAAGTGAAACCATATGATAATTGACTTTCTCTGCTTGACTTATTTCACTCAGCATAATCTCCTCCAGTCCCGTCCATGTTGATACAAAAGTTGGGTATTCATCCTTTGTGATGGCTGAGTAATATTCCAAATGCATATGGACCACATCTTTATCCATTTGTCTGTTGAAGGGCATCTTGTCTCTTTCCACAGTTTGGCTATTGTGAACATTGCTGTTATGAACATTGGGGTCCATGTGGCCCTTCTTTTCACTACATCTGTATCTTTGGGGTAAATACCCAGTAGGGCAATCACTGGGTCATAGGGGAGTTCTATTTTTAACTTTTCGAGGAACCTCCACACTGTTTTCCAAAGTGGCTGTACCACCTTGCATTCCCATCAACAGTGTAAGAGGTTTCCCTTTTCTCCACCTCTTCAACACTTGTTGTTTCTTGCCTTGTCAATTTTTGCCATTCTAACTGGTGTAAGGTGGTATCAGAGGGAGAGAATCTTAAGCAGGCTCCATGCCCAGCCTGGAATCTAACATGGGGCTTGATCTCAGGACACTGAGATCCTGATCTGAGCTGAAATCAAGAGTTGGATACTTAACCTATTGAGCCACCCAGATGCCCTGAGGGTTCATTTAATATAAATGTATTTGAGATGGGTAAGAGAAAAATATGAATATTCTCTTCTTCCATCTGCAAGTCCCTCCCCATTGCTTCCCCTCATCCCAGGAGGAAAAAGCCTGTGGAAGTCAAAGATATTACATTTCCTTGGGAGGCAGAAGGAAAAGGTGTACAAACCAGAAAGGTGAACATCCCAGGCCAGGTTTTGGAGAGAACCATGAAGTTTTTGGAGGAGGGGGGGCGGAGAAAGAGAAGAACACGGAGCACAGTTAAGAGAGAGATGATGCAAGAGGATTTTAGGATGTGTTCCTGTGGTTATTAAAACAAACCTTCTTGGGTGTTTTTCAACAGATGTCACTAAAGATTTAAATTGCTTCTCAGTTATTTCCAGTTTTGGGTTGGCGTTTCTGCTAATGGTAGCTCCATGCTGGGACAGGTTGGTTAAACTTTGTGTGGGTTACACAGAGAGAGTGGTTTTTCTCTTGTGTGAGAAAATGCTAAGCCTCTGCAGCAGATGGTACTTGAAAACCCCTTTCTGTGCCCCTCCTCCATCACCCTGATATGTAATACCGACCACTACATTCTCTTCGGCCTTCCCACCCATAGCTGAAGCCCATGCCCCAGACATTTCCTTCTGATCTTATTCCCATCAAAATTAACCTCTTCTGTTTCATTTGGTACAAACCGGCTTACCAAAATGATAAGTTAAGGTAGTAGCATTAATAATTAAAAATTCAGCTAATGCGTAATGCATTCTAAGCTTATTTGGATACAATGCCTTGCATATAATTCTAGGCATATTTGGATGCAATATCAAACTCTCAGGTGCTTCAATAATAAATATATAGAAAACAAGCAAGTGAAGCATAGCTTAGTATGTATTACAGAGTAGGCATCAATAAAAATTTTCAGAATGAAATTATTTTGAGACATATTTATGTGTGATATATAGTGATTGTTCCCAGATCCTCAATCAACCCTGCACCAGGGGCAAAGAAGAGCCCAGTGTTCAGATACAGAGGGCAGATGGGGTCTTCCTTGGTGGCCCTGAAGCACCCTGAAGGATATGGCCAAGAAGGGCAACCAAGGCAAATACAGGCAATTAAGAGCAAACAGTACATTTCTGACTTACTTGGTTTCAGCTAAGATTATTTTTCTTTTTGCTTTTGGCCGTTCACTGGGGTATGTGTGTATTCATTATATGTCAATTTATCTCCTGTTTAGTCTTGCTCTTTCCAAAACTATAATTGTAATTCTCCATTATTTACTATGGCCCACACTCTCTGGATGTATATCCTCACCGAGCAGTTAGAACTGAGGCTCTAATTGTTCTATTTCTTACTATTAATCGATTCATTCCTGTGTTAATTTCTCAATACATATTCACAAAATATCACAACGTTTTGTGTAAAATGTTGGAAAGAAGAGAATATAATCTTCCCCTTTCTCAGGGTACTTGGGTGGTACAAGGAAGAAATGGCAAAAATGGTACAATATAAAGCAGGGCATGCTTATGGTTGGGAGCTTTCAGAGTTCATAGAAAGAGGGTTTCTGTTGGCTAAGTGATCAACGGGGAGTTCAGGAGATGGTCCTGGTAGGGAAAAGGCATGAAGCAGGGGTGGGCCTCAAAAGATAGAGCTCAGAGTTGGGGAGAGGACTGTCCAGATCCAGAGAAAAAAAAGAAACAAAAACTGTGACAACATGATAATGCAAGACATTTGATTTTTTCTTTCTCTGATTATAGGAAGAATGCAGACTTTATAAAAACATACGTGGCAAGATACTTACTTTGAAGTGAATTTTGACTCTGTACTCAACACCCTCCTTTAGCACAAAAGTTTCTTTTTTGAGAGCTTCAAGATCTCCTGTAGAAGTAGATTTAGAAAGAGTTTATTCTCCTCAGGAGAAACACAAGGAGATGATGGGAGTTTAAACTCCAGAGCTGTTTGCTGCGCCTGTCAGAATAACGTGGTCCACATGGCCCTTAATTCAAAGAATATCAGAGTTTACACACACACACACACGCACGCACACACGCACACATACACACAGACACACACACACGCACTTGCTATGCCTGAAATCTTACAGGTATATATGAAAAAAACTGGGATAGCACTTTCTCCCCCAAATTTGATGACAGCCCTAAAATATACAAGGTATTATCAGCAATGAGTTATGCATGACAATGTCTTTTTTTTTTTAAGGTAGTTTCCATGCCCAGCATGGGCTTGAAATCATGACTGAAATCATGTCTGAGGGGTGCGTGCTCAACCAGCCGCCCTGACAATGTCTTTTCAAATTGTCAATAATAAAAATAAGTTTTAATCAGCCATCCTAGAGGAAAATCTGAATTACCTTTCTATTTTCTCTGTTGAAAATGATATGACATATATGGCCAAACAAAAAGATGATTAAAGAATGTGTCCCTACCCCTCAATAAATAAGAAAAATAAGTAAGAGCACTAGCTATTTGTTCTTGTAGATTTGGTGATGTTTGTGGCATTTCCTAGCTTTAAAAAATTTACCTGTTTTGGCTCCCTTTTACCATTCTGAATATATATTCACTTTTGTACTTTACATTTGCATATGTAATCTCATATTATTTTTCTTAAGGAAAGTCTCTTAAGTGATAAAAGCTTTAGGCTTTTCTGCTAACAGTAGCTCCATCCACCAGGATATGACTCTAATTCTTGTATTCTGGTTAGAGACGTAATCACTCTCTGTTCTTCTCCCAGTGTGATCCTGTATCATCTGACACTCTGGGGTGAATGTATATGTGTGTGTGTCTGTGCATGTGTGTGTGTTTTGTATAGCTCTGTGCATGTGCTTCATGCCATATATATGTGTGTGAACTATATCTCTATCTATATATCTACACATACACTATGTGTATATAGTATGTATATAATATACCATATATTTTTATATACACTATATATTATGTATATTATATACACATATATTCTGTGTGTATATATATACATGCACACACTATGTATATAGTATGTACATATATTATATGTATATAATATATATTTTGTATATAATTATAGGTTTATTATATGTATATATAATGTATATTTATGTACATATACACACTACATATGTGTGTATATGTACATAATATATGTATGTATATTATACACTTATAATATATACTATATATTTTCTACACAAACTATATGTGTATTATATGTGTGTGTGTGTGTGTGTGTGTGTGTGTGTGTGTGTGTGTTTATGCTGGGATTCACCTCAGGAACTTCTTGGTGACAGAAAACCAAATTTGGGCATCCTGATGGTAGGAAAGTGAAGGAGACTGAGTTTTCCCTGCAATGTGGTCAGGCCCTTAGATTTCCTGAGCGCTAATTTAGACCTCATCTCACAAATTAACGGTTGTACCTGCTAGTGTTACACAATTTCACACAGGAAGAGGCCTGAGTCCTGGTGAGAGAAAGAGAGAGAGAGAGGTATTCTCCTAGAGAGATGCTAGAATGTGGGGGTAGGTGAATTTGTGTCTGCTGTAATAATTTCAGTTGAAGGGGAAGTGTGTCTTCTCAGCCTCTGATTTCCTCCTTCAGACAAATAAAGCCATATAAGGTAAAGAGTGGATGTGCCCCGTGAGAGGGGAATCACCTAGCTGCTGAGCCTACCCTTCTGGAGTCACATTTGCTCTGTCTCATGAGTCCACCTTTTAAATCCAGGAATCATTTTTTTTCCCCTGAAGAGCTGCCTTGGATGCCTCCAACCTCTTGACTCTGCGGCCCTTTTCCTCATTCCTCTCAGATGCAGATTTCCCCTATAATACCCACCTTCTCAGCTCTATCTCCTTAATATTCAAGTGTCAGGAAAGGACTTGACCATTGTCACAATAAGGGGAAAGGAAATAAATTTTTGGGGGGGGGCGCAGAGAGAGAGAGTACAAACAGGGGGAGTGGAAGGGAGGGAGAAGCAGGCTCCCGGGAAGCAGGAAGCCCCACGCAAGGCTCAATCCCAGGACTCCAGGATCATGACCTGAGATGAAGGCAAATGCTTAACCGACTGAGCCACCCAGGCACCCCAGGAAATAACAACTTAATTTGTACATTTTTAGTGGGGGAAGTCCCTTCTACAAGAATCAGAGCTCTAAACTAGTATGTATTTAATAGTAGAATTCCCAGCACTAATTAAAAGATTTTTAGATGGCTTCTTGCCTTCATGGAATTTCTCTAGTTGATATAAGATCAATATTCTCTGAAGTTTAAAATGTATAAATATTACATTTCAGAAGTATACAACTTGCTTTGTAATATTTCCATCAAGTCATTTTACATGAATAATAACTCCCCTGTTGCTGCATGGAGATAAAAATCAGAGGTAAATATGATGATACAAATAAATAGACCCACTACTTATGACTGCACCATCTTCAGTTAAAGACAGAGAGTGGGCTTTTCATCAGGTGTCGTAAATACTGTGTACCCTGAGAGCAATGATTTGTGAACTGGTCTCAGCATTTTTGTATCTGGGATTCCCCTTACTAGTGCTTCCTTTTGCCAGGAGAGGGGCAGAGACTAAGTTTTCCCCATGATATCACTAGGCCCCTTGGAACAGAACAGTTGTGTCCACTTACCAGTGAGGTCCATGGTGATGGGTCCTGGGGCGCTCTCACAAACCAGGGTAAGCCGGGTGACCGTGACATTGGGGGCTGTTGGGTCTGCAGGATTCAAAAAAGAATGTAAGCCTAGGGAAGAGACACGTGTGTACAGTGCATGTGGACATTTTAAGTGGGAGAGCGGGAACATAAGAAGAAAAGTGGTATCTCTGTCTGGAGTGGAAATAGAAAGGGAAGTGGCAGGTTCCCCATGCTGGTCTCGATGGCCTTATAAATTAGAGTGGTGCTAGTTCTGCTTCCGGGACTCAGAGGTCCGCCTTGTTATCAACAGCAAACATTTCCTGGGTGGCTATGGTCAAGTTCCTCTGCTCGATGAGCACTGCCCCTCTCTATCTTATTCTGTTGTGTCTGTGGAAGAGATGAATGGGTAGGCAAGGGAGGAGTGAGGAAGAGAAAGAAGAAGGAGAGAAAATGTGAGAGCATGGAGAGAATACAATTCTAAGTGGGAGTCTGGGGTTCTTTCTAAATCATCCCCATATGTAATTTTTGCCTATTGCCATGCTGACTTGTGCTGTATCTCCAAAAAAGACTTCATCCTATGGTCTGTAACTTTACGCAGCATATAGAGATTGTGCCTCACTTGCTTAGCCCTGGCAACCACTGGGTAGTCTTTCTTCTGCACCTGCTCCTGAGTTGCTGAAATGTATGCCTTCCACCTGCCCCCCATGCCCCTCCACACACCTGCCACCACAGGGCCGTCCCCCAGGAGTGTTTTCTTATACTTGATTAGACTTTCGTCATCTTTGTCCATCTCCTGTAGTTCTTTCAGGGACTTCTGAGGTGGAGGCTTATAATTGAGCTTGCTGTCCAGCTCATCGACATCCTCCTCCAGGTGTGTTTCTGCATCCTTTTCAGTCATTTTGATCTATTTCAGAGAGAGAGAGAGAGGATGATAGTCCATTAGCCAAAAGTCAGTGGATATGAAAAAGGTTTGTGGGGCTGCTGGTAGCACCATCCTGGCCATAATGGGCTTCTGTAATTGTCAGTGATTTTCCAGGATATTTTTTCCTAGTTTAATCTCTTTATTTTTCATGCAATAAGCATATAATGCCGTTAGTCTTTTCTCTGACCTTCCTGAATTTCTCTGAACTGTGGCCAATTATCTCTTATTCACTGAATAAATGGACCAGAAAGAAATAGCTCATTTATGAATAATGTACAAATGAAACAACATAACACAAACAGTCCCAAATAATGAACAGATAGCCCCAGTTCAAACAATTATAGGAATAACTACACTCCTCTAAATCCAGCCATTCCTCTAGTGTCCAAGTTCTTAGCATTGTACCATCCCTGTTGTGATGGTTTCAAAACACATGTAACCAAAGAAATGGATGGCTTCTTCCCATTAATTGAATCTTTCCCCTGAACTCCTGAGATACTTCAAAGGTAAGTCATGCAATGCTGTAGACTGCCATGATACCTGCCTGAGGTGTCTGAACGGTTCCCATCCAACACTGCTAATAACTCCCTGAGGGCAGCAGGCACTAGGTTCTGTGCTTCTCTTGAATCTCCCATAACTGAATAGTTTAGGCATTTTATAAACCCTCATGGTTTGGCTTATTTATCTCTGTATCTAAAGATCTTCTGTTCCTTTGAAATGACATAAAAATAACAAAAGACTCTTTAAATTCCTTCAGACAAAATGGGAAGGGTTAACCTGTCTTTATTTTACTTTATCTATCACTGATCTCCCTTTTCTGGTCCCCTTCCCTTTTGGTATCTCCCTCTCCCTGCCAGAAGACTAGTGATTTTATGCTCTAAGTCCTCACCCTGGCATACCCTGGAGTCTGTCTTCTTCTCTCATTATCTACATTTACTTGCTATTTGTTAAAATATTGAGGGGAGATTCTAATAAAATGATTCACACTTAATTGTTAGTGACTGAATAATGGGTTTAAAAATTACTCATTTTAGGCCATGTATAGTCAGAGATTTTCAGAGCAGAAAGAAACCATAGAGGTGAGATATTCCAACCCATTATGGAATCATCGAGAAAACTGAAACTCAGAGGTTAAGAGAAATGCCCAAATTATCATAGCTGGATGAGTTGCAGTGTCTTAATAAAGAGGAAGAAGTCTCTACTGAAAGAATTTCAGGACTGTGGCTTGTAGCAATGGAGCTATTTGGGGAAACATGGGAGGTATTTGGGCAAGGAGATAATTTCCTGATTTCCTGTAGTCCTCCCTCAAGAGTGTCCTCCCTGCCTTTGGTTAAAGACTACATTGTTTCTAAGTGGCACAACTCTAGACAATATCTAGCACATCTCATCTTCAGTGACTCTGCAAACCTCTGTCAAATCCCCCAGGGAGTGAAGCTATCTCTGGCCAAAATCAGCTGTGGTTTTGAGTTTCAAAGTCTCCATCACTGGCATCAGAAAGAAAAATAATTTGGAAGTAAAGTCAAACAAAAACAATTTTAACAGAAAAAGAAGGAAAAAACAGAGAGTAAAAAGAAATGATATCTCTTGGCTCATCAATCCTCTTCTAACAAAATAACAAGCCAAACACCATGAGCTTGATCAAGTCTGCAAATAGCATTGCAATGCCCAGGTCCACTTCCTGTGTAGGAAGGAAGCATGCAGGTTTGTTCCTATGGCAACTCTTGTCTCAGCAGAAAACTCAACACCATTCATAACTGAGCCTCTCAAGAACAACATAATAAACATCATGACCAGCTCAACTCATATTCCAAACAACACTCAGGGAAAGTGAATGAACTGGTTGGAAAAATAATGAAGAATGCAGTGGGTTGTGGGTAGCTTGAGGACAATCATTAAGGGACAGATGAAGAGCAGCCAGATGAGATTAGTCAGAAGAGAGAGGTTCTCCTTTGGTGACACCCAGGAATCTGACCAGATACTCAGAGTGGACATCACACAACATACATGTGGACAGGGATGCCTGAGTGACTCAGTCAGTTAAGTGTCTGACTCTTGGTTTTGGCTCAGATTATGATGTCAGGATCCTGGGATTGAGCCTTACGTCTGGCTCCACGCTCAGTGCAGAATCTTCTTATCTCTCTCCCTCCTGCTCTCTTCCTCCTCCCACTTCTCTCTCAAATAAATAAATAAAATCTTCAAAAATATGTGTGAACAGATCATCAGGAAACCTATTTATACATGAGGATGTCTTGACCCTCTTAGGACTCTCTGGAACATATCGCTTGGTTCTAACAAGTCATCTGCTTGAAGTCTGACCATCAGAAGATAACATCACACCCACCCATTACTTAGTTCAAGGTGATTTCCATAACCTGCAGGAAATTGTTATTTTGCACCCTGAAATTTCAATTTTGAAAGGATAGTGAGAGAGAGAGAGGGAGAAAAAGGTAGAGAAAAAGACAAAGATATGATCTAAGACAGGATTCAACAACATCTGTGGGATCATTGGCAAGTCAATTTCTCAGTCATCTAGATCTTGATATGCTTATTAGTAATTCTGAGACTTCTGTCAATTCTAAATTTCCTTGATTCATTAAAAACAGATATACAATAATTGGTTCATACAAATGAAATGTAAGTTTATTTAAAAGACAGGTAAAAGCAGAAGATAACATGAGATTCTATATAAAATTGTTGCAGTAAAGAGAAGGAAATTCTGGACCACATTAAAATAATTTGATTTAAATATATAGCATATGAAAAAATGATATGAAGCCAAATGACCCCAAACCAGCTCAATCTGGAAAGCAGATTAGAAAAAGATGAAAATATAGTAATACAACAAATAAGGAACCGGAAAAGCAATTCTCAAGGAAAGCTTCTTTAAAGCACAATATTTGGTGAGAATCTACTCTTTATAAGGCTCAGCGCTTTACCACTTACTGGTATTTAAGTTACTCTCCAAAGTGGAGAAGGAGCTGTGGGATGGACAACCACCATGGTTTGACTGATGATTCTTAATCTTTTTGGAAATTACACGTCTTTTTAAAGATCTGGTGAAAGTCACAATCCTCATAAAAGGAAAAAAAGAATATGCCCATGAGATGCTACATGCAATCCAGAGGCTCATAGACTTTACTAGTGTCCAAGATTAGAAACATGACCTTGAAACTGTGACTTCTTGGAAACATGAAGCAGATAGTTGACTGTTACAGTGGAAGCTTTCTTCTTTTGGAGGCCTGGTGGCATCAGTGACCCAAACTAGCTTCCAGCCAAGGATCATGTCTATCAAACCCCAAATGCTGGATATGAAAAAGCAGGAGATATCAGGTAACATCTGTATCCGAGAGAATATGAACACCCAGCCTGGCAGAGGAGCAAAGGTGCATAGGGCACAGCTCTTGAGGGAAAGTGTTCTGAGGT
This sequence comes from Enhydra lutris kenyoni, assembly GCF_002288905.1. Taxonomy (NCBI): domain Eukaryota; kingdom Metazoa; phylum Chordata; class Mammalia; order Carnivora; family Mustelidae; genus Enhydra; species Enhydra lutris. The sequence goes on from NW_019154091.1 coordinate 41,200,707, forward strand.
CAATCTACCTGATTTTGGATAATTATCTCTTCATTGAACTAGTTCTCACCATGCACAGGTGTTGATTCTGGCTTGGCTACTAGTCAGCTGTCACACCCTGAGCAACTGGTTTACCCACTGTGGTGCTTATTCTCCTTCTCTTGAGGTTTGGGGGTTGGAGCAGACCACCTCTAGGTGCTTTCCCTTTCTAAGTTCTCCATCTGTAGATTCGTTCTGCCCTGCGGACATGCGTCAGCTGAGTTGCACACATTCGATTACCTTATTTCACTTGTGTACAGAAGAGAATTACCCAATCTCTGTTTCATTATCTCAAATTTGTCTGAAGTCCCAAAAGAAACAGCATTTTTAATTTCACAGTTCATCTCTGAGGAACCATGGATTCTGCCAATGCCTCAGCCATCATGGCTTATGGAGTTTGATAATGATTTCCCAAACTATGTGTGTGTTATACATGTGAATATATAAATATACATGTAAACTATGTATATACTGACCATACATATCAGTCTTCTCTCTTTATCCCCTCATTTTACAGTGGGATATGCCTAGCAAAGGGAGAATGGGCATTTTATGGAAATTCCACAACTACCTTCGAGTATCATCCAAAGAACAACCGGCTTTGTTATTGATGATGATAATTATAATAGTTATCATACATAACGCTAAATGCTGTCCTGAGGACTAGCTCATCACTCCTCACTACAGCCTTGGGGGCGGGCATGGTCATATGCTCTTCTACAGGTTAGTAAACTGAAGCTCAGATGAGAAGCTTGCGGAAGAAGACCTATTGTGTAAGGGGCAGAATTGCCACCTCTGCCGTCTTGTCTGGTTTGCAGGTGCTATGCTCTGTTGCTCCAGCTGTCTTAAGTAAGAAGTAAAAATGAAATTATAGAACCCATTAGTCATCTTGGGAATCTATCCTAAGAGTGCACAGGCAGTAGGAAATGTGCTTCTTTGCAAGACTCTGCAGGCTTTAGCGAGGCAGTGAGGCATCACATAGAGAGGGTTTCAGGGCCACTCTGTCCCGTGTACTCTTGCACAAGTCCCTGAACCTCTCTGCGCTCCAGTTTTGTCCTCTGTAAAATGAAATCATTGCCTTAGAAGGACCTCTGATGCCTCTTCCTAATTCAATGACTCGAATGCTCCTTTATTTAAAGAAGCCTCTGAAATGAGAAAAGAAAAGAGGAAGTGGAGGTGGGGTTGGGGAGAACCCAGTTCATCTGTGCAGAACATTCTAGCTGGCCTTTTCTCACCTTCCTCTGCAGCTCACCCACTGTTCCACAAAAAGCAGAGGTGTTTTGTTTGCTTGGAGGTCATTTTGACATTGGTTTTATGACACAGTAAAAGTGAAATGGAGACTCAAGAATTATGTGTTGAACAAGGTTAGTGTGCACTCCATCAAGACCCAAAGTACATATTGGTTGCGTGTGTGTGTGTGTGTGTGTGTGTGTGTGTGTGTGCTTACTACTCTATCTTTATCTCCTGCTTCACGGATGCCTCCACAGATGAATTTTCACAGTGAACCCCTCGCACCCTCCTGTTTGCTAGGCAGGCAGGCAGTGTAAGCAGGAGGTGTGCGGAGATAGGAACTTAATCCTCTCAGGCTCAATTAAAATGCCACATTAAATTAGGACGAGTTACTCGTGGCATGACTATGCCATAGCACAAAATGGTGGTTTTGCTTGCAAATCCAGTGAAATGTTCAAGATACTGAACTTAAGAATTTGCACCAATCTCAGGATAGAGCACCCTTGTCTGGTTCAGTGATGCAGTTCCAAAGAAGTGGAGGGCAAGAAAAGGTGAAACCCTTGAGTTTAGATGAAACAGATTACCTGGCTACTTCAAAGAAAGGTGATTTTCAAGGCCTACTAGGATCTGGACTTGGAGTCTGGCGGGCCAGAGATTCACAATGTGGTTCTGCTTTGCCTTATTACAGGACCTAACTAAGCAAATGATCAGCCTTGCCGAGCCCCAGATTTTCCACCAGTAGTGTGGAAATAATGATCTCTCTTCATGGGGTTGAAGAGTTGGAGAAAACACATGAAAAGTTTTCAGACGATCCTGGCCAATAGCAGATGTTCACTAAACTACCCGTTCTCTTCCTCTGCTCCCTGCCCTGTGGGATGGTCTGTCCTGTCGCACAGCTTCTGTGAAGTGAGGTAACTGGCTCCCTGGGCACCGAATGCTTTCCCTTGGTGCTGCAGTGTTGACAATGTCCACTCCTTCCATCTTAAAAATAGATTTTGTTTCTTTGAGGAGTACAGAAGACACAAGAAGTTCTGGGAATTGCGAGAACTGTTTATTAACTGAATCAAGCTTAAAATGGGAATATCACTATTATGTTTCTTTAAAAAGCTTCCTCATGAACAACTTAATTTTAGATTCTATTTATTGCTCCCTTTCCTAATTGAAGCCAGAGTTGACTCCGTGAATGACGAGAAATGACAAAAGACAACAGGCGCAGCCAATGGAGAGAATATCCTTTGGCTCTGGAGCAAAATTATGTGGAGACCGATCTCGTGTTTCAAAGTTGCTAGATGATGCTTCTAGATGCACAGGTCATGAATATGAGAGAGAAGAGGTGGAGATAACAAAGGGATAGCAAAATATGGAAGTACTAGAAGTAGGAGGATTTCCATCAGAGAAGTGCTGATGCAAGCATTAGTATTCTCTGTCACCCTGTCATGTCCTTTCCCTGCTGACAAGGATATGTCCCACTTTCACTAAACCTGGGGCTGCAGCTCTAGATAGCGGGCCATTTAGAGCTGGACCATCCCTGAAGTATGGCCGACATGTCAGAGCCAGTCAAGGATTTGGGTCTGCTTTGCTGCCTGCCTGGTTACTGGGCTTATCTGGGACTCCAAGTTCATCCCTTGGGACACCAGAAGCTGTCTTGGTTCTGGAGTCCTCTGTGGTTTCTCAGTATTCCTTAGCAACATGGAGGGTTGGTGCCTCCTGGGCTCCTCAGGGCTGCTCTCTACCCTGTTAGCTCTGTGAAGACCATCTGAAAGAGCAAAGCTGAGTGAGGAGAACCAACTCAGTGCCTGAGAGGATGGTGTCTTGTTAGATAAAATAGACATTAAAATCAATCCTGAGAACGATACACATGACTAGAAGCAGAATTCTTCAACATTTCCCTGGGTGGGAGCAACGAGACATTCTTTCTTCCCAGCACACTCACAGTATACTCTTCTAACCCAGATTTCTATGCAAAAGGAGAGAGAACTCGGTGGCCCCATTCAACCTTGCTGGGTGTCTGCCCTGTGAAGTTAACCACGCTGGGTATTTTCACAAATACTTATTTTAAATAATCCTCGATGAAAACTGCAGCATGGACGCCATTATTAAGCAAAAGACTAGACTGCCATAACTTGAGACAGTCACAGAAGTTTTAAATTCAGCATGAAAAGGGGTAAAGACACCATCTATAATCATGGGTGCTGAGAAGAAAGCTCAGGTGAATTTGAACCAGCTCTGGCTGTGGACACCAGAGTGTGACATGGCCCAGAGTGATTGGGGAAGTGCTTACTAAAGGGATAAACGTTGAAGTAGTAGGCTCAACATGAGAGCCACCCCTGGGCATGGCCTCTCATCCAGGGCCCCGGACAGCATAACACTGCCTATGAATAAGGACGCCCAGAATGTGGCATTAGAGAAAATCCGCCCCCCGGGACATTTCTTAAAATGTCCTTCTAAGGCATTGTAGCTGTTGGTTCTTTTTTTTTTTTTTTTCTTTTTTTGGTGACTTCAGTCAAATAATTGAACACTTCTGAGCCTTACTGTCCTCTCAGGATTCAAATTGGAAAGTTTCTACCACCAGGCTTGACATAGAGAAGGTACTCAACGGATGTCGGTTCTTTTTCTTTATCTGCTTTGTTTCTAGTCCCTGGGGCTGCTAGCTGAAATTTGTACTATATTGTGCTCCCATAAATTGGCCTGGGCTGATCTTCCCGTCAGAATGACTTCGCTGTGGTGACCTTCCACTGACAACAGAACCTCCATGGTGCTCCCAGCCTACTTCCCTAGGGACAAATTCATGCTCTCCCAAACAAGCAAGGACTAAACCCCCATCCCTGGAATGTGCCCGAATGTGTCCATCAGCTTTGGTTCAGCTGGAGCACGGCGATTCCACACGTGCCAGGTCTGAGCATCCTGAATGGAGAAGGAACTCTTCTCTCAGAACTCTCTGCCCATCTCACAAAAGAGTAAGATGATCTTATTACTACGCTTGTGTCACATTTGGATTTGGGAGGGACGTTTTCTTCAACACTTAACAAAACAAAGCGATGGCAAAGATCTGCGATGTCTGCCTGGGCACCGAACTCTGGATTTCCCTTGCTTGAGCATTCCTGCAGGGAGGCTCCAACACAACTAATGCAGATTTTGGTGACTCTTGGTCTCCATGTGAAAGGGTGACTATGGGGCGGATCTCTCTGGGAGAGCAGTCTGCCTTCCTGGACCGTGCATGGAAGAACAGCCGTGGGTTGATCAGACCCAGGCCACAAGTAACCCTAACTAAGTCTAGAGTGTAATAACAGACTAGGTTCATAAAACATGCTGACTGGGGCTGCCTCTGAAGGGAAGAATTTCAGATCATGCCTAATGGTCGCCAAATTCAGTCCTTGACAATTTGAAGGCTCGCGGTTTAGATATCCTAGCGGGGCTAATTGGATTTTTGTAGAACCTATCTCTTAATAAATTATTTGGTGCCTTCTCTGCTTTTAGTCCTCTTGGATGTAAAGATTTTTTTTTTAGCAATAACAGGAATGAACTTTCTCCCCATCTGACTGCAGGAATTTACATATATAGATTATTATTTATATTTAAGATATTTATTTATTTGCCAGAGAGGGGGAGACAGAGACAGAACGAGAGAAAAAGCACAAGCAAGGGGAGCAGCAGGCAGAGGGAGAAGCAGGCTCGGGACTCGATCCCAGGACCCGGGGATCACGACCCAAGCCAAAGGCAGATGCTTAACTGACTGAGCCACTCAGGTGCCCCTGACTGTAGGAATTTAATAAGTGGTTTTTGTTAGTGATAGAAATTGATTCCACTGTGACAAATGAGTAAATAACAACATGTTCTACCATTACTTCCCCTTTGATTGTTAAATCCCATAGTACTCAAAGGAAGGCTTTCATTATGCATTTCTCTTATATCACCAGAAAAATTCTTTAGGGGAAAACAGTTTAATGTTTGACAGCTTTGAGTCTTTATCTTTTTTCCTTTCAATCAGTCTCTTTACATCTACTTAAAAACAGGAAACCACATATCTCCACCCCAGCAGCAACCCTTCATCTACTAGCATGTTCCACACCAGTTTGGGTCCACAGTCTTTTCGCTTCTGAACTTGGCTGGATGCCCACCCCTACCTTGTAGGAAACCCCTCTGGGCACTCCTCAGGAGTTACACTCATGGCCCTTTTCCCACACACTCGGGATCTCATTCCCTGGGCTGCTGCAGGGCGCGCCCTCCCCTCCTTCGCTGAGCTCTCTCCCCTGAGTCATTGCTAAGATTCCCTGCTCTGACTTCCCCTTCTCTGCAAACTGCTCTTACCGCCTCCTTAGTACTTTCTTATAGGTTTCAAAGATAATCTAAAAAAATAAACTGGAGAGGTTCATCGCCTGGTTGAGAGATCGCCTGCATTTGCCTGTGCCCACCTATAGCCTCCCTCACCCCGAGGTATTTCAACTTACATTCAGTGGCTCACGGCTCTCTGGGGTGCCTCTGTCTCTCACTCTGACTTCTGAGTTCTGGCAGTTAGAACAGGAAGGAAGTTAGTGAGGAAAAAAAAATGTTTTAAACCTACTAGAAGAGGAAACCCTGGGCTGTCTCAAATCCTGTTCCTTTGCACTGCGTATCTCTTGATCAGTCAACCGAACAGTGTTCTTGTCAAGTAATGGCACAGGTGTGAGCATGACCGCCCGTGTGAGTGTGAACGTGGATATGCGTGAGTGCTTGTGCAAGGGCATCGAGGCCATAGCCTTGAGCACTGAGGATCATTGTGCAGATATGTTGAAACAAATTAAGTCGTTGCAGTGCATAGCTTAACTGAGGCAAGTAGCCGAAAACCAGCAGCAGTAAATTCGCATGAGCTTTACTTCGTATCACTGACTTCTGTTCCTGTGTGGTCTCTGCCAGCTTTCTTATCGGCCAGATATCTTGAAAGTTTGCTGGCAGCCAATGCAGAACGCTAAGGAATTATAAATGTTAACTGCATATACTTGGCCCTCAAACGGGTTTTTTGGAGTTTTGTTGGTTATAATTTCAAAATGTAGCTTTGCACTGCAGCACAATCAAATGTTACTTGTAGTTTTCACTACTTTTTTAATTAAAAAAGAAGTAAAGCACTGTTTTTGATTAAACCTAGGAATGAGGAGTACAAAATAGCTTAAGACTTCATTAATTCAGTCTTGTAACACAGAATTTGTGGTAATTTAACAAGTACGAAAACCGACTTCATACCCTATTTAGGGAAATGGTTTGTGAAGTCATTTAAATGGGAACAAGTTGCAGGGGCCATATTTAAACCCTTTAAAGGAACAAGCAGTTCTTAAGTAGTGCAGCCACATTGATTTCATACACTCCATAGCTGTTGTCAATAAAAAAGAGCTTATTTATACGAACACGTCCATATTTCATATTTACATTGTTTCGATATGTGTAGAGCTGACTAAGCAAATATAGTTGGAGAAACTGATATTTATTTTGCTGTCATTTGAACGTGCTGCGTTTTGTTCCCTTTATTTCGTAAACTGATGCCACCAAATACGTCTTTAGTCATGGGAACTGAAACAGCCGAGAGGATGGTTATTTGGTGGGAGAAAAGAGATGAATCTAGGCAAATAACAAAAAAGAAAAAAGTATATAATTAAATTTAGCAAAAGTCCTGAAAACCCAATACAGACTTCGTTTGTAAATTTCCTAAAATGCTAAGATAGAAGATAGCCCTTGAACGCATCAGGCCATATTTTAAATCAAAGCAAACACTAATTCACATGGGAGAGAGTAAATTTTGTAACCTGGTGCTCCCAAGAGGGGATGCATTTCTTCTCTCAATAACATTCGCAGAGCACCTTTATTTTTTCAGCTACTGTTCTAGGCGCCAGCGAAACGGCAGTAGACTACAAAACTCTCTGCTCTCTTGTGGCAGTTATGTTCTAGGGGGGACAATGAAAAAATAACATAGGTAAAAATAAATTATTTAGAACAAAGAGAATTTGAAAATTGGGAATGGTAGATTCATAGTCCACATTCCACTCCCCCTTTCCCATGCTATTAGGGAAGATGTCATTCGTCAAACAAGGCTTTTTTTTTTTTTTCTTCTGTCAAGCCCAACGTGTCTCCACAATTTTTCTCAATGCACTGCATTGGGCACGGACATTGGAAGGAAAGTGTCTGTAACATCACTAGATATGTGTGCAGTATGTGTGTATTTATTGGGGGAGGAGAGAGCATTCATAACTTCCAGCAAAGGAGTCCATGACCTCGAAAGGATTAAGAATTGCTCATTGAAAGTCTCTTCTTGATGATACAGTCATGGGCTTTTCATAATTTGGAGGACAACTACCATGTTTTCCTAAAGTACTTCCTGACATCACAGTCAGGGCAGGGATGCCCCGAAATTCCCATTTCTCATTTTTCCTCCATCACTATTCACTGTGCACCTGTATTTATCAGCGGAGGAAACAGACAAAGAGACTCTTTGAAGAGACCCATGAGGGGAGACACTCTGCTTCCAGCCCATGCTGACAAAGATGTGTTATGTACCCAGACTCCCTTCCCCATATTTAAGCTTCTTCAGATGCAGGACAATGCCTGTCACGGCAGCAAGGAAGCTCTTACTCCAAGGACCTTAGTCCTGTGCTGCCAAATGAAATCAACAGAACTTGGAAACCTACGTGAGTGTTTCCGGAACAATCATCAAAACTTGGAAATATTTTCCAGTTTTTCTTTGTTGTTACAAGCATACGACTGAAAGGTAAATTCTGGACAACTCTTCCATGGGGCGGTGCCTTTACCATGAACTTCAAAAAGTAAGAAAAGACTGGGGCCGACTGTTAACACTTCCCCTTTTTGCACAGACGTATTTCTTTGAGGCTCCAAGTTGAGACAACAAACTCTCAGAGAAGACTTTCCACCCTGAAAGCTGTCCATTATGAAATGTGTCCACCGGGCACCAAAAGCAGGCTGGGCGTGGGGAGTGGGGAGCTACAATTAGACAGATGTCCTGGCTCTGTGTCTTCCTATCAGTGTATCCCTGGGCCATGGTTTTTTTTCTTGGAGCCTCAGTTTGCCCATCTGTAAAAGAGGCACATCAACCTTCAGCATCACTGGAAGGGTTGGAAATGATGTATGAGAACGTGTCCAGCAGGGTGCTCAATACTCAGTAAATGATTGAGGCTAAGAAAATCATCACCATCATCAATTCCACAGGACATTCTGATGCTTATTACTGCAGACCACATATGAAATTGACTAAGAGCGAGTCATTTTCATCTAAGTGCTCTCAATCAGCCTACACACATCTCAAATACATATATACCTTATATATTACCTTCTTCTTCTTTTTTAAGATTTTATTTATTTTACAGGGAGAGAGCAAGCACAGGCAGGGAGAGCAGCAGGCAGAGTGAGAGGGAGAAGCAGGCTCCTTGCAGAGCAGGGAGCCTGATGCAGGGCTCCATCCCAGGACCCTGGGATCATGTCCTGAGCCAAAAAGAGATGCTTAGCCAAATGAGCCACCCAGGCACCTACCTTCTTCTTCTTTCCAGCATTGATCCAGGACAAGCGTGTTATATTTTTTCTGAGCTAGAGCGTGCGCTACTTGTACAATATAATTTAGGACTTTAGTAGGCACTGCTTTGTGTTATGTGATTATTTTCTGAATAGTAGAGTTATTTCTCCATCCAAATATAAAATGTGTGAGGAAAGGGCCGTGTCTTATTTGTCTTGTATTCCTTGGAGCAGCTAGCATGATACTTGGCTGAATAATGCAAGAAATTGAGGAAAGTTCTCGAGTAGATATGTATCTGTCTAAATAAGATAGAAATGACTACATTCTGCACCCCCATTCCATCTCTTTCCTCTGGTTAGTATGTTGCCTTGGGGAAGAACGAATGGAATATGAGTATAGTCATTATTCATAGGAGTCACTGAGACCAATTTTTCTGTGTCATATATAAGAAAGGAATCTATATCATATATATATGATAAATGTAGTTCAATATGTCATATATATATGTATATATATAAATATTTATATGTAATATGTAAATATGTAATATGTAAATATATGTAATATGTAATAGTACATATTTTTTTACAATTACAATAATTACATAATCTGGAAATATGTATACATTTACATATATATACATATATATATGACATATTGAACTACACTCTGACGGGGTTCGTGGTCTTGGCATAAAGGTTCATTTGCAAATTCAACAAGCCCTTAAGAATTCTCACCCAGCTATATTCCAGGACCTGTGCACAAGGTCAGAGATAAACCCACTTCTAAGGCACAGTCCTAGACCTCATGTTGCTACCAATGTAATGAGGAAGACAGAAATAAACAAATTAAATTTTTTGTGTGTGCTTAGGAAAAGCAATGTACAGGAGGTATCAAGAGAAGTTAGTAAGGACATCAAGAAAGGCTTCTTGGAGGAAGCGATTCCAACTTTTAAGTCTACAAAGGAGAGTAGACAGTTGGCTACTTGACATGGGAAGGGTTGGAGGTGGAGGAGAATGCATTTGAGGAAAGGGAAACCATGAGTGAAGGCATGGCGTCCTACAATGGTGTGGTGTGTGCAGGGAATTATAAAGGAGCAGCTCGAGGTTGCTGGACTTCAAAGTGAACATTAGATAAGGATAATAAATGTGTCTGCGCAGGACAGGCACAGGGTCCTCATCACAGCAGACTTCTCATGCTATGCAAATAAGGAACTTGATCTTGATCCTGTCAGCGATGGAGAGCCATTGAAAGTAAAGGAGACACATGAAGAGTTTTGTGTTTTACTCTATAGTTTACTCTGGTAGCTGTGTTGATGGGTTTGACGGGAACAAAATCAGTTTGCAGACTGTTCGGCCTGAACTAGAGCAGCATTCATAGTAGGGATAGAGAGAGGGGGTCAGCTCTAAAAAATACTCAGGTGAAGTTGGCATGACTTGGTGATTGGAGGGATGTGAAGGATGAGGACGGGGAGGAGGGAGGACTTAACAGATTTCTGCAAGAATGACAGGATCCGTGGTGGTATCACCAACTGATTTGGAAAATACGAAAGAAAAGACAGATGTCTCAGGGGAGGTTATGACTCGAGTTTGGACATGTTGAGTTTGAAAACAATCATGCCATTTCTAGGAGGTGATTTTTGACAGACAGAAAGATATATAATCCTGAATTTCAACTCTAAACTACTGATTCATCGGGTTATGGATAGTAGTTTCAACCAGGTTTCCCAAAGTGTGGTCTGTGGCTCCGCAGATGGAATTCACACAGGAATTTGTTAGAAATGCAAATTATCAGGACAGCGCCAGACCCATGCTATCAGAATCTCTAGGGCCGGAGTCACGAATCTGCTTTAAAACACTCTGCAGGTAAGTTGTGACGTTTGAGAAACACTGTCTTAAACCACATAAATGGATGAGACCACCCCAAGAGAGTATAAAAAGAGAAGTTGCTGACATCTAGGAAAATCCCATCTTATGCAAGCTCTACTTTCAAATATAACCTGTTGATTACTTCTCACGTTCTCCTCTGCTAGCAGCCTAGCCCTACCATCACCATGCCTTCAGATACTTTTAGAACAGTCTCTGAATGTTTTCCACTTTTGTAATAGCTTCATGCTTTATTCTCCTCAGAGTAGCCAGAGTAAGAAGCACACTCGTGACCAGAACATTCCTTCCATCTGAAACTTCTAGGGACCTTTTACCCATCTACAATAAAATGGAAGCATTTGCCATGGTCTGCAGGTGGGCTTATTATGGTAATCAACCTCTAAGATGGCCCCAATGATCCTTCTCTCAACCCTGATCAGATTGTATCAGGCTTGGTCTGGGACCAATAGAGCACGGCAGAAGTGATGCTATGTCAGTTCTGAGATTATGTTATAAAAGACATCATGCCTTCTCTCTTGATCTCTTGGATCAGCGGTTCTGAGGAAAGCTAGGTGTCATGTCATAGGGACACTAAAGTGACGTATGAGTTGACAATGCAGCATGGTCTACATGGTGAGAAATGAGGATTTCTGCTAACAGCTGTGCGAGTGAGCTATGTAAGAAGTGAACCCTCCCACCAGTCCCAGCAGCCTGGCTGTCGCCTCATGAAAGACGGACCAGGAACCACCCAGCTTCACTACTCCTGAACAGACCCTCAGAAACCATGGGATATAACAGATGTTTACTTTTATGAGCTGCCAAATTTTGAGGTAATTTTTATGTTATTCGATAACTGGTGCCCCTTGCACCACTCCAGACTTCTCTCCCTTCTCTTTTGTTCTCTGTCCCCTGCTAATCCTTACAGGAAAAGTAGGTTCCCATTTCAGCAGGTGTTGTCTCTACAGGAATGCTCTCCTCCCAGAGAGCCATACTTGATTCATTTCCTCATTGTGGCTTTAATTTGTGTTTCCCTAATGGAGGATTATGGAAAACATCTATTTATGTCCTTATTGCCATCTGTATATTCTCTTACAGTGAAATGTTTATTTGTATTTTTGGCCCATTTTCTAACTGGCATGTTTGCCTTTTGAATATTGAGTTTTGAGAGTTCTTTGTATATTCTAGAGGCAAATCCTTTGTTGGGTGTGTAATTTGCAAATATTTGCTCCCAGCATATTATTGTTCTCTTTATTCTCTTAACAGGGTTTTTCAGAGTGAAAGTTTTAATTTTGATGAGGTCAAATATATCAGATTTCCCTGTTAAGTAATTTTGCTGGCAAGTCTAAGACATCTTTGCTTAGTCCTGAAGGACTTAGGCCCTGAAGATTTTCTCCTAGTTTTTTTTCCCCTAAATCTTTATAGATTTACTTTGCACCTTTAAGTCTGTGATACACATTAAGCTAGTTTTCATACAATGTGTGGCAGTTAGGTGTGGAATTTATGTACATAAAGTGTGAGGTGTGAGATTCACTTTCTTTGTTTTGTTTTGTTTTGTTTTATTTCTGATGTCCATGGACAAAATGTCAATGCTCAGCCTCATTTGTCCAGGATTTAGATGTTCATTCTCCAGCACCATTTGTCAAACAGTCTGTCCCCCTTCCAGTTCATTACTTTTGCACCTTTGTCACAAGTTAACTGGGCATATTTTGTGGATCTACACTTGGGTTCTTTACTTTGTTTCACTGATCTGTGTGTCTATTACTCAGTCCATATCACACTGTTTTGATTACCATAACTATGTAGTAAGCTTTAATTAACATTAGGAAGAGTGATTCCCTCTCACCCTACTTTTTTCTTTTTCAATATTTGTTTTGGCCATGCATTTTAGAATAAACTTTTCTATGTCTACAGAAAACCTTGCTGGAATTTTGATAGGAATTGTAATAAACATGGATCAATTTAGTGAGAATTGGTATCTTTACTATGTTGAGTGTTCTAATCCATAAGCATGGTGTGTTTTTTCAACTATTTAGGTCTGCTTTGATTTCTTTTAAATTAGATTTTGTAGGGCGCCTGGGTGGCTGTCAGTTAAGTGTTTGCCTTCAGCTCAGGTCATGATCCCAGGGTTCTGGGATTGAGTCCCGAATCAGGCTCCTTGCTCAATGGGGAGCCTGCTTCTTACTTTGCCTGCTGCTCTCCCTGCTCGTGCTTACTCACTCTCTCTTTTAAAAATGTTTTTAGGGACACCTGGGTGGCTCAGTGGGTTAAGTCTCTGCCTTTGGCTCAGGTCATGATCCCAGGGTCCTGGGATAGAGCCCCACATCGGGCTCTCTGCTCAGCAGGGAGCCTGCTTCCCCCTCTTTCCCTGCCTGCCTCTCTGCCTACTTGTGATGTCTCTCTCTCTCTGTCAAATAAATAAATAAAATCATAAAATGTTTTTAGAAAATTAGAATTTGTAGTTTTTAATCATACAAGTCTTGTGCATGCTTTGTTAGATTTACACTTAAGTATTTCATTTTCTTTAGAGCCATTGTGAATGATGTTACTTTTTAAGTTTTAGTTTTCATTTATTCGTTGTTATGTACAAATGCAATTGATTTTTCTGTATTAGTCTAATATACTTCAAACTTGCTGAACTCAGTTATTAGTTATAGTATAGTTTTAAAATGAAGATTCCTTAAGGTTTTTTATGTAGATAATCATGTCATCTGTAAATAGAAGTGGCTTCATTTCTCATTTCCAAATTATATGCTTTCTATTTTCTTCATGCCTGATTGCATTGGCCAGAACTTTCAGTACCATGTTGAATAAGACTGATGAGAGCACACATCCTTGACTTGTCCCTGACCTTAGAGAAAAAGCATTGTCTTTTACAATTAAGTATGAAGTAAACTGTAGGGTTTTTTTAATTTATTTGGTTGGCTGGCTTATTTTGAAGATTTTTTTTGAGTTCAGTTTTATTTCTAGTTTGCTGAGAGTTATCATAAATGGGCACTGGTTTTTGCAAAATGCATTTTCTGTGCATTTCTATATCAATTGATATGGTTATATGATTTTTCTTGTTTAGGCTGTTGATATAGTGCATTATGTTAGTTGATTAGGCTTTAAATAGTCTTGCGTACATGGCATTAATCTCACTTGATCATGGTGTATTATTATTTTTGTACATTCCTGTATTTGATTTGCTATTATTTCATTAAGGAGAAGGATTTTTACATCTAGGGACACCTGAGTGGCTCAGTTGTTAAGCCTCTGCCTTTGGCTCGGGTCATGATCTCAGGGTCCCCACATCAGGCTGCCTGTTCAGTGGGAAGCCTGTTTCTTCTTCTCCCATTCCCCGCTGCCTGTGTTCCCTCTCTTGCTGTCTCTCTCTGTCAAATAAATAAATAAAATCTTTTTAAAAAAAGGATTTTTACATCTAAATTTATGAGAGATTGATCAGTATTTTTCCTTTTTATTGTCTTTGGTTTTAGTGTTAAAAAATTTTGTGAGGGTAAAACTGGCTTAATGAAATGAGTTTAGTACTGTTCCCACTTCCCTATTTTCTGAAAGGAAGTATTGTATTTTTAATTAATAAGTTATTTTTTTCAAGATTAACAATGTTCTGGAAAAGGCATAAATATTATTGGATATTAGAAGAAGATGGGGGAGAGCCTTGTACCTTCCTTCTTCACATTTAGGGGGTTCCTCTCTGGGGTCCACTGTGTATTCATCAGAGTGGGAATCCTGGTCTAGGAGAATCTGAACGTAGAAGAAATGTGTCTCTGATGTGTGTCTTCCTACTCAAAGGTATTTTAAGAAGCACTAAAGAAGGATTAGAGATTAGTGCTTGTGTAAGGAGCTTATAGGACAGCTAAAATTTTGATTACTTTCTAATTACTTAGTGCCTGACCTTTAACTCTCTGTATGTGATTAATAATACTTTCCCATCTGTCAGAAAGTATCAAGAACCAAGGATTATAGAACTATGAAACATAATTTTTAGAAGCATTTTTATGATATTTAATTCTTAAATTTGCATACAATAAAAATCCTTGGAGTTACAGATCCCCCACTACAATCATGATACCAAATAATTCCACCACCCTTTAAAATCCCTCGCCTTGTCCCTTTACAAGCAGTCGACTTCTCTCAATCCCTGGCCACCACCGATTAGTTCTCCAACCTCATAGTTTTTCCTTTTTGGAATGTCACTAATTAAATCAGATACCATTAGAGCCTTTCAACTCTGGATTCTTTCACTTAGTAAAATGTGCTTCCTATTTATTGGTTTCATCACATATACCAATAATTCTTTTTCTTTTCCCAGCAATGTTTCTGCTGGCTTTATTTCTTATGCCTCTGAAATCTTGGAGTGTCCAGGGCAACCAAAGGTCATCCACAGGAATTTCTTGATCATCAATCACCTCGTTCAGAGCCATGTGACTCCACTACCTGGTTGTACGATCAGAGATAGATAACTGATCAAAAGTCAGCCCTGAAAAGGCTAGCAAGTCACCAATTAAGTAAGCTGGTAGAACTCTTCTGTCTTCCAGAGGCAGTGTGTACTTCTTGGTGGTTAGCCTGGCTACTCAAATCCTCTAAGACTCAGTGGCAGCAGGAGTAGTAGAGAAACAGAAAGAATAACCACTTGGAACAGAGAACAATGGGTACAGTCCCTGAAGATGCAAACTGACCAGCTCTCTAGAATTCCACAGTGTCTTGAACAATGTTTAGGTCTCCACAAACCCGGCCGAATGTGGTTGAGTTTCCTGTCTTCCACACTTCCTCTTTTTTCGTTGGTTTTTTTCTTTCTAGATGTTCAAAAATTCCTTTTTTTAAAAATTATCATTTCCTTTCTGTTTTAAGAACTTCCTTTGTCATTCTTTTAGTGTAGGTTTTTTGGTGATAGATTGTCTTAGTCTTTCTTTATTAGGATGTCTTCATTTCCCTTCGCTCCTGAAGGATAAATTCACAGAGGTGACAGTTCTATTTTTATCAGGACTTAAAAAATGTTGTGCTACTTTCTTCTGGCCCCATGGTTTCTGATGAAAAATCCTCCATCATTCCATTTCTTCACCTCTAGGTAAGGTAGTATATATATATTTTTAAATTGCTTTCAAAATTTGTTTTGTCATTAATTTTGTCACTTGATTATGATGTGCTTTGGCATAGATTTCTTTGGGTTTGTCCCATTGGGGTTTGATAGCTTCTTGATTCCATAGGCTTTTGTCTTCCATCAAATTTAGGAAATTTTCAGCCTATTTTTTCAAGTACATTTTAGCCTCATCCTTTTCTCCTCTCTTGGAACTCTGATGACATGAATGTTAGATCTTTTAGTTTCCAAGGTCTCGGGTGACTGTTGTTATTTGTTGTCATCATCATCATCATCTTCTTCTTCTCCTTCTTCTTTTCTGCCTCCTCCTCCTCCTTTTCTATTTATTTTTTCTCTTTTGATCAGATGGGGTAGTTTCTACTGTTCTAGTTTCAGGTTCACTGATTCTTTTTCTTTTTTTTTCTTCTCTCTGTTGTCAAGCCCATTCATTGAATTTTTGTGTTTGTTATTGTATTAGTCTAAAATTTCATTTTGTTCTTCTTTAGGTACCTTGTTATTGCTGAATAGTGGTGAAAATTCCCCACTTGGCTTCCTCTGACACCATTCTGGTAAGAAGGAAGAGGGTGCCTCGTTAGCACTGGTTGGAGTTGAAAGTCTAAGATCCCTATATGGCCTTCTCTGATACTACTTAGGTGGGGGTGGGGTAGGGTTACCTAATTATAGCTGGGCTTGGATGGAAGTCTCGATGCTCAACCTGTGCTGATGGGGTTGAAACTGGCCTTTTTTTTTACCCCAACAAGAGGTTGGATTTTTCCCCATGGCATAGGGTGATTTTTGTCTAATTTTTTTCTGTCTTACTAGATTACATCTTTTCTGGTCATTTGTCTAGAAAGAGTAGGCTTTTTGAGAGGTTTTTTTTTTTTTTTTTTAAAGATTGTATTTATTTATTTGACAGACAGAGATCACAAGTAGGCAGAGAGGCAGGCGGGGGGTGGGAAGCAGGCTCCCCACTGAGCAGAGAGCCCAATGTGGGGCTCGATCCCAGGACCCTGAGATCATGACCAAGCTGAAGGCAGCGGCTTAACCCACTGAGCCACCCAGGGGCCCGGTTTTTTTTTTTTTAATCTGCTCCTGCTTGTGTTTCTGTGTTGCTGCCTCTCTTCCCACTAGTTCAGGATGTACAAAACTAAAAGATAGCTCAAGGAATTTACTGCCACATTGGTCCTAGAGCACTAAATTCCCTATTTGGTCTCTCTTCTTCTCTTGACCTTTTAAAATACTCTTATGTTTGTTCTATATATAATATTTAGGAATTTTAGCTGTACTTAGCACAGGAATGAGGAGAAACATATCTACTCCATCTTGGTCCAAAACTGGATGGAAAATAAATTTTTAAGTCATTAAAGCAATTAGAGGATTTTCTAATCATAAATCCTTGAGAGCTAAATTAGAATCACTTTATTTTTTTTTAAGTTTTTATTTATTTATTTGACAGAGAGAGAGAGATCACAAGTAGGCAGAGAGGCAGGCACAGAGAGAGAGGGAAACAGGCTCCCTGCTGAGCAGAGAACCTGATGTAGGGCTTGATCCCAGAACCCTGAGATCATGACCTGAGCCAAAGGCAGAGGCTTAACCCTCTGAGCCACCCAGGTGTCCCTAAAATCACTTTAGAAGAGTTTTTCCAACTATATACTTGGTTGTACATCTCATTCCTCACATTCCATTCTTCTGGCTTTCCCTGGGAAAGAAGTGTCATGGTACAACACCCTCCTCCTTCCTCTAACAGTGAGAATCACTGGTTAGAAGTCCTTTTACTAATCAATGTGGTTTATCTTTCTCAAGTGTGTTGGGATGGAAAAAATTGAGAACCTTGGCACATTATGGTATATGACATGAAGAAACTGAGACTGGAGGAGGTGGCACTCTTGTCACATAGCAGAGATGTGGTGAGATCAAGCCTACACATGGGTCTACAACAGTACTGTGCAAACAAATCACCTTGAAACCTTATTAAAATGCAGCTTCTGGTTCAGTAAGTCTGGAGCAGGCCCTGAGGTCCTGTATTTCTAACAAACGCTCGGGTGCTATGGACGCTTGTACACTTTGAGTAGCAACACTCTAGAACATTTGGCTTATTGTTCTTCTCACTGCCTATATGAATTGTAGTCCTTCAGCAAAGAAATAGAGAATGGGTGAGGGTTTCACAGATAAGAATCTCAATATCTATGTGCCTTCTAAGAGTAGAGGAGGTCTGAATCGTAATGGAGACCAGAGGGGGAATGGAAAGACTCATCCAGACACTAAATATACTACTGGCTCTGCACTGCATTTGCTGCTTCAAAATTCCTCTAATTTTGGTGAAGACCAAGGTTATTATTATTTTTTCATTTAAAAAAAACCAACCCATAAGCTTTTTAGCTGCCCATGTAATCTGCTTGGGGCTGTCAGTTAAGAATCTATCCTTGCCTGGGAAGGATAAATTGACCTTCTTCCTCTATAACCTAATGGAGTGCAATTATCTAACAAGTAACAATTTAGGGAGGGTACATTACAATTCACTGGCAAGGCACGAGAGAGACCAGCAACATGTGCATCTCGGTCTATTCTGCTTTGCTATAATATAATAGAAAGATAGCAGAATATGCAAGGTGTTTCCAGATTTAGGCCTTGATCCTGGCTCCACTACTAACTTTATACACAGTCTGGAGTAAATCACTTTATTTCTCTATGACAAATTTCTCAAAAGAACTTCATGATGCCAGCCTATGGACCAAGGTCTATATAAAGTGATGTACAAATTAATACTAGTGGCTCAACGTAATTGAAAGACTGCAGCCAAGGGTACCAATGAATTGAATTGTAGCCTGAGCCCTGTACTCTGAAGCCTTTGATATGTAAGATTCAGCAATCAATTTTCAAATAAATGCCATCAGTTAATAGTTATCAGCTATAAGTTGGGCTCTTTCTCTGTCAAGTACCACTGAATTTTGTGTCATTTTTGATTTGTGGTTCTATCTTACTGAGGAAATATATCCAGAACTTATTAGGGAGAGATATTGTATACTTTTCAATGTCATTGCTCACACAATCAGCATCCCAGTGTCCCCACTGCAGCACGGGACACTATGATTTTGTTTCCTCTTTCCAGTTATCTAGATTCCCATAAGAATTATGACATGATGCTTGTGTGGTGGGGATTGATTTATGACTGGGGGGGGGTGTGTGTGTGTCAGGGAACTGGATGGAATGGGAGACAACAAGGACAGTGGTGGGAATGGAGGAAGACAAGAGATTGCGAATCACAAACTAAGAATATGCCCCTGGATATCAGCACGTTGTGTGCATTTGTAGTTTCAACACCTACTGATTGACAGGAGAGCGCCCAAGTCAGTTCTGTGAGAGTATTTCAGTTGTCAGAAACCTCCTAAGCCTGTCCCAGTCTCACCCTTTATTCTTCGAACTTCTTTGTACTTGGGTTGGTGCTCTAAGCTCCTAACAGTGGGATTACGAGGCATGTGGGTATTACAGGGAGATAAATCAGGAGGCATAGATCCTTTATTCATCTGCTTTGAAGAAGGCAACTGGGCGGTTTATGGGAGCAACATTCAACTCTGTGAGTATTTCTCAACTTCTGGTGTTTAAGTAGGTTTTAATTGAAAGGCTTTGTGGGTGGTGGAGGGTTGATCTGGCTCTAAAATAAAGAAATGGAAGAAAACACACTGAACCAGTGGGCCTGGGCTGGGGCTGGGAATGAAACTGGGAGAAAACATGAAGGAAATACATCCAAATTGCCTTATAATGTCATGCAGCCAGCTAATAAGTGAAACTTGATTATTGAGAGGTTGCTGCAAAACTTGATTACTCAACTCATTTTGAAAGAACCCCACACTGACTCCTTCTTTTTTGTGGCTCCCAATTTTCTGGGAAAGGAGGGATCTGGGTCACTAAGTGACCAAAGAGCAAACAGTTCTTTACTCCCAGGGTGTCCTTGAAAGAGACCAAAATACAAGAGGGGGGACATGAGAGTGTGAGGATAAGGAGAAAGAGAGTCAAGAGGCAGCCAGAATGACCCCAGTGCTCTGTGGGTGGCCTAGCCTTCTCGCTCTGAGGCCAAAGTGTTTGTTTGTTCTGATCTGAATGAAGGTACTTGTGGACTTTTTTTTTTTTTCCTTTTCATGGCTTTGGTTAGGGTCTTCCTTGGATCTCCAGATTATTTGATTCTCTCTGCCTCAGCAGGACCCTGGTGATATTTATTGGCCCAACCCCATCAGTGCAGGGAGACCACTCCTGCACCTATCTCCTCCTCACCCCTTCTCTTAGCTCCCCAACAATAGAATTGTCTATTTGCCTATATCTTTGCCAAGAAGGGGAGACTGGGGGTGATGATAGCAGCATCAGAGATCCTGACTCCGGACCTTCTGATACTGCTCTGCCTTAGCTGGGGTTTATGGGTGATCATCTTCCATAGCTTCTTACTCTGAACTCTGCTGCCTTGCATCCAAGGTGACACTAATCCTGATTTCCTACAAAACTGTGCTTTGACGTACTGTTCTGCTGAATCCACTTCCTTCTGCAGAACAACAGTTTTTACTCTTCAAAAAGGGAAGGGCTGACACTGCTTTAAAAATAGAAAGCCATTCCATCTCACAAAAGAATGAATGAATTTCTTGACACTTTTGGAAGACAAAAATGTGAAACATCTTCTTCCTACAGCTGAAAGTAAGTCTGACACTGGATGGAGGATTATTTAGCCAGGGGATGCTCTTTTAATTCCTAGGAAAGCATGGCCAGGATAAGTTTAGCTTCTGGTGATATGCGGCATGGACAAGACTAACTTCCAAGGCAGGGAAGGGTCATATTTGCTCTCTTCCTCCCAAATGGTTTTATAGGGAGAACTGGAGGGCACATCCATGACAGAAACACTCTACGAATTAGAATGCCCTATCTACTAAAAAATGAAATATTATACATGAAATGCATAATAAATACAAAGTTTTTACCCATGGTGCAAACCCTGAGGATCAGGAGGATCCAGGGATGAACAAGGCAACTGTTCTATAAGGCTTTTGGAAGAGAATACCATTATATAATGCATCATACCTAGAGAGGAATGGGAACACCATCTGAGCCTGCGACTTCAAAATTACATATATAAATATGCAAAAGAAATTTACAAGAGAAAAGGGGAAGTATAATCAAGGAAAGATGGAAGTCAAGTGTGATTTTTAAGTTCTTTGGGGCTGCTTTTGGGGATGTCAAGGGAATCCAAGCTTACGGCAGAATTTCAAGACCAGTCATAAATTAATAGGGTGTTGGAGGGATACAGAAGATGACCCAACAAGTGCTGATGACAGTCATTTCTCTGGTATGTGACAAGGGCTCTTCAACTGTTCTCCCAGGAGAAAGTGTATAGGGAGGGCAGGTGAACCTGTGTCCCAATCACAGATTTGTTTGCTGGCTTCCTAGAAGGTCTATTACATAGTTATTATTTTTCTGAGCACTTTGCACCAAACACTTATTTACATTATGCCTTTTACTTTTCTTCATAGCTCTAAGAAGAAGGTATATTTGATTAATTTTATAGATCGAATGAGGTCCAGACAAGTTACGCAATTTATCCAAGGTCACATAGACAGTTTTTATGGAGCAGGGAATTGAAACTATGTCTATTTGAATCTAAAACACATAATCTTTACATTGCATTGCCCCCAAAGGGTAATATGACTGATTAGTTTACCTTAAACCCTCATATTATAAACTCTGAATCTGACACAGTGGAATCCTAGATAGAACTGCTAGATCAAAGTAGAATACACCCAGTAAAATTAGAATTTCAGATAAATAACAAATAATTTTTCTTTTATAAGTATGTACCATGAACTATTTAGAATATACTTATAATAAAAACCACATTTGTTATTTATCTGAAATTCTAATTTAACTGGGTGTCGTGCATTCTTATTTGTTAAATACGGTAATCCTAATCCTAGTAAACTCCCCAGATGAGAGAAGGAAAATTTGGGCTTTCTTACTATTTTGAAAGAATTGAGAAGTCCAAAAATCTTGATTGGAGAGAAATTCTCTAGTTTTCCTCTGTGGCTTTGTCAGAGCTGGGATGTGTCATCTACTGGTATAAACTCAGAGAACAATGCTACTCTTGGTTGCCTAGTAGTAGTTTCCATGGTCCCAACCACACTTGGAAGAGACACAAACTTTGCCTGTTTACCAGGGCGAGAGAGGGTCCACAGCACAAGAACTGGATCCAGTGAACAGGCGAACAGGCAGCCCATTTCCTAAAGCCACTGAGAACTTTGTGAAGTGAAGACCAAATGATGCCTTCTTTATGGTTTGGTGGAGAAATCACAGGTTCTGGCTCTCATCACCCAAAGTTTAAAGTAGTAGTTCAATGTTTCCATTTATTTATTCAACGATTAGACAAATATATACAGCACACCTGCTATGTGCCAGGCACTGTTCTAGGTTTTGACAGAAATGAACAAAAATGGAAAAAGAAGCTCACTGGAGCACATTCCAGTGGGGAAATAAGACAAGATCCATGGCATAAGCAAGTAAACCTGGCCAGGTTTGGCATCCCTGGTACCCACTCACAGATTAGTTAATGTGTTGCTATGGAAAAAGTTGAGAACTAGCAGGAGAAAATGAAAATAGTAATTGTGGAAAAGAAGATAAGGAAAAAATATCTCTTAGGCCAGGATAATAATTTAAACTGATTTTGAAAGTAATAAGAAAAAGTTGATGAACTTGAAGTCATAAAATATAAAATTTGAGGAATGTTCAGTGTGGTGGAGAAAGAGGAAGATGATTAGCATGGTCCAAAGATGGTCAGGGAGAGTTGAAGCTAAGAATATTAGCATAAAGTCTATAATTTATAGATTATATAAATAAATAAATCTTCCATGTAGCAGAGCATGGAAGTGTTTGGCTCAGAGTAAGAGATTAGGGGTACTTAGAAGTTCTTTGGTGTTTTTTAGACTCTTCCTTCCTAGGAGAAGTATTATTAACTTTTGTGATAGAAAGGAGAAAGAAGAAAAGTCATCCTTTAGCTTAGCATATTTACTTTTAAAATTTATCTTGTTAATACATCCCTATTTGTACTTGAAGAATGACAATGTACATTTCTTTGGCTAAAATCAGTCTGTGAAAATTATATTGGATAAGTCCATGATTTGGATAGGAGAAAATGTTGAATATTTCAGAGAAATGGGTGATCAAAGAACCTCATGTCTGAATATGGAGTTAAAGCATAAACCTACTACTGAATCATCTTCCATTGATTTTCTCATGTGTGTGTGTACTGGGATGTATCTCATACTACATGGGTGTTAGTGTCCCTGGTTCAGAGCTCTCCCTGTTATCTCCCAGAACTAGGAGAGGAGTATCTTGATTACACAAGGCTTAAACAGTGTAAGGTACTGTAAAATAAAAAGCCCATAAAATGTGAGGCAATAAACATTAAGATTCAGGTTATTGTGTAGTAGGGTGGAAAAATATATAAAACTTAAAGAACATATCAGTGCTGTAAAGACTATAGATAGCATTCAGTCCATTTTCCTGTGTTCACAGATGATGATCACAAAATGGGAAGTACTTATCATAATAGATTCACATGGAAAGCTTGTGATAATTTATTGAAACAACACATCTATCTAGATTTTTCGTTTGTAATCTATCTGTTGTCAGTCTGCATTCCACTACATTGAGTGATTGATTTATACCATATTTTCTTGAAAATCTCTTTAAAAGATGATTGATTCTTCCCTTTTGTGTCAAGACAAAGTCCTGAGCTTTTCTGACTTTTCCAGTGAGGGTCTAAGAAGCAATGGTCCCTGTACCCTGAGAATCTTTTTTTTTTTTTTTCCCTCTCACCATCTAAGGAACCTGAAAGAGAACCATCAGACACCCAACGACATCAGAATGAGCGACAACACTACTTTGGCTCCTCCAGCTTCAAACCAGGGTCCCACTACCCCACGCAAGGGGCCCCCCAAGTTTAAGCAGAGACAGACTCGCCAATTCAAGAGCAAGCCTCCTAAGAAAGGTGTTAAAGGGTAAGACCAAAATGAAAAAGAAGACTTTCTTTTTTTTCCCCCACAAGCCTGCTTTGGTTTTGAGAAACTAATGCTCCCAATATTAAATAGACTTAGAAAGATTTCTACCCCATCCTCTATTTTCCTCTCTACCACAGTCTTTACGGAATCAGTTAGTTTTTAGCCCTGGAATGCTTTCTCTCTCACCCACCAGGTCTGTGGTGACATTTAAAACAACAAATGGAGATGGTCATAGCAACCTTTGACTTGACCTTCCAGACTTTTCTTGACCACTCCTCTTCACCAGTACACCCTATGGTTTAATTTGGAATAATAAAACACAGGCCATTTCCAGAACACAGAGTTTATTTTTATGGCTTCAAATGTTAAGTCTTCAATTCTTTATTTTTCTCTTTCTCTTCTTGGCAAAATCCAATTTATTCTTTAACATATATTCATATGTTAATTTCTCTTTTGAAGCCATTACTGACTCTCTTAGACAAATGTGATCATGACTTCCATGTTTGCATTTCATACATTCAGCTGTGATAACCTGTATTGTCTTACGTTACGTTTATTTATTTACATCTGTTCTCTGAGATTGAAGTTCCTCAGAGAAAATTCATTTTTTTCTTAATTCTCTATGTTTAATACAATGCCTGTCACATAGTAAATGCTTGATAAATGCTTTTGTATAGCTAACCAAATAGATGAATTAATCATTTTAATGTCTTTCATACTGTGTTTTCATTCCAATTCTTCCTTCCTTCCTTCCTTCCTTCCTTCCTTTTAAGATTTTATTTATTTATTTATTTGACAGAGAGCTCAAGAGAGCACAAGCAGGGAAAGCAGCAGAAGGAGGAGAAGCAGGCTCCCCACTGAGCTGGCAGCCTGATGTGAGGCTCCGTCCCAGAACTTTGGGATCATGACCTGAACTGAAGGCAGAAACCCAACCTACTGAGTCACCCAGGAGCCTCCATTCTATTTTCTATTTTTAAAAGTGGAGCTTGACTAAATTTCCCCAAGGATAGTTCTAGTTAGCTCTCAGTTGTCTTAGGCTAAATTTTTATGAGGGGCAAATCTCACCACAGAGACACACTGTCTGAAACCAGCCTGAGTCACTTTGTCTTTTCCCCAGGTCAATGCAAATAAAATATTTCTCAAAGACAAAAACTTAAACCTCTTCCTGCCCCTTTAGTCAGGAAGTTGTCAGTAGGAGACATTTCAGGATCCTTTCACTCTGATGTCAGCTAATTTTTCTTTTTTTCTCTATAGGTTTGGAGATGACATTCCAGGCATGGAGGGGCTAGGAACAGGTGAGCCTCCCAAGACGTGGACTTTCACTTGGAATTTCACCACTATCCATTCTTTAGGCCTCAAAGGGCAGTGAAAAATTACAAGGAATAGCTAAGGCAGCAAGCAGATCCTTGAAGACATAGAAGTGTGAGGGTTAGTTTAATCTCCTCAGTAAATACACATGTGCCCTGAGACAAAAATTCTAATAGAAATTAAGCTAAGGTCCAAAGATACTAAATTCTCTTGTTCTTTACATGCTTCCTCAATGCTTGAGGACATCAAGTTGTAGACTTTAATGGTAGAAAGATTCTCAGGGTTTGTCTATCCCAACTTCATCATTTCTTCATAAGAGAAATCTGAGACAAAGAGGAATGAAGTGACAGTAGGAGGCCACAGAGTGAGGTATTGGAAGCAAGGGAGGAGCCTGGAGAACTTTTTCACACTACCAGACAAAGCACTCCCTAACCAACTTCCTCTTTTTACATATGCTCTGGCACCCAGAACAGGGCCTACACACTGAATGTACCCAATCCAAGATTTTTCAGTTGGCTAGAAAAATTGGATTTGTTGGATAATGAATGAAAATGACTGGATCTTCCCTTTAAAAATACTAAACTTTATTTTTTAGAGCCATTTTGAGTTTGCAGAGACCTTAAGCAGGAAGTGTAGAGCTCCTGCATACGCCTGTACGTAGCTTCCCCTATTATCAGCGTCTTGCATTGGTGTGGTACATTTGTTGTAAATGATGAGCCGGTGTTGGGAGCACTATTATTAGTGAGCATTCATAGCTTATATTAGGATTCATTCTTTGTGTTGTCCAGTTTTGACAAATGCACAGTGTTGTGCATCCATAACTACAGGTACATACAGAATAGAGGCCCTAAAAATCCCCCGTGTTCTACCTGCTCATCCCTTCTCCCACCCTCCACAAACTCTTGACGACCACAAATCATTTCACTCTCAAAAGTTTTGCCTTTTCCAGATTGTCATATGGTTAGAAGTATACAGTATATAGATTCTGTAGCCTGGCTTCTTTCACTTAGCAATATTTATTCATTTAAGGTTCCTCCATGTCCTATATGGCTGGATAGTTCTTTTTTTTTTTTAACCACAGAATAATATTTCATTCTATGGCTGTATCACAATTTGCTTATCCTATTAAAAGACATATTTTTGGGGCACCTGGGTGGCTCGGTGGGTTAAAGCCTCTGCCTTCGGCTCAGGTCATGACCTTAGTGTCCTGGGATCAAGCCCCACATCGGGCTCTCTGCTCAGCAGGGAGCCTGCTTCTCCCTCTCTCTCTGCCTGCCTCTCTGCCTACTTGTGATCTCTGTCTGTCGAATAAATAAATAAAATCTTTTAAAAAAATAGACATTTTGTTGTTTCCAAATTTTCGCAATTATGAATAATTCTGCTATAAACACCACTGTGAGGGGTTTTTTTAAAAAAGATTTTTATTTATTTATTTATTTTTTTTTTTTTGAGAGAGATAGCAAGTGAGAGAGCATAAGGGGGGGGGCGATGAGGAGAGGGAGAAGTAGACTTCCCAATGAGCAGAGAGCCCGATGTGGGACTCGATCCAAAGACCTGGGCTGAAGGCAAATGCTTAACCGACGGAGCCACCCATGTGCCCCATTGTGCAGGTTTTTGAGTGAAGGTATTTTTAACTCATCCAATACACTTTTGATAAATGGTGTGATTAGTAATCAGTGTCCTTACCAGGCAATTCTCAGTGTATTTGCTTTTTACAGTCAAATGTCACTCCTGGGAGCTCAAATACATTTTCCAGCTATTTTTTAAATCTCATTTGCTATTCTGTTCAATCAACTGCTTCTGTATTTTGGCCAGACGTATTTAAGACCAGCAGATTTCCTTTGGGCTCTGGAGGATATGCTTAACTCTGCCAATGTATTTGGAACACTAGAAAGAGCTTTATACTGAGGGGAGATCTGAGATCTTCGGCTTGGTTTTAATCCCATCTCTATTACTCTGATTTTTTTTTTTTTTGTAGGTATTTAATCTCTTTGGGTTCCAGTCAGCTTCTCCATAATTCAGGGATAATAGCATTTTATTGCCTGAAGCAAAAAATTGGATTAGTAGATGCCTTGAGATTACTTCTCAGTATGCAACTGGATATATTAGGCATTTCAAAATCTAAAGGAACTAGAGTGAGTCAGAGAAGCCCAAGGAATGCATCTGAATGGGCAGGGAGTAAGAAGGCCCTGGATTTCCAGATCATGGGAATTTAAAGTGCTTCTATTTCTCATTTTAACCCTTGGCCTGACTAGAATTCCACTTGTGTTCTTTCCATAGTTGTTGTGCTTTGAGGAGACCCTGTTTGATCGGTGACCTGCACCCCCTCAGGCTAGCTCCAGTCAAAAGCCTTGGGTCATCTCTCCAAAGAGCTGCAGAATGAAACCAATGGAGATACCTACCTGGGGTGGGGGGCATCAGAACCGTGCAAGGGATTAATTAGGCTGTCAGTCTAATCCTTCCTGGGCTAAGGGCCATTATAGGTAACTTTCTGGTTACTGAGACAACGAATGGGAGAGAGGAATGAGGTGTTTCTGGCCAAAGGATGTCTTCTGGAGCACAAGAAGGCTTCTTGAGGCTCTGGGGGACGGGGGCAGTGAGGCTGGCTTACAAGCTTTTCTTCCCTCTCTTGCAGACATCACGGTGATTTGTCCCTGGGAGGCGTTCAGTCACTTGGAACTGCACGAGCTTGCTCAGTTTGGGATCATCTGAGGCACCAGAGGTTCTGCCGTTCTCAACAGCAGCTGCTGTAGTTTTGATTCCTTTTGCCCTATTGATCTGCCAGAGTCTTGAAATTCAGCTGTTAGGAAGTGGTTTCTTCCGCTGACACAGTCATTTCCCCTAAACTGCTGCGAAGAGCTCTCAGCGTCAGACCCTCTCCTGCCATATAGTTCAGCTCAGAATAGTGGATGCAGACTGACTTGCTCGGTCATTTCAAACTTGACCACCTTTTCTTATCAGCTGCTTAGAATTCATTGATAGTTCTCTAAATGTTGTTTATTTGTGAAGTCCTTCAAATCTATTTGAAGGCATTCCCTGCAGTTAGTAGCAGCTTTTAAAGATAACATTTATGTCACTCCCTTCCCCTTTTCATTTAATAAAGGACATACTGACCTTGAATCTGATGATGCGGTTGTAGTAAATGCTGTATGCAAATATCTGATACCCTGTTCTGAGAGTCAGTTAAACAAAGAAGGGCGGTCCTCCAGGAAACAAGCACAGGGCATATGAAAGAGTGTGGGAGAAGAGTCAAACCCTGATTCTGCTTTGTAACTTTGTACACTGTGCACGTTCTGGGTCTTAATTTTATGGAACCGGGTCATCCCTGAGGTCCTAAGCAGCTTGTACAAATTGGACAGCCTTATGTTTGATGGAAGACTGGAGATTCAAACTCAGGAATCTGATAATGTAAGCCTTCCTCTCCCTGCCTTGGCTCAGCTGATTGAAAAGATTTAGATGCTAGAAAGTTTAGACTTAGATGCAAAGGACAAGTGGTTGAATCCTCTAGATAAAATGATGGGTTGCTTCACCGTTGAGGTTGTGTCAAATGTAATGTGCACATAGCTATCTTTCCCCAATACTTTCAAGGCAATTGTGCAATTCAAAGCCCGCCTCTGTCTTACTTGGATGGTTTGGGTACCAGCTGTATTAATTTCTTCATTTCACTTTTGTAATCTGTGGTGAAAGAATGGAGTAAATTAACTGAAAGGAGAGGCGGGATTATAGAGAGGAAAGAGATCTGGGTTCCAATCCTGACTTGACCAGTAAGTTACTCTGTAATTTGGGACAAAGTTTTCTCCCTTTGGATCCTCTAGGTTGCCTGAATCAGATAATATAAGGTTTGAGGTGGTGATAATTCTATGGTATTGAGGCCTGCAGAGTCTAAGTAAGAGAATTCAAGGAGCTCACACTCAAGAAAATGTCTTGTGCTACAGGCTCCACACCGTTTTGCACAAATGACCTACTGACCTCTAGTCAGAAGACTAGAAGCCCAAGGAAGGCATCTAGATTAGTGTGGGGAAAGGATACTGTGGCCTTCCAGACCATGGGAATTTAAAGCACTCCTATTTTTTTTTTTTTTAATTCTTGGCCTGACTAGAGTTCCATTTCTGTCCCTCCACCCCCACCCCTTAGTAGAAAAGAAAAAGTACAGAAGAAAAAATAAAGTATAAATTCAAGAGTAGAACCGTGACGTGCAGGAAGTGTAGCCTGGATGTGTGCCTCCCTCTCCAGGAGGGACTCCAGCCTCTGCCCATGTCCCTGTTTTCTATCTGGCGATGGTTCCATTTGATAGCCAGGGCCCCGGGCTGCCCTCTTTCATTACCATATGCCTCTTGGTGATGGAGGTCCTGGTTCTTGTCCAGCTAGGTGAGACTCTGGTCCACATTTGGCTTACTCTGCAAATGTTTCTCTAAACATTTTAAGATGCACCCAGAGAAACATACTCAATGGCCAGGCTGGAGAAGGATCTAGAAACCCTGCTACATGAAGAACTGTTGAAGGAATGGATAATATTTAGCCTAGAGGGAGAAAATGATCATTGCCAGCAAATATTTGAGAAGTTGTAATGATCAGGATGAAGTAGATATATTTTATGAAGTATTCTGGCATTTGGCAGTACTCTGGAACAGATAAATTGAAAGCCATTCAAATCCCAGAATCCTATTCTTTCCATTTCTAATTCTACATCTACCATTTCTATTATTTCTAATAAGAAACAAGAAAGCCCTTCTTATATAAATGGCACCTAGGAAAGAGATAAAGGCAAATCATGGTCCCCATCAAAGTCCTGGCAGCAGAGATGCCACACTCAGAGTAACTGAAGAAGTTTAAACAAAGGGACTATTTAAAAAGGCTTGGGGTAGGGGTGCCTCACTGGCTCAGTCAGTAGAACATGTGACCCTTGGCTTTGGGTCTTAAGTTCAAGCCCCACATTGGGTGTAGAGCTTACTTAAAAAAAAAAAAAAAAAAAGAATAAGCTAAAAAAATCTTGGGAAAGGTTAAAGTGTATCTATAAAAGGTAGGACAGTAACATGGGGCTAGCCACACTGTTGGGGCTACAACGCTTCCAACCTTACACCTGACTGGAATCCCAGTAGGTCTTCTCTATAAGAAAGGCCCCCAGAAGGGCCACGGTGATCACAGTGATCAACCCACAGTGATCCTGTGAGTCATCAGGAGGGGGTGGGGAAGAGGCTCATCGACAACTCAGTGTTATTCTTCTCCCATTCTCTACTCTCCTGTTGATGCCTCCCATTGGATAAACTCAGTTGGAAGTCAGAAGACAAAGGAGCCCATTGATGTGGTCTACAGTTCATTTCCAACAGCAGGGATCAGGTGGAGAAGGGTGGAGAGTGGGGACAAATGGGGACTATCCAAAATGGGGAGCGAAGGGACAAATGGGGACTATCCAGCGGGGCACAGTAAGCAAAAGCAGATGTCATTTGTCCACCGGCGATTGTTAGTTGGAGTTGGGAAATAAGCCTGGGTATGTGTGAAACCTGCGAAGGTAGAGGAAGGGCAATGTCAGATAGGAGAACACAATAGATAAAAGAGAACAATCACAAGAGGAAGTTATAGTATTTAAGGGTTTGGAGAATTTGTGGAAATGTTCTGACACTTTCTTGATAATAATAACCACTGAGGATTTCTTGGGAAAAACACAGAATTTGGTTCCATTCCAGATTTTCTGAATAAAGTTCTGCAGGGGTGAGATCTCAAATCTTTTATTTTCAAGAGGGGGCTCTAGGGTATTCTTTTAAAGTTGTGTCGGTTTGAAAACACAGATGTGGTCCCAGGCTACTTTGGGAACATTAGGAATTAGAGAATTCCCGTTGCCACCCAGACCGATGGGTGGGTCTGGGTGCTGACACAGGGTCCATGTGCCCCTCATAACGTATGCAATCGATGTGAGAACAAGAACTAACATTTGGGTGTCCCGACTCTTAGATTGATAGAATAGACATGCCTCACGACTTCAGACCTAACCCAGTTTAAATGCTTCTCAAATTGCACAGAATGTCAGAGAGTTTGGAATGTAAGTGTTAGACTGAAGCAGTTCCAAAAAATGTAGGGCCAAACAGGCACCATGGCTCCTAGGTGAATCTCTTGCCATTGTCTTGAGTGGTGGTCACCCTTCCTCTGTAGCCTCTGTCTCTCCCTGTCTTCATCTTCCTCCTTTGACTGAAGTAGGGGGGACGAGGGGAGGGAGAGAGCTTTGTCCCAGCAGGGGAGACAGTGTCCCTCCTTCATTCTCCACCCCTTTTCTATTTGTTCACATTATTGGATAGAAGTTGGGGTTGGTAGTGCTGGTGACATAGGCACCAACCCTAATTCTAGAGCTTAGGAGCATTACCATCCGAGCAGAAAATCATGTGTAAGGAGAAAATCCTCCTCCAGAGTGCCCCACTGCAGATAAACAAATGCAGCTATTATTAAACAATTCGAACTATGCAGTTTGCCTCTATTTTTTCCCTTTGCACAATGAGAAAAACAAGAATCACCATAAACTGAGGAAAGGAAGGAAAGTATTTTCTCAACAACTAAAGAAGTGAGGGGAAAACACACATAGAGAAAGATAATCAGTTAGACTAAGATTCTGCACAAGAGGAAAACCAGTCACTCGAGACTGATCAACACAACAACTAATATTATGACAACTGAGCAAATATAACCCTGCATTGTTTTAAAGAGAGAAACAGAAAAGGACTTATATTTTAGAAGAGGCCAGAGGGAAAGTCATAGGCCACCAAAATTGCGTGCTTGTATAAACTAGCATAATGCTTTCTGCAACTCCAAATGAGTTATTTGACTCTCCTCTTACTTTTTAAGGGCAGAGTCAGACTGATGGAAACTGGAGTTTAAAACAAGAATCGTAAACCTAAAACATAAATCCACATCAGTCTCACCATGCCCTTATAGCCAAACAATCAGGAGGGGTGAGTTCTGCCCGGCTGTGCTGCCTACGATCCGCTGGACATCTTGGGCTCAGTGTTCGAAAATAGAGCAAAGATTTTGGACTAAATACCAAAGGAAGCGAGGTCCCTTGCAGTATAAAATTCTAGAAACCAAGTAATAGACCTGAGCACATTTCAACCATGAACAAACCATTCTCTTTCTGGCCAGAAGACCTAAGGCACTGAGTCCCCAGCTCTTTTCAAGTATAATACTACCACCTGCTGTAATGAAGGAGCACCTCACGGACACTTGGAAGACCATTTCTATCGGAAAACTTGTAAATCCATGAATCTGGTTCTGAATTTGTCCCCATTCACTGACCCGTTTCAGTTGTTGTACTCCATGGGTATTTATGTGTATTAAGTGCATGCTTATTCGTGCCTGAGATAAACATTAAAAGAATATACACGGGAACAAGGTAAATCTCATTTTTACCCACTGCCCTCTGTCTCCCGCCCATTCTCAGGCAATCCCTAGTTACTAGTCTGGTGTGAATACTGCCAGAGACGATCTTAAGTGCATGCATCTTTCCCTTTGCATGACGATCACGTACTGTAGTCACTGTTCCATACCTGCTTGGTCACCTTCTTTTTTTTTTTTTTAAAGAGTTTTTTATTTATTTGACAGACAGAGATCACAAGTAGGCAGGGAGGCAGGCAGGAAGAGAGGGTGAAGCAGGCTCCCCACTGAGCAGAGAGCCTGATGCGGGGCTAGATCCCAGGACCCTGAGATCATGACCTGAGCCAAAGGCAGAGCCTTTAACACACTGAGCCACCCAGGCGCCCCGCTTGATCACCTTCTTATGCTGGGGATTGCCCCATGTCTGTACATTTTCATGTACTATATATATATATATATATATATATATATATATATATATGAAATCTATCTATCTCTCTATCTATCCATCTACCTATCTATATACACACACTTTTCCTAACACTCTTGTCTATGTATAATATTACTAAATTTTTATTTTGCCTGAGATTGAGCAGGTTTTCATGTTTAAAAATCACATTTATGAAAAAATCAATTTTACATCTTTATGAATTGTCTTCTTATATGCTTTGCCTATTTTCTGATAAGATGTTTGATCTTTGTACTGAACTGTAAGATACTCATCTCTATCTAACTGTCAATCTCTCTATCTGTCTGAAAGGAAATATTTGTTTTTTATGTGTAGTAATTTTCTTTTCCTATTTGGTTTCTTAGTTTTTTTATGTTCATTTATATTATTTTTTATCATGTAGATGTTTTAGATTTTATGTAGTCATATTTATAAATTTTAATGACTTCTGTGTATTTTTGTTTTACTTGGGTTTTTCCCATTCCAAATTTGAAAAAAAAAAAGCTTTTACATTTTCTCCCAATTTTTCTTTCACTTCTTTCTTTTAAATCTTGGATTCATTTGAAAGTTATTGTTGCAGAGCATATTTTTCCCAGGTAAAGAGCCATATATCCCAAGAGAATTTATTTATTTCATAATCTGTGTTCCCACTACTTTATTGAATCTCTACGTTCATCACAGTGGCTCTATTTCTGTCATTTTACACTGATCTGTCCATTTTTAAACAGATAAAAGCTTCAGAATATGTTGTAAGATCTGACAAAACCCATTGTCTCATTATGATTCTCTGTCATATATTTTCTGTATATTATTGTATATTTATTTTTTCATTTATAATTTAAAAATCAGCTTGTCTAGCTCCTTCCACTCTCATCCTGCACATGAACCCTCCTAAAAATTATCTCGGAATTATTGTTTATTGCGGTTAAAAAAAAAACGTGAAATTTACCCTCTTAAATTTTTGTGTACAATATTGTTAATTATAAACACAATATTGTACAGCAGATTCCTAGAAACATCTCACCTTGTATGAATGAAACTATACTTATTAACTAACAACTTCTCATTCTCCCCAGCCCCTGGCAACCTCCATTCTATTTAATATAAATGGAATCATGCAGTATTTGTCTTTCTGTGACCGACATATTTGACTTAGCATAATATCCTCAAATTTCATCTATGTTGTAGCATATGACAATATTGTCTTCTTTTTCATGGCTGAATAATATTTCATTGGTGCTCTGTTTTCTTCATTCATCTATCAATGGACATTTAGCTTGTTTCTACCTTCTAGCTATTGTGAATAATGCTGCAAATAAACATGGGGGTGCAAATATCTCTTTGAGATCCTGATTCAAATATTTGGGATATATACCCAGACGTGGAATTGCTGGATCCAGTGATAGGTCCATTTTCTTTTTTTATTTTTTGAGGAACTGCCATAGGGTTTTCCATAGGAGATGGACCATTTTACATTTCAACAAAAGTGCACGAGGCTTCCAATTTCTCTACAATCTTGCCAACACTGATTTTCTGGGTCTGTTTTTTTGTTTTTTTCTTTTACTTGGTTGCTTTTTTTTAATGGTTATCCTAACAGGTATGAAGTAATCTCATTTGTGTTTTTTGAAGAGACTGTCTTTTCCCCATTGTGAAGCATGACACCCTTAATGATCATTTGACTGTATATGTATGGGTTTACTTTTTTACATTTTAGTCTGTTCCATTGATCTATATGTCAAACTGTTTTGATAATTGTGGCTTTGAAATGTGTTTTCAAATCAGGAAGTCTGGGGTCTCCAGCTTTGCCCTTTTTCAAGATCATTTTGGTTATTTGGGGACTTTTGTGATTCTTTATGAATTTGGGGTTATTTTTTATATTTCTGTCAAAAAGACTATTGAGATTTTCATAAAGATTGCATTGAATTTATAGGTTGCTTTGCATACTACATACCTTTTAACAATATTAAATTTTCTAATCTATGAACGTAGGATATTTTAATTTTTTTTTCCCATTCAGTCACTCTATGTCTTTAGGCTGGAGAAGTCAATCCACTTTCATTATTGATAAGGAAGGACTTACTATTGCTTTTTTATTAAATGTTTTTTGTCTGTCTTGTATCTTTTTTGCTCCTATCTTCCTCTCTTGCTGTCTTCTTTTGTATTTCATCGATTTTACATAGTCATATGCTTTGATTCCTTTCTCATTTTCTTCTGCCCATCATCTACAGGTAATTTTTTTCTAGTTAGTATGTTATTTTCATAACACATCTTATCATGATAACAATGCATTTTAAGCTGATAACAATTTCAATGGTGTACAAATACTCTACACTTTTGCTCTTCTTTTCTATGTTATTGATGTCACAAATTACATCTTTTTATATTATAGATCCTTGAATATATTTTTATAGTTATAGTTTCTTTCTGCTTTTGTCTTTTAACTTCTAAACTAGAATGAAGGTGGTTAACATAGGTCACCTGGGTGGCTCAGTTGCGTAAGCGGTAAGCATCTGTCTTTGGCTCAGGTCATGATCCTCATGATGCCAGGGTCCTGGGATCGAGTCCACATGGAGCTCCCTGCTCAGTGAGGAGTCTGCTTTTCCCTCTACCCTTCTCCTCCTGCTTGTGATCTCCCTCTCCTCAAATAAATAAAGTCTTTTTAAAAAAGTGATTAACAAACCCCATTACAATATTACAATATTCTTTGTCTATATGTTTATATTACCAATAAGCTTTATATTTTCTTATGCTTTTGTGTGGCTGTTTAGGGTCCTTTTGTTCTCACATGAAGGACTTCCTTTATTATTTCTTGAAAGGTATTATGTCTGTTTACAAAATGTTGGACCAAAAAAAGTGCTGAACTTGAGTAGACTAAGTTATTTTTTGAAAATGAGATGACGTTTGCCAAAAGAATATATCTGTATCTATATATCTATATATCTATCTCTCTCTATATATGTATATATCTTTCTATCTTCCAATCCTCTCAACTTGAGATAACGTTTTTGATCTCAATGATGTCACGGTGGAAGGTTGTAAGATACAGGCAAGGACGGTAGGAATCAGAACCGGAAGCAGAAGCAAATAGTATGCTTTGGTTCTATCAATCCAATAAACCTGTTTCTCGACAATTTTGAAGACTTATTATGGGTCAGACCCAAAGCTCTGGAACAACAGAGATAAATGGGTTGCTTCTCCAAATGCATTTTCTCATTTCTAAAGCAGACAAAATTGCATTTGATGGGAGTGCTTTTTTGATGGGATATTTGATATTTGATGGGAGTGTTTTTTTGAAGGTCATATGAGATAAGAGTGTAGCATCAAGCTTGTAATAAATGTTCAGTGATCACAGTATGATTGTTATTGTCTTTGTTATTATTATTATGAATCTCTTGCTCTTAAGGTGCTTATCGCTTAGCACAGGGACAAAGTTCGATAGGAGATCACACCGAAGGGAGTCATCAGCTATACGAGTACTGGGAGATGTTATGTGTATGGAGGGGGTGAGAAGTGAAGTTAGGAAGAGTAGTAATTTGGGTGAATATGCTATTGCTCTTCATTTCCATCATCTTCTGGATGAATTATTACAACAACCTTCAAATAATCCTTTGGTTCTCGTCCCTGCCCCCAGCTCATCCTTTAGACCGCAGCTATAGTGTCTTTTCCCCCAGAATTTAGCACGTAAACTCTGTGAGAACAGTGACCTTGAAGTATTATTCTCAGCGGTGTTCTCAGTGACTGGCATGAAGTCAGACAGACAGTAAGCATTCGATAGATATTTGTTGAATTAATGAATAAATAATGAACTAAAATACTCTGGCCCTAACATTCCTATCTTAGCCTAAAGGCAGTCTCTTTCACGTTCACCTTGTATCAATGAGAGGGCACTTGGCAAAAATGGCAAAATACTATGCTGACCTAGATGTCTGTAGGATCAATGTTGTAAATTCAGCGGCAATTTCTACATACACTCTCTCTCTTCCTAAAAATCAAGAAACTTCTTGAGAAATTTCAATTAAAGACACATCTACTAGCACCTTGCTTGCATATCCTTCACTGGCTTAGCAGAATTCTATTGATCTATGCTTTTTAAACACCTCCGTAGAGTAAATGAACATTTTGTTTTCTATTAAAGACCACAATGTTTTAGAGCACGTTAGCTTTTGTTTTTGGCTCTATTATTAGCTCTATTTTTAACTCTATTTAATATTCCATCTGAGGTGGAGAGAAGGGCATTGGGTATAATTAATTGTGGAGTTAATTCACCAAATTTCTGGTTTTGGCCTTTATGTATCTATTGCTCAACATTTTTACTAATACTCTCAAACATTCTTAAGAAAACATTGTGGTGGCCAATTTTGTCTCCCCCTTAAGTGTCTGAGCCTTGATGCTCAATTATTCTCATTTTTAATTATGTAGTCCTACAGATCTGCCCTTCGAAGTGGGATGTCTCATCTTACATATGATGTCCAGAGACAGTGAATAACGTCCACTAGAATCACAGAAAAGCTAAGGGTGGGTTTTGAGTGAAGACCTGGGAGCTGATAACTCCTGGCTAGATGGGTTAGTTCCTGTTATGGATTTCCCCATGTTCTTCATAGCAAACATGGACAGAGCAAATGTATATATTTATATACACACTGTATAAGCACATGTACATATACTGTACCTATAATACCCGTGTGTGTGTGTGTGTGTGTGTGTTCAGATGAGGCAATAGAAAATTGTCATACACATGAAAGAAGAAATGGGTATTTATATAACATTTCCTATGTATCTGATGACTTAGATTACCTCCTTTTAGCCCTGAGAATAACAACACAATACGTGCGTTGTTAGTAGCACACGACACTATAGGAGTGTAAATCTAGCACGGTTAAAACAGCAGAACTGTGATTGAGATGCTGGAGTTAAAAGACAAATTGAAAAGTTCTTTTCATTACACCTAATATTTGTACAGGATGAAAAGAGACTTAAACTACATTGAACATTCAAGTATTAATGACCAGTTTCCTGGTAGTTTGGAGGTATTCTGGGAATAAGATATATATGGCCTCAGTTAGAACATACTCAGTTATGTGGGGAACCTGGGTGGTTCAGGTGGCTGAGCAACCGACTGCTGATTTCAGTTCAGGTGTTGATCTCAGAGTTGTGGGATCAAGGCCCACATCGGGCTCTGGGCTCAGCGGGGAGTTGGCTTGAGGTTCTCTCCCTCTGCCTCTCCTCTCCTTGTTCTCTTGTTCTCTCTAAAATAAATAAATAAATCTTAAAAAAAAAAAAGAACATATTCAATGATGTGATGACATTTCTGCTTGAAATCTGGAGACATTTACATAAGTTTAATGAATATTTTCATTATCAACTATTTTTTAAAACTGTGTGTTATGGGTTGAATTTTATTCCCCCAAAAGATAAGTGAGAGTCCTAATTCCCAGTACCTCTGAATGTGACCTTACTTGAAAATAGGGTCTTTGTAGATGTAATCAAAATAAGATGAGATAATATTGAAGTAAGGTGGGCCCATAGCCCAACATGACCACTGTCCTTATAAGAAAAGGGAATTTTGGTCACAGACACTGACACACAGGGAGGATGGCCATGTGGAGACAAAGATGGAGATTGAAGGTAGGCTGCCATAAACCAAGAGACACCTGGTACTATCAGAAGCTGGATTAGACAAGGAAAGATCCTTCCCTGGAGGCTTTGCAGGGAGAACGGCCTAGCCAGTACCTTCATTTCAGATATGAGACTTCAGAATTGTGAAAGAAAAGATTCCCAATAAGTTATCCTGTTTGTGATACTTTGCTATGGCCGCCCTAATTGCCTTGTTATAGTTTTACAGTAGGAAATTAATACACTCTGTTAGGTCTTGAAAGGGATACAAAAGCTAATGATTTATTCATTAACCATTCATTTAAAGATTTATTTACTTTAGGGAGAGACTGCGTGCCTGAGCGAGGGGAGGGACAGAGAGAGAGGGAGAGAGGGAATCTCAAGCAGACTCCACATTGATCACAGAGCCCGATGCATGGCTTGGTCCCAAGACCCCCTGATCCTGACCTAAGCCAAAATCAAGAGTCAGGTGCCTACCCAACGGTGCCATCCAGGCACCCCATCATTTCTCAAATATTTTGAGCACCCATTTGTGCCAAGTACTCTTGCACAGGCATAATCTGTGCTGCAGACATGATAAAGAACAAAACCAGACATGATCCTTGCCTTTGTGACACGTACACTCTAGTTGGGGAGAAATATAATAAACAAGATGACATACAGAAAGACACAATTTCAACTGTGGCTCGGTTTATGATCATCTGTGCTGCGTAAAACTGTAAGTGTATTTAATGGAGAAATAGCCAGGTAAGGCAGCTAGGGTAGACATTCTCGAAGAAATGACAACTGAAGTGAGATATGAAGGAAAAATCTCATCATCTAGATGATGGGGTATAAAGATGTGGGGAAAGAAAGATACCAGGCAGATGGTAGAGCACATTCCAAGGCCCAGGGAAGAGTGAGCCTGGAAGTTCAAGGAATTGAGCAAAGACTGTGAGAAGAGGAGTATAGGGAGGATGCAGGAGAAACACACTACAGGACAAGACTGGAGAGGCAGCGGGAGTCAGACCATGTGCCTTGTATGCCATGCCAAGAATTAGACCTTTATTCACCCATCCTAAGAGAACGTTCGAGAAAGCCAAGGGGCTCAAGTTTACTCCAAAGAAAAGAGCTAGTGGCTGGTGGTGTGCTTGTAGCAGATTATGTCCTGGGTTCTTCCCACCCAGGTTACCCAGTGTCCTGGAACCCAGGCAAGAGAGGCTGTAGTCAGGGACTGTGTCCCTGAAATCTGGGAGAAGCACTGAGAAAACAACGGAGCAGGAGGATATTCAAAGCCTCGGTAGCTGTCCCTTCAGTGGTTCAGAGTGTTCTAGAAACACTATGCAAGAGCAACACCAGCAGCATCTGCATCTTTGGGAGCCAGCATTGCCCCCAAAAAGCCTGAGCAAGAAAAAGAGAAAATAGCGAAGAAACCATGATGGCCGATTTTATGTATCAACTGAGCAAGGCTATCGTGCCTAGTTATTCAATCAAACGTGAGCTAATAGGCTAGGCAGATAACTCTGTAATTGTGATTAAGGTCTACACTTGATCGATTAAAATAAAGGAGATTATCCACCAGGACCTGGGTGAGCCTGATCTAGTCAGTTGCAAGCCTTGAGAGCAGAACTGATGTTTCCCTGTAGGATAGTTCGGCCTGTGGACGACAGCACCAATTTCTGCTTCAGAGTTCCCAGCCCGCCTTAAGATTTCAGGCTTGCCTAGCCAGCCGCCACAACCGCATACAACAATTTCTTAATAAAAATGTCTTATGTTTCTAACCTACTCATTCTGTTTCTCTGGCAGAAAAGGCTGACCGGTGCAGAAGGGAAGGTGCTAAGAGGTTTGGCTGATGAAACTCCTGCCAGAGATCTCAGAAGTAACTGGAGAGGTTACAGTAGTGAGCAGCAGATTGAATTTCCCACAGTGGGAGTGGAAGTCCAAACCAGAGGTACACAGTTTGGGGATTGTTATTTTGAAAACTATGTTAATGTTCAGGCTGTCAAAGACCTGCCCTAATGTAGCTCCATACTATGGGAGAGGTTTAGTGATGCTGGAAGTGATGCGGGGAGTGTGCCTGTCTCTGAATAGTATTTATGGCCTGATTGAGCCTTTCCTCAAAATCTTGCTCTTAGTTGTTTGTGCTTTGGAAATTCTACCAGCAAGAGAATTAAAAAAGAAAGCACACTCTTTCTAGAATTGGACTGCCATCTAGTGGATATTTAGCTTCATAGTCTAGTGTCGGCAAATGCATAAATGGGCACAAATATCCTTAGGAAATGTTAAAAGTGCAACAGACTTTACATTATTCACTGCATGCCCTCATCTTACAAAAGGACAACTTGAGGCACAGAGCATGACATGACGGGTGACCCTTATTTTTTGGTGAGTCATTTTGATACATCAGCGATGTGCTCAGCCCAAGCTCAGGAGGAGGTAAGAGCAGGTTAAAGGCACAGGTTGGACAGAGATGAGATCTGGGGTGTAAATAAAGATAGGATGAGGTTCAGAAAGATAGGATGAGGCTGAGGGATGGTTCTTTGCACATTATTTTATTACAAAATTACTGTTATAAGATCTGTGTGAAAATACATACTCAATAAAATTAAAAACTTGTTATCAATAACAAAGTGCCCATCATACCCTTTCTGTTCTCCCTGCCTTTTTAAAGAGAATTTATCCATTTATTTGACATTTGAGAGAGAGAGATCACAGGTAGGCAGAGAGGCAGACAGAGGGGGAGGGGGATGCAGGCTCCCTGCTGAGCAGAGAGCCCGATGTGGGGCTCAATCCCAGGACCTTGAGATCATGACCTGAGCTGAAGACACTGAGCCACCCACATGCCCTGTTCTCCACTTTCTAAGGGTAATTCTTCACCTGCTTCTATTATTTTTATCTTCTCATGGTTAACAGTAAAACTTTAAATTATAAGCTTATACCTTTATTTAAACAATATTTGCAGAGTCCTTGCTATAAAAGATGAGACACTAACTTATATCATTGGTTACTTCCCTATGCAGTCTCATTCCCTCAGTTCAATACTTACATTTTTAGATCTTCAGTTCATTATCACTATACTTTCATCGATACAGTTCCAGTGACATTTCTTCTATCAGCTTTCATCATTATCTTGAATCTTTACTTATTTAAGATGAGACGATGAGTGCCTTCACCCCTTTCTCCAACTTTCTTTCCTTTTTTCCACATTCTGTCGGCTACAACTTTTCTTTTACATTCTCAGGACTTTTAGTATGAACATTCCGTTCACTAGCCCTACGCAAACCTTCTATATTTTCCTGTTAATTGACCCTAAAAACAAGACTAATCAATAGCAGTCGCATTATTATGACTATATAGTTTTTTCTCCCCCAAAGTAAGGCCGAGTAGTATGCTTAATAAACATTTCTTCTCTATTCGTTCAGTATCTATGTTTCCAGACTGCTCAGTGGAACATCTTTCCAACAACAAAAAAGAAGTCTTGGGGCACCTGGGTAGCTTGGCTGGTTAGGTGTCTCTTTTTTTTTTTTTTTTTAAGATTTTATTTATGTATTTGACAGACAGAGATTATAAGTATGCCAAGAGGCAGGCAGAGAGAGAGGAGGAAGCAGGCTCCCTGCTGAGCAGAGAGCCTGAAGCGGGGCTCGATGTGGGGCTCGATGTGGGGCTCAATCCCAGGACCCTGGGATCAAGACCCAAGCTGAAGGCAGAGGCTTAACCCACTGAGCCACACAGGTGCCCCTGGTTAGGTGTCTCTTGATCTCAGAGTCCTGAGTTCAAGCCCCACCCTGGGCTCAGCCCTCTGTGCGGAGCCCACAGGGGAAAAAAAAAAAAAAGGAAGAAAGAAAAAGGAAAAGAAAGAGGACTCTCTCCCCTAAATGTCACGCATTACTCAAAGTCTTGTAAAGTCTTTGTTTATTTCTCTCTTGTTTTTCCAATTATCTTTTTTGTTTGCTTGTTTTTTTGACAAAAAATTGTATGTCTTTGTCATACTTTCATAGCTTAACTAGCTTAATGATTATTTTGTATAATGGACCAAGTTCTCTGACTACTTCCTTACTGGGCTCATCTGGACTGGCTGTTTTCCAAGCTTGTAGCATAGCTG
Source organism: Enhydra lutris kenyoni (assembly GCF_002288905.1). Taxonomy (NCBI): domain Eukaryota; kingdom Metazoa; phylum Chordata; class Mammalia; order Carnivora; family Mustelidae; genus Enhydra; species Enhydra lutris. The sequence continues at coordinate 41,243,219 of NW_019154091.1, forward strand.
TGTTGTCCCAGAAAACAGATCAAATTCCAGATCAGACTTGTGTTTTCCTTCCTGGAAACATTTGTGATTTTTTTTTTTTTTAATCATTGATGCTCTTAAATTTACAAGGATTTTTCCGTTTAGTCTACTCAACAATCAGGAAAGAACTCTTTCTCTGTTGAAAATGTTTTTTCTCAATTTGGGGGATTTTCTGCCCCCTGCTGTTCCTTTGATAATCTTCTTCCCCCCATTTCCTCTGCTCTCTTTCTTTCTCAGATTCAAAGTCAAAAGATGGTTTCTCTATTCCTCTTCTGTTTTCTCTCATATTGTATTTCTGCTTATTGTTTTGCTTACATTTTTTGATATTTTTGTCCTTCATTTTTCCTATCATTTTATTGTGTTTTGTTGCTGTTGTTTTGTTTTTTGTTTGTTTTGTTTTTCTCTCCTATTTTCAACCTCTTTACTGGTCTCTGGTTCCCTTTTCTTCCCATCCTGTTCAAATCTTTTCTTCCCATCCTGTTCCAATCTTTTTGTACACCAGAGTTCCGTTTTATCCCCTTCATGATTTTGTTGTTGTTGTTGTTGATCTTTTTTTTCTTTATGCTGCTGGGCTTTTTTCCCCCTCACATATCGGGTCACCTAAGGTTTGTTTCTTCATATATAAGAATGAAGGACGGGAATTGGTAAAAGCATCTACCATTATATTGGTTTTCAATACTCAGACAGCGGCTCCACTGAGTAGAAATTCTGAGAGGGAGTTCTGATTACAAAGGCGGACCCTGGGTTTTCCAGAAGCTGTGGAGGGGGCTCTCAGGTGCACTTTCTCCAAAAGTCAGAGCAAGGAGACTTTACTGTGGGTGCTGACTTCACACTAGAAGTCTTAGCTTCCCAGACAGCTTGCAGACGTCAGCAGTGAGGGAGATGGAGAGAAAAGAATTTAACTGGCAAACCGCTTCTCTGTTCATATTTTCAGTAAACCTGTCTGTTTCCAGGTTCCTGACCAATCCCTCAACCTGAGCCCCACTGAGATTCTGGTTGGCAGAGGGTGGCAGAGGTTCATTCCAGGGTCTGACTTCTTTTTGCTCTAGTCCCTCAGCAAACTCCCTCCTGTGTTCTGTTTTCTAGGGATTTCTTGAAAGCTCTCATCTATTGGTCATTCTTGCTTCTATCCCTGCTGCTTTCTTGACTTCATGTGTGTGTGTGTGTTTCTGAAATATTTCAGTCTGTTCTGGAGATACGGGAGATAAAGGCATGTGATCTTGAACAGTTTGATTCCCTTTCATTCTTATTATCTATCTATCAGAGAGAAAGAGAATAAGCAGGGGGAGCACAGGCAGAGGGAGAAGCAGGTTCCCCATTGAGCAAGGAGCTTGATGCAGGACTCGATCCCAGGACCCTGGGATCCGGACCTGAGCTGGAGGCAGATGCTTAACTGACTGAGCCACCCAGGTGTCCCTGATTCCCCCTGATGTTAAAATGTTTTATTTCACTAGTGCTAGTGTGTGCCTTTCTGATTTTTAATAAAACCAATAAAATAAAATGCTCTTCCCTGCATTTGTTTATGATATTGGTTTCATGACAGAGGAATTATTTCACCTCTATTTTGCTGAGTAAGGATTTCCAAAGAAACAATGGGAAATAGTCTCTGTTCTTTCCAATTAATAAACCAAGGACAGGCTGAGGGCCTCTGTGTGTTCTGAAACACGATATGCACTTTGGTACATAAAAATATAGCAGTTTGTAGCTGCCTTCTAGGAATATAAGTGGTAATGGCAGGGACAAAGCTTTCCAAGAAAACAAGAATCCAAAAAAAAAAAAAAGAGAGATTATATAATTAAGTCCCAAATTGTATGAAATAAGCCGATTGTCTTTTAAGCTCTTTCAGCCAGAGTGAGAGCTGTGAAGACTGGAGACAGCATGGACGTCTCCCTAGAGGAGCGAGGAGATGAGCCGGCATGAGTGGGACCACAGTTGGAGGGAAGGTGGGCAGATGGGAATGATCAAGGCACAGTCGGAGGACCCAGCGAAGGTCACCCTGTTCTGGTCTAATGAATGAAGCAAAACCCAATCGAATGTGTGGAATCACTTCTTTAGTCAGTAAACACTAATTAAGCATCTCCTTGTGTGCAAGCAAGGTATTGTGTTGGGCGCTGGATGGGTACAGCAGGGAAAGCAATCCTTTCCCCTTTCTGTTTATATAAATAGATGCAGTTAATAGAAGCATGAACACAGACGTAAAAACAGGTTTTTAGGTCTTTCATTTTAGGTCTTTCAGTCTCCTCATTTGTAAAACAAAGACGTTAGACTCTCTAAGCCTCCTTTCAATGATTATAACTTGTTATTCAAGAATCACAGTGAGAAGTGCTTAGAGTGGTTGACTTATTCTATTTCAGATCTAGGAGCTCTCAGATTGCTGTGGCTGCGTGGCAAGAACAGATCATCAATATTCATTAGTTTTTGAAAGACAGATATTAGTGGATAGAAATATAATGATTGAAGTTTTCACCACTGTAATTGGTTTTGTAACATTGTAACAAGGTATTAAAGCACTTCCTACTAAGACAGTCTTACCGTGAAAATACAGAGGGACTGTGGATTTTGGAAAGGGTGAAACTTACTGTTTGCTGATCAAACAGATGCAAAGGCCACTGGGAAACAGGAAAGGGAAGGAAATCACACCTAGTTTAACCACCGTTCTCTACAGTGGGAAGGAGGTTAATAAGGGACTTCAGCATCTATTCCAGAAAAACAGAGAAGTACATGTCTAAATCTATTTTTTTTTAAATTTTCCAGCAGGATAGGTTAATTCTTAGTGTGTGCCCAGGAGGGAAATCGTCTAAAGACTGTAGAGAACACTGGAAAAATATACGTTGGTTTCTAACACTTCACTCTTTAAGATCCAAGTTACTCTGAATACATTTACAGTCCCCATCCCCACAACATGCTTATCAGAGAAACTATATTCTGGAATCGGGAAACTTGAACACTTGAGATTTATTGAATAGCTGCAAGTAACAGGAAATCTGTTGGTTTAAACCTTTTTTTTTTTTTTAAAACCTTCACTTTTTTTTTAATCATGAGAAAGGAGATCAAAAGTGTGTAGGTGCTAGAGACAATTCAATTGCTCAAAGATGTCACGGTTGCTAAAACATGTCATAGGAGGTACCTCTGGGTTTCCAGGTCCTTTTTTTTTTTTCATACTACAAGATGTTTTAGCACCAGTCATCACATCCCTGTTCAAGTGAAGATGAAGGAGATAGGAGAAGAGGCTAAAATAGCCAGAGAGTACAACACCTATTCTGGTCCCCACCCCAGCACACCCCTGCTTTGAGATCAGAACTGTATGACATGGTTACCTCTAAGCAAAGGAGGCCAGAAAGAGTCCCGGGTTTGTACAAAGAGACCATAAGGATGAAGGGGGCGGGGAATGGCTTTTGGGGAGTCGGTCATCGAGGTCTGCCCGATTACGTCATAAAATCAGCGTCATACTCTGAACAAATAAATGCTTCCTATTACAGATTTTCCCCACAGCTGTTTGCCAAGATCACCTATTGATTGATATTCGTCTGTTTCTCTATTCAACAAATGTATTACTCTGAGTCAGGCGCTAGGCACAATGTTCAGTAAATAACACACAGCGTCTTCCCTCGGGGATCTTCCAGATGAGACAGATAAACTAGAACTGAAGGGAGAACACCTAAATCAGCTTGAAGTTGGAAGGCACCAGGAGGAGGCGTTGTGTGCCAGCCACTGTCTTAAGTCCGGGAAACACAAAGACAAAAAAAAAAAAAACAAAACCTCTCAGTCCACTGGAAAGAAACAGATAAGTGGAAAAAGGGATCAGATAGAGGCTCCTGTCACCTTAGTTCTTCCATTATTTAGGACTATGGGACAAAGGAATCATTGGCTTTCTTATCCATTTTATTTTATTTTGTTTATTTTATTTTATTCCATTATTTTTACTTGTTTGAGAGAGTGAGAGAGAAAACGAGTTGGGTGGGGGAGGGGCAGAGGGGCAGGGACAGAGAGAATTTCAAGCAGGCTGCATGCCCAGCTTGGAGGGTGACACACGGCTTGATCCCACGACCCTGAGATCATGACCTGAGCAAAATCAAGAGTTGACGCTTAAATGACCGAGCTACCCAGACGCTCCTTCTTATCCATTTTAAAATAGGATCTCAGACGTTCTGTAGATCTAACATCTTGTACACCCGATGCTTAGGCCCTTGGAAACAATATTCTGTCTAAGCTCTACGGGCTTGCCGTAGGTTTTCTGGTAAACATACACGTGCACGCACACACATAATTTTCTCTACCTTTCTTCCCGTTCTATGACCTGAAGAGCTCTTAACCTCTTTCTCTCTTTCTTCACTCCATGTCTTCTTTCCCTTCGGTATCTTCCTTCTCTCAATAGTTGCCTTAAATTCATGAAGGAGTTTCATGAACCTTCAGCTAAAGAATGCACACCTCGATCTGATATTCAGTCAATATGACTGGATGGCTTCTCCAGACATTGATATTTCCATAACGCAGGTACGTAACGCAGGTACGTAACTGTCCTGAGCTCCTCACATGACCCCCACACTCCCGCTCCTTAGCCTCTTCTCTACACAGTCAGAAAGCAATGGGTTAATACCCAACACTGCGTGAGGCCTGTAGGACCTCATTCTATTACCCATACCTTTTTGGTTCTTAAAGATGTTTAATATCTCTTCTGAGGTATTCAATAGAGTACAGAGTCTGTAAAACTCAATGTCTTCAGAGGCCAGTAGGTGATGGAAGTGGGTGCAGCAGGTTGAGCGGGACTAGAGGTCGTGAGGTTGTGTCCCAGGACAGCGTGCTTGCATTCGAGGTCGTCTTCAAGAACGGCCACAGGAAATCGAGTGCTAGTGTTACCAGATTCTCAGAAAAGGAGTCAGAATATAGTTGTTAGTGTCAGCTGTGAGAAGGAATAAGGTGAGAAGAGTTTTTTAATCCCTCTGGAAATAAAATTTATGTTTATAGCATTTAAAATAGTTAGCATATGGGGCATCTGGGTGGCTCAATCAGTTAGATGTCTGCCTTCAGCTCAGGTCATGATCCTAGGTCCCTGGGCTCCCTGCTCCATGGGGAGCCTGCTTCTCCCTTTCCCTCTCCCTCTTGTTTGTGCTCTCTCTCTCTCTTTCTCTCTCACAAAAATAAACTTAAAAATTCTTAAAAATAAACAGAATATATAACCAGCAGATGTTTTATAGAGTTTAAATTAATTAAGGACCAGTAACTGTATACTGGAATCTTACATTTCCTCACATAAGCTACCATAACACACACACACACACACACACACACACACACACATGTACACACAGATTTGAGTAATATTCTCCATATTTTCATAGTCATGGTGCCTATAGGAAGCAAAACAAAACATCTGTAATATTTATTTTGCCCAGAGTAAAAATATAACTGAGCTAGAATAACAATTTTACAGTACTTTTAGGTAGGCAACTCACTGTACACTAAGCTACCAACAGGTGATTTGCCACCAAAGCTTTAAAGAAAGTTCCTGAAACATCTCTGGGTGTTAATTCTCCTTCATAAGCTGTGCCCAGAGCTCTTCACTAAATCTCTTGGAAAGGATCATGTCAGGCATTGGGGGGTATTTGTGGGGCACTAAAACATCCTCCAAGAGAGTGTCCCTGTGTCCACCCATCGCACTGCACGGGCTTGAGTTGGCGTGTGCGTCTTTGACTTTTTCCAGGAGGCAGCAAATCTTAGGTCTTGTTATTTGATCAGAGACGTGTTGTCAGCCAGAGTGCTTCATATGAGCCACTCAGCAGGTTTGATCGCTTATGAGAGAGAGAAAGTTAATGTAACATGCCAATCCAGGGGCACTGGAGTGATGAGTTATTTATTTTTTTTAAAGATTTTTATTTATTTGACAGACAGATCACAAGTAGGCAGAGAGGCAGGCAGAGAGAGAGAGGAGAAGGAGGCAGGCTCCCTGCTGAGCAGAGAGCCTGATGTGAGGCTCGATCCCAGGACCCTGGGATCATGACCTGACCCGAAGGCAGAGGCTTTAACCACTGAGCCACCCAGGCGCCCCCGATGAGTTATTTTTATAAAATATTTCATGTGTTCCTCACATAACAAAAAGGAAGTGGATTGAAGACTCCTTTCCCTCATGGTCCTAGCACTAAGGCCACTGGTTATGTGTTTGTTTGCTGTCCGTCTACCCTGTTAGAACTTGAGCTCCCCGGGGACAGGGAATCTGTCTGTCTTACTCACTGTTACAACCATCCCAGAACTTTGAAAAGTGCCTAGAAATGGACATCAAATAAATACTTCTTGTTGAATAAATACATGAAGAAGTGAATGGGATGATTATTTGTGTGCATGGATGGCCGGAAAGATCAACATGGCGTGAGCAAGGGCTTCCCTACTCTAGACACAGCAATGTTTTTTTTTTTGTTTGTTTGTTTTTACAGATTTGATTTATTTATTTATTAGAGAGGGAGAAAGAGCACAAGCATGGGGAGCAGCAGCCAAAGGGAGAAGCAGGGTCCCCACTGAGCAAGGAGCCCAATGCGGTACCTGATCCCAGGACCCCTGGATCATGACCTGAGCTGAAGGCAGACGCTTAACCGCCTGAGCCACCAGGCATCCCTCAATGCTGTTCTTTGTTTGCAAACTTCAGGTGCCCATTGAAGCCCTTGGTGTGATTTGTGACTGCCTCGGTTTACATGAAAAGGTTGCTAAGAAGATACTGTGTTGATTCATGAAGCTAGGCTCTATCCCAAACCCAGCTTTCTATCCTCAGCTTTGTGATGCCGGGTTGAGAGGCTAGGAAACACAGTTTGGGCTGCCTGGAGAAGGAGGCCCTGGGGCAGATAGAAGGAGAGAGAAAGAGAAGTTCCTGTTCCTGTGGACCGCACACCCAGCAGCAGCTGCTCTCTCGGCCGCGGTCACTGCTGCATTCCCTTCTCCAGGTCGCTCTACACTCCTCCTACCTCTGCAAAGCTGTGAGTACCAGCCAAGCAGTGCCTTCTCTGCAGAGGCCTGGTGAGCTCCAAGGGCCCCTTCTCTATCCTTATGTTCTCCCCTCTACTGCACTTTTCCTACGGTGGTTCTAACTTCTGGAAGTTTTCTCTGTATCCCCTACCTCAATATCTCCTTTCTGCACTTTCCACCCTCTAACATTTACTTAGGAAATTCCTTAATTGATTATAATTAATTTATACTATTTCTGTCTGTTAAATAATTAGTATGTTTTCCAGTTTCCTACACTGGACTTTAATGGACAAAAAAGAGATTGATTATGTTATTTATCCTAAAGCTACATGTGTTTCTACAAATTCTATATTTTATTTATTTTTTAAAAGACTTTGTTTGAGAGAAAGGGAGGGTGGTTGAGGCACAGAGAGGGGAGGAGAGTGACAAGCAGACTCCTCACTGAGTGCAGAGCCTGACACAACTGGTCCCAGGACCCTGAGATCATAACCCTAGCCCAAATCAGGAGTCGACCAACAACCAAGCCACCCAGGTGCCCTGACAAACTCTGTATTTTAAAGCTCTAACAATTAACCACAAACTTGCAGAACTTTTAAAAATTTAATTTAATTATAATTGCAGGATTTGTTTTAATTCAAAAATATTTTTCTGATGATGGTTATTTAACTACATAAAATACATGGAAGCATGTACACAATATAAATGCCATCATTCTATTTATCCATTTTAACATATTTCAGTTGGATCAACATATATTTTACTCTTAAGAGCAACTTTTTAAAAAAGTACACCATTAAAAAAAATGACGAATGGTCCATAAATTCTGACATCATCGTCATATCTTTCCACGATATAGGAGGGGAGAAGAACTTCCTGTGGGTTCATAATCCTAACCCCAGATCGGTGAAAAAAATTTTTCTTTTTTTTTTTTTCAGATTGAATAATTGGAGTGATTTTCAGAAGGGCCTAATCACCACAGACCTCTTGCTCATTCCTACTAGAGCCAGTTCATGGCTAGAAGGATGCAGGTACATAGAATTTGAGAAGCCAGTTCTAGGAAACCATACGTTCCTGCTGGGTCAGAGTCACAGCAGCTCCCGAACAGCTCAATAGGACCCCTGGATGGGGGCCAGCATAGGGACAGAAAATTCCTTCTACAGAGGCTGAAATTCTGTGTCATCTCACAGTTACACCTACAGTAGGCTTTGTGCCTCAGAATTGTCACCTAAGGTCCAGCAACCCCTTACTTGGCTAATAACAGCATTTCCTTGTATTCTGCAAAATGTTTACCTTTTTTTGCAGTGGGAAGGTTCCAGCCATCAGTAGAGAGAATGGCTTGACCTGTGGAGAGGGCATAAAGCATTCCTCTCTCACTCTCTCCAATTTCAATGGCTTCCCTCTGCTCAGTGCCTCTTCGATACAAAGCGTAACTGTAGGCACTTTTCATACATTTTCTCTCTTGGTTCTCCACAAACCTGTGTTGTAAATGTTATGATGGCAGATTGTATCACAATTCTTGAGCCCAGAATTTAATTCCCAACAACTAGAAAGTGGTGGAGCTAGTCCTTGGTCAAGTCTAAGTCTAAAATCTGCCATTGTGCCTTTTTATTTTCCCTCCTTTCACTATCACAGATAGTGTGCCTTTGCATATCATCTCGTGAGGGCTTTTACCCTAGGTTTTATTAATGAAGACCACAGAGGACTTATGTCTCTCACGACTTCTTTTTTTAGTTGCATTATTTTTCCATTTCAAAAGCAGATATTATGCCATTTCTTACATTTTCCAATAAATTGTATGGCATCTGTATTGGTCTAAGGATGTCCCTCAGAGTTTCAGATCTGAAGCTATTGATCACTCAAAAATTCCTTCTTTAATTTTAACATCACGTTGGTCCTTAGAACTTGAGGTTTCACATTTGCTCTGTGAATAGTTTTCCAGCAGAAGATGGCAGCCTCCTTTACTGTTCTTCTAAAATTATGTAATTTGGGGGTATTTTCTTTAGCAAACATTGAACGAATATTTGGTATATGTTTGATGCTACGGTGCAATTCTTACCACAAAATGACCTAAAATAGGCAATACTGAATAGCCCAATTTATAAATAAGAGACACTGAAGCTTAGAAGATAATTGTTCAATGTCAAGCTCTTGCTCATGCCGTGTTGATCTTTCCGGCCAGGTTTGTGGAGAACCAAGAGAGAAAATGTATGAAAAACTATTTATTTATTAAAAAAAAAAAAGAGGGTTAGTCCATGCGGGCCTCCAGTGTCCTGGTGGTGATTTTGTCCTTCTCAATGAAGTGCACGATGACGCCCATGCCCGACACTGCGTCCTGGTCCACGGCATTCAGCATGGCTTGCGAGATGGTTTCAAACAGGCGTTCTGGATCCATGTTGGGCTCCCATAGGGACTCGCACATGCCGTACATTTGTTCAGAGCAGGTGACTACTGTTAGACTATTACTAGACTACTAGATTGTGGGGCAGTTCCTCAAATGCAAATCTACCCAAAGCCCAAAGCCTGTTCCCTGAAGCACTAAAATCTATGAGCCTTCACAGTGTCCGCGGCATCATACCACTGCCCAAAACTTGAGTCAGAGCAGTGGCTGACAGAGCGCATGCGTGATGCCCCGTGGCCCTGTTAGTTCACTCCGGAGCCGAGGGTACCGTGGGATGCCCATAGAACAATGATCGAGCTCTGTTGTAGCTGACTCTTTCTGTCACCCCAACTTGAGGAGTGACGGGCCTGAAGACGTCTTTTTCACTGTTTTCATTCCAGCACTTGGCATTGCGAGGTGCACGGAACTGGGGTTTAACAAATATTTATTAAATACATGGATGGATGATGCTAGGCTTGCCAAACATATGCTCGACTTCGCCTTCTGCGCCTGTATCCACCTGGGAGAATTTCCATCTGCTTCAGTCACCATCGGATCTCCATAAATAAACACGGAGTCTTCGTCAAGTTGCTAATGGATATTTGTTGGTGACAAAGCTGATTAAGGGGATGGGGAGAAATTACTTCTCTGATTATCTACAGGAACAATGAGAAATGTTTTCGAATGGACATTTCTATGACACTGCATTTTACTGAGATTATATTGGCTGTGTCTTTTTTTATGGCAAGTGGCCTAAACCCAAGTGACACTAGCTTAGCAAAGAGCATATTTTTAACTTTTAATGTATTGCTGGGAAATGGAGTGTCGAAGTTGGCTTCAGACCCCGATGGACCACAGAGCTATACAGTCTTGTTTAGATTTCTCCCCAATCACCCTTCCTTTCTCTTTATTTATTTATTTATTTATTTATTACCATGATTTATTTATTTAATAAATTTTCATATGTAATATTATTTAATAAGTTTATATATATAATAATTTTTTAATAATCAGGGCATGTCTCTGATTCTGACTTCATTCTACGAAAAAACACTCCACATTCGGCCGAAGAGGAAAACCAGGAGAGAAGGACCGTAAGTCAAAAGTTCTTAGAGTTCTTCCAGAAGAATCAGTGTCACCTGGAAGCTGGTTGGAAATGCAACTTCTCGGTCCCTGTCCCAAGTCCCGTTGACTATGAAACTCTAAGAACAGGGATCAGTAATCTGGGCTTTAACAAACCCTCCAAGCCATTGTGATACACACTAAAATTTGAGAACCACTGGAGTAAAGGTTGGAAACTGACTCATGAAATAAATTAGCTCCACCCAGTGACCTTTCCATGTACAGAAGTGGAGGAACATGGAGATAGCCCCAAAGAAGAAATGTATGCCTGGGATTCATCTGCAGTATAAGTCACTCACTTGAGAAGAGCTTAATTAATCCAACTTATTTACCTCTTTGTTCCTATTTGGAAGAGTTTTCAAAAAGAGAAGGATTTGGTGAAAGCTTATTAATGGATGATATTTCAGTAAATTCCATCTTTAAGACTTAGGAAAGAACTGGAGGACAGTGGGGTCTGTGCTCCACCCAAGAAAGGCATTCAGAGTCAAAATCCCAGACATCCATAAGAACTTTGGGAAGTCTGTAGCTTCTGATTTTATTTTTTGTTAAAAAAAATTTTTAGCACCATTCTTTAACTGTACGGTAATTAGTAATAAAATCATTGGATAAAAAAGTGTTGTTTGTTAATTTGGGGAGATAGCACAAAGTGGAAAAGGTCAGGGAGAATTATGATTCCCTCTGAAACCAGTCTTGAGGAAAAAACATCCATCTAGATGAAAACAGAAGCCCCAGCTCAGAGGAGGAGAAGAAAACTACCTAAATTCATTCTGCTTCCAACAGTAGAGGGCCCCCAAGGACTACAGAGGGTTCCCAGGGACCTCGGTTCCCTTAGAAGTAGTAAGAGGCCACTTTGAAATGCTGTGTTCTGTGCTCTTGGCCCCACTTATCTGCAGGGAATTCATGCCAAGACCCCCACTGGGTGCCTAAAACCATGGAGAGCACGGAACCTTAGATACACGAGGTTTTTTCCTAGACATACACAACTGTGATAGAGCTTCATGTATAACTGAGGCACAGTAAGAGATTAACAACAATAACAAATAAATAGAACAAGTATAACAATATACTGATAAAAATTATGTGAATGTGGGTGCTGCCTCTTTCAAAATGTCTTACTGTACTCATCATTCTTGTGATGCCGTGAGCTGACACCAGGGTTGCTGTGATGAGATGAAGTGAGGTGAGTGACAGAGGCGGTGGGAGCAGCCTTGGGCTACTCGTGACCTTCAGAAGGAGGCTCATCTGCTTCCTGCACCACGACTGACCGCAGTTAACTGAAATTCTGGAAAGCAAAATCATGGATAAGGAGCAACGACTGTATGATCTTTCTGTTTGGACTATAATTGTTTTTACTCTCTTTTGGTCCTTTACTTTTTTTTTTTTTTTTTTTTTAAGCGATTTTCCCTCCTGACAGGGCTACTTAGAATCATCCTGTCTGGGGCTGTCGTAGAAAGAAGATTGTCAGAATGCCTCTTCGGGTCAGTAAAATCGGTGGCGGCCGCTCGGCAGTTCCTGAGCTAAAATTAAGATAGCAAGAGTGAAGAGAGAGCTAAATAATAATTCTAAATAATGTGATAATTCAAAATTGAATAACCCTAATCATTAGTGTAAATAAAATAGTTCTAAATAGTAACAATAGTAATATGTGATGGCAAACACTTTTTGGTCTTTTACAGCCTGCCAGGTCCTTTAGTTGTATTAACTCAGTTAATGTTCCCAGCGACGACCCATTTTACAAATGGAAAACAAAAAACAAAAAACCTGATACAGCTTGCCCAACTCGGTTTTTTTTTTTTTTTAAGAATTTATTTATTTATTTGAGAGAGACAGGGAGAGAGAGAGAGCGGGTGCCTGTGTGCCTGAGTGGGGGCAGGGACAGAGGGACAAGTCGACTCCTTGGTGTGCGTGGAGGCCTGTGGGGGTGGAGGGTGGTGCTCTTGGGGTCCCCGGGCTCACAGGGACTCTATCTGAGGACCCTGAGATTATGACCTGAGCCCAAGGCAGATATCCAACTGACTGAGACACCCAGGGGTCCCCCAACTCAGTTTTTTATATAAACCCATCAAGTTCTGTTCTCAGATCTTACGCAAATTTATCATTACATAATGCTACCTCTCCAGAGAAAGTGAATTTTATCATTTTATGCAGATGTCTGCTAACATTTAATACTTCTTAGCGTCGAGAAGACCACTGCACAGTTTCCTTAGGAGCCCCACTGTGTGAGGACGGGATCCTGCTACCATCCTGTCCTCACCATGACACTGTCCTGACAGCCAAGACGCCAGAGTGGATATTAACCTCTTCTCCAGAAGGATTTCCATCTCCTGACCCTATACAGAGGTCAGTAGTACTCCCTGTAATTGATATTCTTCTTGAACTCTTTGCTAGGAAGGTTAAAGGCTGTTTCCCAGGCTGCATAACTTACTTGTAACCTGACTTCTTTACAAAGCAACTGACACTCACTTGTTTGGTTTTATTTTAATTTGTTAACAGTTCTCAGACTGCTGAGAATGTTCAGTTGTACTTTAATTTCACTGCTGGCTTAGCTGACGAATTCAGTTGTTCTTATCTGAGCGGTAGTGGAGTCTAGCAAGATCTTACATCATTCTGCAGGAATCAATTTATAAACTTTGTTTACTTCAAGATTCTGGTTGACACATAAATTTAACAGCTACAGAATTACAGATAGCATTACAAAAAAGCTATTAGCTCTTCTCTTAGAGATAATATTTACACATGAAATATAATTACTGCCCGAACGCACACAATTTCCAGAGCTAAAAGCAACAAGCCAAAGCAATAAAGAATTTACTATTAGTTCTCCTGGGAGTAGGAGGTCACCAGCAGAATGGGACAGAGGCTGGGTTGAAGCATGGGCTGGGAAGGGGAAGGTAGAAAGAAGAGAAGGGGATCTAGAGAAAAACAGACAGTGAGTATGTTCCAGGCTGTTCTAAGAGAGCAGAGACTGGTGCCTAGAAGAGCTAAAGTCTTCTGCCGTCACGAGGAGAAGATTTGTTCAAGTATTTTTCCAACCTGATAGGAATTTTCTCACGGGAATGCTTTGCTCGCAGATGTTTTTCCAAAAGATACTCTCTTTTCTATTCCCAGACAACTTGGTTAAAAAAAGAATTAATGAATTCAACCCCAATGAGCTAGATAATGTATAGTCTTTGTCCTTGAAGTTTAAATAGCAAATATTTATTGAGCAGCTACTGTGTGCAAGATATATTCCTAGGTATTTTGAGAGGTACCAAGAAGAATAAGATGGGAGTCCCAGTCTCAAGAAGCTTAGGGCTTAGAAGGGCGAGAAGCCGTGTAATACTGTGGTTACTAATATTAGGTACTCAGTGCCAGGCATTGTTCTTAGTGCTTTACACATATGAACTCATTTTATCCTCAATGTAACTCCACCAGAATATGTCAGCCTTATTTAATAGATGAGAAAACCGAGGTGGAGCATTGTTATAACTTGTCCAATGTTACACAGCAAAAAAGTTAAGTTGGAACTTGGGACATCAGGAGATGACATATTTGCCTTCAAGTCATACAGTAAATGAATGTCAGAGCCTGGGCTGTAGTTCAAATGAAGTCTCCTGACTCTCGGCACAAGGCTCCTTTTATTAAACTACGAAGTCTTTTTGTTTTTTCCTTAGTAATGAATGGGACTAGAAGGGATTTCCACACTCCATCCAAGACTCCCGCTTGCTTATTCTGAGAAAGCAATCAACTTTAACTCCAACTTTGTTTTTCTAAAGAGCCTCAAAAAGTATTCACTAAGGGTTTTATGAAATCGTAAGCAAAGAACTGTTTGTACAAATACCGTTTTGAAAGAGTTTTCTGGCTAGAACTAATATAAACGTACATTGCCTGTTGACTTAAGGAAGGCCTTCATGTGAATATCAGTTTTTGAAGTTTATTTATTTTGAAAAATCACTCATTTATCTAAAAATGTATGTTTTGGCTGAGCATACCACAATCAAAGTTCATTCAATGTTTTTGTTGGGAAACTTGGCTTTATTTACATAAAATAAGCAAGCTAATTTTCCTAAATGATTTTTAGGACATGGGCAGGGCTGACTGTCATCAACCTGAACTCTTAGGTGAAAGTGAACAGCAGGTGGTCCCACCTCCATATCATACTTTTGACCCATCATCTCCATCTTGTCTGCTGTCTCTTCAGCTCCTAGATCGCCATATTGGTTCTTGAGCCACTTGGGATGTCTCACTCCTGTGCTTTTGACAGCCACTGAAACGTCCTTATTTTCTATTTCATTCTTTCAGATTTTATGCTTTTTTTTCAAGTGTTCAAGGAGATAACTGCCTGGATAAACCAATTTGTGACCATTGGTGGGTTCGTTTCCTAAGGCTGTCATAGCAAAGTGCCACAAAATGGGAAATTTATTCTCTCTCATCCTGGAAGCCAGAAGTCCAAAGTCAAGGTGTTGGCAGGGTTGCACTCCCTCTGAAGAATGCGAGGGAGGAAAACTTTCTTCTTTCTTCTGAGCTTCTGGTGGGTAGCTGCCTTTCTCCAGTCTCTGTTCCTTATGTCTCCTCTACGTCTCCGTGTCTGAATCTCCCTCTCCTTCTCCCTTCTCGCTTTCTCTCTCTCTCTCTCTTTTTTTATTTTAGGGAGAGAGAGAGACGGAGAGCATGCATGCACAAGCATGTGTGAGCTGGTGGGGAAGGGCAGAGGGAGAGGGAGAGAGAGAATATTAAACAGGCTTCACACTCAGAGTGGAGACAGTGCAGGGCTCCAAGGGGCTCAAGCTCACGACCCTGAGACCTTGACCTGCTGGAATCAAGAGTGGGATGGATGCTTAACCAACTGTGCCACCCAGGTGCCTGTTCTCCTTCTCTTACAGAGACGCCAGTCACTGGATCTAAGGGTCAGTCTAATCCAGGATGACCTCCTCTTAACTAATTATGCCTCTTTATTGCCCTATTTCCAAATAAGGGCACATTCTGAGGCCCCTGATGGACGTGAATTATGGGGAAGACTATTCAATCCAGTACAATGGGTTCAATAAAAGAAGGAAGGAGGGAAGGTCTACTCATCCATATAAATATTGGTTTATTTTCAGAGGAATTGTAAGGATTTTATCTGCCCAGAATTACTGCTTCTACTATTTTGTCATAGTTTCAGTTTCCCTTTATGGCCAATTGGAAATGTCCAACGACCTCGTTGGGTCCGTATATCATCTCCAAAGCCGTTGTAACAAGTGCCCATGTTACTCAGGAGAAGAGGAGGCTTAGTTTTGGTCAGATTAATTCATCCACTTTACTAATTATCTTCCAAAGAGCAACAGAATTAAGTATGTTTGTTAGAAAGTAAGCAAGCAAGCAACTAGAGCATAGTGTCTTTAGTGTCAGACAAAACATTTAATTCTCAGTACTGCCATGTACCAGTTTCCTAATCATGGGCAACTCTCTTAGCAGCAATCTCTTGGACAATTAAATGTGCATCCAGGATTAGTTATTATTAAGATCAAAGAAAGACACAGTAGGGGCGTCTGGCTGACTCAGTTGGAAGAGCAGGAGACTCTTGATGGAGTCGTGAGTTTGAGCCACATGTTGGGTGTTAGAGATTACGAAAAAAATAAATAAACTTTTAAAAAAAGCATAGTAGGTATTCAAAAATAATAGCTCATATGTTTTGAATAATAATAACAATAATGTCAAAGGGAATGGTGCTGATATATAAGAAGATGCCTTCTAAAATGTACTTTACCTTTGTATATTTTTAAAGAAGTTAATCCTATATTCTACACTCAAGAAAGGGACTGTAGGCTACCACAGAATGCTGAAACAAAAGATTTCCTATTTATTGGGGTGGTCAAACCTCCATACTCTTCATCCTTTGTAAGCTGTGGTTCAGTTTACCCACACTCATGTTTGGCAGAATGTCAGTGTTGGGTCTGCTAACTGCCGGGACCCAAATCCAACCCTTCCCCCAACATGGCACAAATTCCATCTTTACTGCAATAATTCTTTTGTGTAGGTGGGGCAAGTCTGAAGACTAGAAGTAGGTGAGAAGATTCCACTCACAAGGAGATGGTAAGGTGGGGCGGCTGGAGTATTTGAGTACTCAGGTAGCTTTTTCAGACAGGATTCTGACTGCATATGTGAATCTCAGGGGGATTGTTTGTTTATTTTACTGCCAACTGGATTCCAACTTCTTGCTCTTTGCCTCTCAGTTTCTCCCATCAGTCCCTGGTTTGCACAAGAGAGTACCTACGTCATCACTGGACTCTCTCTGGCTGAGGCCTGGGCCTGACTTAGTCCGCAAAGTCAGTGCAGAGATGCCTCTGATGAGTAGTTATTGAACACCCAGTTTTGCTCCTTGGATTTCATGTCTCTGATCTTCTGTCTCAGGCTCCTTGGTGGATTTCTGGTGTCTCCTGATCTCTGCTGTACAAGGTCACCACCTTGGCCACTGCCACCCCCTATCTGGCCCCTGACAGGGGGCCTCCCTGCTTGTGCCCATGACAGGGTTCAGGCTGAGCTGTCTTTTTAACAAATGCTCACTAGGGGGCAGCACATCGAAAGGTTTAAAGCCACATGTACTCTTTCATGGAGTGGATTCATTTAACTCTCTGAACAGTTATTTATTATAAAGGGAAAAATATGTATTGTGACATGAAATTCTTATCAGAGTATTTTTAAAAAGATTTTATTTATTTATTTGACAGAGATCACAAGTAGGCAGAGAGGCAGGCAGAGAGAGGAAGGGAAGCATGCTCCCTGCTGAGCAGAGAGCCTGATGAGGGGCTGGATCCCAGAACCCTGGGATCATGACCTGAGCCGAAGGCAGAGGCTTTAACCCACTGAGCCACCCAGGCACCCCCAGAGTATTTTTATTAGATTTCTAGGACAAAAACAGCTAGATAATAATACTTTCCTGACACTCAGTGGTTATAGAAATTTAACAAGGCTCTGTGGGAAGACAAAATAATATGGTGTTTACTTCAAAGAGGTAAAAACACATATTTTTCTCATCCTAAATGATCCCCCCATTCTTCTACTTGGAGGGGAAAAACTCAAGGAAAATATTCTATCACATAGTTCTTTCCATTTCCTTCATTTCTTCCTTCTTTGAAATACCTACCACTACCGACAGCAAAGGATTTTCTAAGCAGAACAAAAATTTGTCCTTGCCAGAGGAAAAATAAGGGTCAACCATCGGAAGAGACTCCTATAGAGAACTGAAACTAATGCAGTCCTAAATCCCTCTTTTCTTTGCATTCTCCTTGTACTTTGAATCTTGAATGGAAGAATCAGGGAAAATTGTGTTATGTTATGTGTTATGCACTACACTAGCCAATGTCACAGAATCTTTTTTATTTTTATTTTTATTTTATTAATTTTTAAGATGGGGGGACAGAGGGAGAAAGAATCTCAAGCAGACTTTGCACTGAGTGTGGAGCTGGATGTGGGGACTGATCTCATGACCCTGAGGTCATGACATGAGCCAAAATTAAGAGTCGGACACTTACCCAGCTGAGCCACCCAGGTGCCCCACAGACAGAATCTTGTTTAAGAAAAAGAACTTCTATCACCTTTAAACATCTAGACATAATTTCCTACTTTCTCTTTTGTGACACACATACAAGCACACACCCTGCATGTAGTTTTTCTCAAAACTGATTGTGGAAAGTAGGAACGTTAATAGAGCTCAAGCCCATTTATCTCAGTAGACGAATTAGCCTGTAACTAGCAGGTTACCATTAATTAGGAGGAAAGGTTCAAAATAAATGCAGTTATCCACATGTAGTGGCAACTAGAACTTACTTTATCATCTAGCTCCAATCCTATAGCACACATGGAAGGAAAAGAAATGAGGTATCTGTAATGTTACATATAGAAAGAAACAATAAGAATCTGAAAGAAGCAATTAGATACAAATCAAGGACGTCAGCAGCTGAGGCTGGAAAGTGGTCAAGCAGAGAGCATAGAAAAGTGTCAAATTTCAGACTGGGATCCTGAAAGTAGATAACAAAGAGGAGCTCAATGGGAAGGGAGAAATTCTTGAGATTGAGAGAGTCGGACTTGGAAAGTAAAACGTTTAAATAAAATGTTCTTTCTTTTTTTTTATTTATTTATTTATTTATTTATTTATTTATTTGTCAGAGAGAGAGAGAGAGAGAGAGCGAGCACAGGCAGACAGAGTGGCAGGCAGAGGCAGAGGGAGAAGCAGGCTCCCCACAGAACAAGGAGCCCGATGTGGGACTCGATCCCAGGACGCTGGGATAATGACCTGAGCCGAAGGCAGCTGCTTAACCAACTGAGCCACCCAGGCGTCCCTAAAATGTTCTTTCAAAACATGTGTTAGAATTAAATGATGATCACCCACTCAAATATTGTAAATGTATGTCATGAACATGAAAGTGGAGGGACAGTGGGGTCAAAGGACATCTCTGTCCTTTAAGCTAGTTCCACGTGAGGCCAGAGAGGAGGAACCAAGAATAAAGTTGACGTCAGAGGAGGACGAAAGGAAGCTGTAGCTGAGAGCGAATTGTTCTTTGTCCTTGAGATGAAATGGAATTTTGCACTGTTGGTTAGAAACGTGCATGGAACGGGTCCCAGAATGAATGTATTTTTTTAATGTCTTATTCTACAGATGGAATGGAATTAGATGACCAATGGCTCTGATAGATCCAGTAAGGGCAGAATGTGGATCTCACACTCAAACTCTGTAATTGGTCTGTAATGTGTTCCTCACCATGGGATCCTACACTAAAGATATTTTTTGTCCTTTAATCCTCAAGGCTCAAGGCATTGCCCATCACATACTCATCTCACAAGGTTCCTGGGGACTCATTTGCCAAGAGCCCACCTTCAGAAGCAGGAGGCCCAGTGTAGGGCATACTCATAACAAACCTTCATTGTCTCTGAGACAGAGACCTCCCGGGTCATTGGCTTTTCTTCTTTCCCTTCACGGCAAGTTTCTGTTATGTTGTCACAGAGCAAACCTGCAAACTTAATGTGGCCTTATGGTGTCAAGAGTTATCAGTAAACACAGTCTAAGTAGGTTATTAGTTCTGTGACCTTACTGAAAACACCACTGTCCCCTTCCACCACCCCACCTCCTCTGCTGAAGCCTGTTATCTTCTCCCACCACCATGGTGATAAAAAGACTTGACATTAGCTAGTTCTTCTGGGTAAATGCTAGTAATAGACATGGTGGGATGGGATGGGTTATCACTCTAAGCCAAGGCTTTGCAACCTTGGTGTTTGGGGCACTATTAACATTTGGCTAGGTAATTCCTTGTCTTGGGGCTGGCCTGTGTATTGCAGGGTGTTTAGCAGCACTTGGTGTCTACCAGTTAGAAGCCAGTGGCACAAGAATATCTCCAGACACTGCTAAAGCTCCCCTGTGGGGCAAAATCACCCTGATTGAGAACCACTGCACTGGACTCTCATCTCTCATTCATTCCATGGGACTTGACTCTAAGAGCCTAGCAGAGAACTGAGAGAATGAGATGTTCTGGAGCTCAGGAAACCAGCAGCTCAGGCAGCTGTAGGAAGTGGCTACACACAGTAAAAGTGAACTGGCTATTATGAGGCAGAGGAAACTTCCAGAGAACCACAGCAGACTGGAGGAGGAGAAGACAAGGATGAGGGGCAGAAAGAAAGACAACTGAAAGGAAGACAGAATATTGAGAGCAATATGCCTTCTCCTGTGGGGCTTACGCAGATAACCAGAAGGCAAAAACCACAATGGAGAGTCAGAAAACCTAGAATCTGATCTCCACTCTGCTCACCTGTTAGTCTTTAGATCACGGCTTTATGCTTAGTTTCCTCATCTTTGAAACGTGTCTCTGTTTCTGGATCTGATTATCTCACAGTGTTGTGTTAAGGTAATACATGAGAACATGTCTTGTAACTGTGCTTCCTACAAAAGTGTCAAGAATTATTATTTTTGCATAGCTGTGCTTCACCTATAAGTTGGAAGGCTGAGAGCATGTAACTCAAAACTGTGGAGGACCTGGGGGTAGAGGGAGTCAAATCCATCCAATGGGAGAATCATGTAGGTTCGTAAAAACCAAGGTCATGCTTCATAACCTAGCCCCAGACTCCTGGCTCGGGAGCAGTTACGGAGGGCATCCAAGAATGAACAGTTAAATCTGAGTAGATTGGAGAGTAAAATTCAACTGTTAGCATCTACCATATAAAAGAATTTCTATTAATCTCGATGTACATGTATAAGTCTTCCCCAAAAGGAAATCTTAAATCTTATAATAAGATCATGCTACATCCATACTCTTTGTATTCCATAGTGGAAGGAATACTTGCTGGCAAAAATTTAGATAGATATTTTCAGTAACTCTGTACACAGAACAGGCATGGATTTTTTTTCCTCACTTATATCCCATTTATACAGGGAGCAGATAAAATCTTTCTTAAAAAAATTTATATATACATACACACACATATATATGTGTGTATGTATATATATACACATATATGTGTATATGTGTGTGTATGTATGTGTGTGTGTGTGTGTGTGTGTGTATATATTTTTTTTTAAGACTAGGATTGGCTAGTAGACAGGAGAACAAGTGAAAACACCAGGTCAAAAAACAACACCTTTTGGAACTTCCTAAAAGGTTCTATTAAGGATCAGCTCAAGTTTTAAGCAAGACTTAGTGTTTATTTGCTCAACTCTAGTAAAAATAACTAAACATGTTTGCCCTCGGCAGTCTAGACTTTTGTACCAGGCCAAAAGGAAAAACCACATCAGCTGAGATTAACCCAGTTCTTACTGGAATATACCATGTGTGGCCGAATTGAGAAGTATAGATACACGCACAGTGATGGGATTATCCCCACCTTCTCTTTATGTAGAAAGTTAGACACCATTTCAAATTTTCATTTTCATTTTCAAACTTTCTGTCAACCAAGCTATAAATAAAAATATGTGGAAATGTGTTTTAGGCTTTCTATATCTGAAATGCCGCTGGAAACTACAGTCATACTGAGTTGGAAGCTGAGAGCTTAATTATAGTAAAATCTAGTAGTGTAGGAGGTAGCAGCTGAGATGCCAGACTGCTTTTCCTTTGTTTTTGGTCTGTGGGGACGGATTCTAACCCTCCTCTTTTATACTTCTCCCTCTTTTCATTTTCCCAAACCAGGAAGCTTAACCTACGTGAGCATTATTACTGTAGCCATCTCCTGGAGGGTGGTTAATAAGAAACCATGGTTTAATGATACAAGGAATAGAATGGCTAGTTACCACAAAGGCAAAGGTGACTTGGAGAATGTTACAAGGTTTTAAGGGGAAAAAAAAAAGTGCTCTAAACTGGCATTAGATATTTCCTAGATGTCTGTCAAATTCTAGGATTTTAATAAATGTATAGCCAGATTAGTATAGAGAATAGAGTATTGTAGCTTTTGATGGAGAGGTGTATAGAAAAGTGCCGTGGGCACCCTCAGAATTAGTGGGTTCCCTATCACTGAATGATTCCTGATAAGAAGAATGCTTTCTTCTGTGTTAAGGATATCCACAAAATGGATGGACAAACTTCCATGATCCCTACTTCACTGGAAATCTTATGACTTACGTGTGTTGTTAGATTCTTAGGACTTTCTCAGGGTCTTTTGGGTTCTCTCCTGGTCCTCTTCTCAAGCACCTTCTCTTATTTATAGTATCTTTGTTTCTATCCTTTAGCAAACTTGCTCTTTAATTTGAGACTCTATCGTCCTTGCTTTCACTTCTGTGCCATTGCTTACTATTTCCTTTGGCTGGAATAAGCCCTTAAAAACTTTTTAATAAGAGAATGTACTTTTTAATAAGAGAATGTACTTTTCTTTTTTCCTTTTTTCTTTTAAAGACTTTACTTATTTGAGTGAGAGAGAGAACATGAGAGGGGAGAAGGTCAAAGGGAGAAGCTGACTTCCCGTGGAGCTGGGAGCCTGATGTGGGACTCCATCCAGAAACTCTGGGATCATGACCCGAGCCGAAGGCAGCTGCTTAACCAACTGAGCCACCCAGGTG
Organism: Enhydra lutris kenyoni; assembly: GCF_002288905.1. NCBI lineage: Eukaryota > Metazoa > Chordata > Mammalia > Carnivora > Mustelidae > Enhydra > Enhydra lutris. Next base: position 41,265,682 of record NW_019154091.1, read on the forward strand.
CCCAAGAATGTACTTTTCTTAGCCATATGGAGTCTTAGTTGTAGGTAGCTCATAACTATTGTTTTATTATTTCATTATTTTAATGGTACACAAGTATGTGGGAACTCTCTACTTTCTGCTCAATTTTTCCATTAACCTAAAACTACCTCTAATGAGAGAAATAAAGTCAGTTATAGATTTAAAAAGTAGTTGCTTGAAAACAGACAAGTAATGATCTTATTTACCATCTATGTCTGCTTTTTCACACACCTGATGGTAGTGAGCACGAAAACCTTAAGAAACTAAAGTAAACATGGCATTAGTGCAACCCAGGCAGACACCTTCCCTGGTCACTGACTGTTCATGCCAAGCATTACAGGGGAAGAACTGGTGATTCTCAGGATACCAGTGAAAATTTTTTCTTCCTATGGAGTGGGATAGAGTCTCAAGCAAGCCAGTACTTCTATGTCATTGGAAGCAAATGGGTAATCTGCCATTTAAAGAAAGAAAAAGTATTAGTCACCAGCTACACATCTTCTAAGAAAAAAAATCCTAAATGATCATAGAGCTACTTTTGAAAAAAGAGTATTAATATTACTGATGATGCTGATAATGATAAGAGCAGTGAACATTTGCTGGAAGCCCACTAGGATCTAGGAACTAAATATTTGGCCAAAGAGGTAGGTACCATCATTACTGGCCCCATTTTTCAGAGGAAGGCTCACACGGTTAAATCTCTTGTTGAAGGCTTGCAGCTATAAAAGAAGAGTATAATGTAAAAGGCTCTTTGGTATTATAGGTACTACTGATTCTAAGAGAATGTAGAAACAGAGGATTTGGAATTGGGAAAAAGCTTTGAAGGCCTCACTTCTTCGAACTGGACCCACCAAACATATCTCATTTCTTGACCCTTAAGTTTTCCTTCATTTCAGAAGCTCTGCAGCACATTAGCCAAGGAGTGTGAGAGAGACTTCTGTTGCAGTTATTTAAAACCCAGATTATATGAGAGCTTTAGCTTCCTCATGTCTACACTAAAGCCACAGCAGGAGGAAAGCTACATGAAAAAAATGGGTATCTGGTAAGTATTCTCTGCCTTGGGCAACCCCATCTCTCTGCATTTAAAAAAAGAGGGAAAAGAACATATCCTTGTTATGACTGTGGGGAGGGAAAAAAGCATAAAACTCAGATGGCTTTGTTAGAGATTCACACAAAACAACGAACTGAACAGACAAGTGCTTTTTACAGAACCGAAGCTCCTTTGCTGGCTCAGGCAGAACCTGAAAGGACGTTGGACCAGGATTTGTGAAAAAGGGAATTGGATATCTTGATGTTCCTAACAAGATAGAACTCAACCAGACTGACAATGCTAACAAAAGCCATTTGGTGCTGGTGGCAGGCAGAGAAAGCCTTAAAGGAGAAGGTTAAATGGATGACTCAGAGCCTCTCTCCTTCCTGTCACACCAGGGCAGTGGGATTTCAAAGAGTAGTCTCCCTGTGAAAACAAAGGTGCAAATGTTCTGACTTCGCATTTCATTATGCTCTATTCTTTCCCAGCTACTTTCACATTTTATCCTCATGACGAATTTGTGACAGCATTAAGGCAAGTACTGTTATCCTTATTTATCCAAGAAAAAAAGAAAAACAAGACCCAGCAAAGTTCTTTGTCTTGGCTAAATTCAGGGAGCTAATAATCCAGGAGTGAGAACGGTACTGGGACCGGGAATGCTTGGACAGCTATGGTACTCATGGCTCATAATCCAAAGCAAGTGGTACTGGGACCGGGAATGCTTGGACAGCTATGGTACTCATGGCTCATAATCCAAAGCAAGTAGAAGAAAAGAGTGGGACCTCAGATCTCACACACGTTCAGGGTCCAGGTAAGTGCAGAAGTGAGAAGTGCAGAAACCAGAGGAGAAAGGAGACCATCTCAAGCCCACCAACATTCACTCCTAGAATTGTGAAGGGAAGCGCCTGGTTTTGGGGTTTTTCCGAAACAGACCCAAACAGAAGGATTTAAATGCAAGAAATTTGATTGGGAGGTGGTGTTTTCAAGAAGAAAACAGAAGGTGGGAAACCAAGAAAAGGAAGGGAAGCCAGCCAATAAAGGATGCATGATCAAAGCCAGTTACCACTGTTTGCTACTGGATCTTAATTCTAGTGAGGAACTCCCTGGGAATTGATGAAGAAAATGTCCTTTATAGTTAGCTCCTCCAAGGGATGAGGGTTGGGGAGGCTGCAGAGATTGTGCAAAGGGGAAACTGATTCCTCAGCACTTCAGGCCAGGTTCATGCAGGTTCCAGCCCGTAGAGAAAACCCAGAGCCAGTTGGAAATTAGTTGGTTTTCACTCCAGTGATACAATCATACGGGGCGTGGGTGAGTGCTGACAGTCTGCATCACAGTATCTCCAGCAAAGGTCAAGAGTGGGAGAGAAGTACTCAAAGAGTAGGCTTAGAAAATTCTTATTCTTGGATGGAGAAGCCTAGTGTGGTAATTGGTTGCGTTTTCTCAGCATCAGAGGTCATATCAGAAGACCTCTTTTTAAAAATTTAATTAACCTTTGTTGAAAGGTTTGTTGAAATTAACCTCCCTCCTCCCACTTTCTTAACCCCTGGCAATCACCGATCTGTTTTCTATCTCTACAGTTTGGCCATTTTAAGAATGTTATACAAATGTAATCATATAGTATGAACCTTTTGGAATTGGATCTTTTTTAATCAGCATAATTCTCTGGAAATTTATTCAAATTGCATGTATCTATAGTTCATTCCTTTTCATTTCTAAGTAGTTTGGTATGAATGCAATGCAGTTTGTTTAACCATTCAGCTGTTGGAAGACACTAGAATTTTGCTAGTTCCTCCTATTATGCATAAAGCTGCTATGACCAATTTGTGCATAGGTTTATATGTGAACATAAGTTTTAACTTCTCTGAAATAAATGCCTTGGAGACAACTGTTGAGCTTTTTGGCAGTTTCATGTTCAATCCCTTCCCCAGCCCCCCCAATTGCCAGATGGTTTTCCGGAGTGGCTTTATCACTGCCTAGCCACATCAGCAAAATTTAAGGGATCCAGTTTCTTTGCATCTTCACCAGCATTTGGTGTTGTCACCATTTTTCACTGTAGCCATTCCAATAGGTGATAGCTCATTGTGGTTTTAATGTTTATTTCACTGCTTGCTAGTGATGTAGAGCATATTTTCATATGCTTCTGAATATAGGGCCTCTGTCAAGTATAGGATTTAACAAATATATTTCCAGTCTATAATTTTTTTTTTTTGTCTTCTAACAGGATATTTTGTAGGTCAAATTTCTTTCTTTTGATTAGATCCAATTTAACAATTTTTTTCCTCTTATGAATTGTGTTTTGGTGTCCAGTCTAAGAACACTTTGAGTAGTCCAAAGTCCCAAATGTTTTATCCTATGTTCTTTTCTAAAAATTTTATAATTTTACATTAAGTCCATAACCCATCCATGTATAAGTTAAATTTTATATAAGTTAATTTTTGTATAATGTGTGAGATAGAGGTCAAGGTTTTTTGTTTGTTTGTTTGCCAATGAATACTCAATTGTTCCAGCACTGTTTATTAAAAAAGCAATCTTTCCTGCATTGAATTGTTCTTGTTCATTTGTCAAAATTTAATTGGACATATTTGTGTAGGTCAGTTTCTGGGCTCTCTATTCTATTCTAGTGATCTTTGTATCCTTCTGTTGGTACTATACTCTCTTAATTATTTCAGCTATGTAGAAAGCCTGAACATTAGGAAAAATGATTCCTCTATTTTTAATTTTCAAAATTATTTTGAAAAATAAAGGCCTAGAACTTTTTCCCTTCCCATATAAATTTTAGAATAAATTTGTCTATGTCTACATGAAATTAAAATTTTTAGTAGCATTTTGATAAACAGATAAATTTGGGAAGAACTGATATATTTGCTAGGTGGCATATTCCAATCCATAATCATGGCATAGTCTCTCCAAGAGTTTAAGCCTGATTTTTTTAAATAGCGTTTTATAATTTTTACAGATTCACTATATTTTGTTACATTTATATCTATTTCACTTTCTTTTGAGCAATTACAAATGGTACTACATGCTTTATTCCAGTTTCTGCTTGTTCATTGTCAATATACAGAAAAAACAGTTGGGACGCCTGGGTGGCTCAGTTGGTTAAGCAGCTGCCTTCAGCTCAGGGACCAAGGGCCACATCCCAGCTCCTTGCTCAGCAGGGAGCCTGCTTCTCCCTCTTCTTCTCCCTCTCCCTCTCCATCTGCCACTCCCCCTGCTTGTGCTCTCTAGACTATCTTAGGAGGTTTGTTTTGTAGATTCTTTGGAATTTTCATTTGCAAATAGATGTCATTTTCTTTCCTTCCAATTTATACGTCTTCTGTTTCTTTTTCATGCCTAATTATGATAGTGGCTAAAATTTCCAGGTCTGTGTTAAATAAAAGTTGTGAGAAAGGATATCCCTGGCTTTCTCTCTGATCATATGGGGAAGCATTCTTTCACTATTAAATATGATGTTAGCTGTAAGTTATTTGTAGATGATCTTTTTGAGATTAGAAAAGTCCTCCTCCATTCCTGGTATACTGGGAGTTTCTTTTATTATGAATGAAAGTTGAATTATGTGTGTTGAATTTTCTGTGGTAATTGATATCTTACGATTTTCTCTTCTTTAGCAGTTGTTGTGTGAACTAGGTTGGTTAAATTTTGAATATTGAACCAGCATATGTATGTGGAATAAATGTTATTTGGTGGTGATGTACTATTTCTTTTATATAATGTTTGAATTGATTGCTAAAATTCTGTTGAGTTCCCAGAATTCTGCTTCTCACTAGGATCAGAGAGTTTCAGATATTTGGAATCTATGACAAACAGATTTTATGATTTTCTCTCAGGCCCAGCCAGTCTTACTTCTTCTGTGAGGAAATGTGATTTTTGGGATACTGGAAAGAGTCTTACCATACATTTTCTCTTGCTTGGTGATAATTAAAAAATTTTATGAGGAAACAAATTATTTAATTCTACAATTAGAATAAACAGCTTAAGGGGCACCTGGGTGGCTCAGTGGTTAAGCCTCTGCCTTCGGCTCAGGTCATGATCTCAGGGTCCTGGGATTGAGCCCCGCATCAGGCTCTCTGCTCAGCGGGGAGCCTGCTTCCCTCTCTCTCTCTGCCTGCCTCTCTGCCTACTTGTGATCTCTCTCTCTAATAAATAAAAATCTTAAAAAAAAAAAGAAATAAACAGTTTAAAATGCAAAACACCCATGGGAAAAAAATACATCTGCAGGTTTTAAACTTGGGAAAAGTAGTGATACAGACAGCCTCTAATTTTGGTTACTGTGAATGGCAACACGTAGAAATATAGGGCATTTGACACTTCTCTTAGCCACCCATTATCCCTGTATTTCTTCTTCTTTTTTTTTAAGATTTTATTTATTTATTTGACACAGAGAGAGATCACAAGTAGGCAGGCAGAGATGGGGGAGAAGCAGGCTCCCTGCTGAGCAGAGAGCCCAATGTGGGGCTCGATCCCAGGACCTTGAGATCATGACCTGAGCCAAAGGCAGAGGCTTAATCCATTAAGCCACCCAGACACCCCTATCCCTGTATTTCTTATCTCTTACTCCTTACTAACACACACTACATCAAACCTCATTGTTGAAACAATCCTCCAAATGTTTAAAAATCACAGAAACCTGTTTATTAAATTTTAACATGGATATGTAACATAAATAAAACATATAGATCTGAATTGTTCTGGAAAAAGTGGGATGGCTGGGTGGGGGAGACTCAAGACCAACACAGTTTTCTCTGCCAACAGTTTAAAAACCACTTTCTGAACCCATTTTCTCCTGAAAAATATTAGGATGGTTGTTGAAGGGGCAAGGAAATATTCAAGTAAGACAAGTTCTTGTTAAAATTACATAGTTTTCAAAATCTGGACATGGGAGACTAATCAAAATCAATGCTAATATCACCTCTTTCGAATGACCTTTAAAACCAAAATAAAACAGAATATTGGGCAGGACTGAAGAAGGAGAATGTCTATGCAGACATTATGTTGATGTCACTGTGATGAAAGACACGCCCCGCATCTGAGTTTTGCCTGAAGACCGGTAGTTCGCTCTGTGAGCTCCATACTCCCTTTCCTCACCTTTGCTGCTATCCTCCTGCACCAGTGTGAATCCAGTGATTTTGGGGTCACCACAGTCTGCTTTGGAGTGGGGGAGATTTTGAGGCATTCTTGGAGCTCAAACTTTAGTACTTATCACTAGGTAAATACATATAATGTAATATGTATATTACATTACATATATATTATATATGTATATAATATAATGTATTATATGTGTGTGTGTATATTTATATATACACATTATATATCATATATAATATATATAATACAAAACCTAGAAGGGACAATCTAACAATAGAAGTTGTGGTAGGGTGGTGACGTTATGGGATTTTATTTCCCCATGAATTTTGAAAATAGTATTCAAATTTAGAGTGTGGAGCTTAGTAAATTGTATACTTTATAGCTTTAGTAGGAAACAGAGAAGACTCATTGTGGGGTCTTCTGCCCACCTCCTCACACTCCTGTCCCGCCGGAGGGCAGTCACAATTAGGGCTCCGCTAAATGTAAAAGAAAAAATTTAATCTAGGCTCCCTGATTGTAAAAGATGTAGGGAAGGAGAGTTCTTGTATAGTGGAAAGATTCCTCTATTTTGAGAAAGGATGTTTATGTTTAATCCCTGGTCTGAGAATAACTAACAATGTGATTTTGAATAAATCACTTCATATCTCTAGCTACAATTTTGTTTTCTATCGAACAAAATATTTACCTCCAAAGGATACATTGTTAGGTGCCTCAGAGTTTCACTGGCATCTCTCATGTTAGAGGACAGCAATTTCCTGTGTGCAACCAGCTATGTACACTTGGCGGAATTAATCTTTGGGCACTACTGATGAAAATATTTTCAACAGTGGTTCCTGAATTTGACCAAGCTTTGGAAGTTTTAAAAACAGATTTAGACCCACCCCAAACTAAGTGAATCAGAATTTCCATGGGCGAGATCCAAGACTAAATGTTTTCAAAGTGTTCTACTGTGATTTTGATGATTGCCCAGATTTGGGGAAACCAGGGTTTTTCAAACTTTAAAGTGCATGTGATTCACTCAGGCTTTAGCTAAAATGGATATTCTAATTCAACAGACCTGGGGTGGGAACTGAGGTGCTGTATTTCCCAGGAGATACTCTTTAGATAACAAGGGTTGAACGTTCTTTGGTTCTACCTCTCTTGGAAAGGGCAAGTCACACATGGTCAAGGGGGTTCTCTCTAGGAAAAGGGAAAGATGATTTCAAACTCAGCGACTCCTTAGTTTGTGAGTATTTCAAATGGCAAAGAACCACATAAATTTTTCTTGGCAGGACTAAAAAATAAATGGTTGAATGTGTAATTAAAATGTCAACTCTGAGAGGGTATTAAAAGGAAGAAGGCACATGATTTTTAAATACCATGCCTAGTTTTTATGAGATATTTTGGAAGGTAAGGGTGGGAGCCATGTTTTGTTTTATATATCCATTCCTAGGGCAACTTGGTTATCATCTTATAACAATTTAGAATTACTTCAGACAATGATCCAGGTAATACAATTTTTGTTGTTGTTGTTGTTGTTAATTTGAAGATTCCCTCAACAATGAAAACTTATTGGGGAATTCCATTTTTAACTATTCAAATTCAGATTCCTCATAAATATTGAAATGGGACTAGGAAACATTCTTAAAAATCCAAACAAACATCTAAATTTTTGAAATAAGGGAACATAAAAGGAATCTCCTTTTGATGAATTTATCATGATCTAGGTTCTCATCCTGAACTTTGTGTCTTTAGACATTGTATTATAAAAAATTAACTAAAATCAACATTCTTCTTTTTTTTAAGATTTTATCTATTTATTTGACAGAGAGAGACACAGGGAGAGAGGGAACACAAGCAGGGGGAGAGGGAGAGGGAGAAGCAGGCTCCCCACTCCCACCCCATGTCCGCCCAGCAGGGAGCCCAACATAAGGCTCCATCCCAGGACCCTGGGATCATGACCTGAGCCAAAGGCAGATGCTTTGGCTGAGCCACCCAGACACCCTTAATACCAACATTCTTAATTTACACTCAAGACCAAGGCAGTCTTGCCAAAATGGTGCATTCCTGCTGAGTACCAGTCTAGTCTGCAAGGTGGGTGGGACATTTGAGTCAGTCTTTCAGGATGTTCTCATCCCTGGAAAGTGAATAATAAAGTCAGTGTTTCTTACTTTTTGCTGTTATTGCTGACCACCACAGCCTCTCTTCCTAAAAACCCACTGATTAGTATTTTTCTCTTCCTTTAGGAGAATAGAATTGATCACACTCCTCAGTTTCAGGCTAATTATGGTCAGCATTCCAAGACTTCATGTTTATTTTGTGATGTTTATTATTTTTTCATTTGCCAGTCCCCAGGCTCAATTCCATTTCCTTATCTCCTCAGTAAGCACCCACTTTAGTATTTGTTCTTCCAATCCACCTTCCGTACATGTTTTAATCTTTGAAAAATAAGAGGTGTGTTTTTTGTCAGTTTAATATACATATAAATTTAATGCTGTAAAATAAAAGTTACGGTTGCATTCTTTTACCTATGTTTTTTCATACAACATTATGTTCTTGATGACCAACAAGTTAGGAAGTCCAGTTATGGCTTCTGACTTCTACAATAACAGTTCCATCCTATGTATATATAAGATGTGACTTGGCCATTCCACTAGTGATGATCATGTTAGATTATTTCCAACTCTGCTACCATAAGCAGTGCTATGTGAACATTCTGGTATCCTCAATCTTTTGATTGAGCTTTCTAGCTCATTAAAAATATATGTACCTAAGTTTTATTTTGGGATTTTGGTATTTTTTCTTGGTCATCTTAGGAGTTTCTTACATATTCTCAGTATTAATGCTTGTCAGTTTTAAAAATTACAAATACTTTTCCCCGTTTGTCTTCTAACCGTTTGCTTTGTCTAAGATGTACTTAATTGAAGAGATATTTCAGTTTTGTTGTAGTCAAATGTATATATTTATTTCTTAACATCCTAAAAGTACAAACCATAGAGGAAAAATAAGTATGTACATTTGACCACACCATTATCAGTTATCTCTCAGATACATATAAAAGTTACATGTATACAAAAATCCATTTATGAATTCTCCACTTGTTTTACTGGTCTATTTATCTGTTCTTGTTCTAGCACCCCACAATTTTGAATATTTGTCTTTGTAATGTTGCTTAAGCACAAACACCTTTGCTCTTCTTTTTTTCAAAATGTATTAGCTATGTAAGGATCTTTTATTAACTAATTTTAACTTCTGAATTAATTTATGAAGGTCCCTCCTTTCAGAAGTTTCTGAGATTTTGATTAGAATTTCATGGAGTGTATAATTTATCAATAATTTTAGAAGTGAACTGCTGTTAACCATACACGTACAGACATCCATACTCTTTTATATCCTCTAACAGAATATTAAAAATTTTCTCTATAAACATCTTATGCTTTCTTTGTTAATTACTAGGAATGTTGCAAATTTTGTAAAATATTTTATATATTTGCTTATTACTGAACTAGAGGATTAGTACTAATTCTTCTATATGGTTTATTAAGTAAATTCTATGAATAAGTTCTATTTAGGAAGTTCACACTCTGAACTTCTTATATGTCTTATAGTTTATACAGTAATTTTCTTGGGGTTCATTGTAAATGAAATCATTAATAAATAATATCTTCTTGTTATTAAGTTTTTCTTTTTTGCCTTTTTTCACTAGGAAGACCTACATTACTTTTTTGAGGAATCACTTGTAAAAAGGCAAAGACTCTTGTCCGGCTCCTAAATTTATATAAAGTTTGTCAAAAATTTATATATATATTTAAATACATACTTAAATAAAAATATATATAAATATATTTTAAATATATATTTTAAAATGATTGGGAGAAAGTAATAAGATTAAGGAAGTTCTCTTCTATCATAATTTTCTAATAATTTTATTATTAATAGATCTTGAACATTACAGCAGGCTTTATTTTAGAAAATCTTTTGATATTTTTCTCTTTTAAGTCTATAATGTGGTGAATTACTTTGAGAGTTTTTTTTTTGATGTTTACCTCCTCATATTTCTGAGTTATAACCCTACATTACCATCATGCATTAAAAAGATAAACATTGAGGTAGAAGGAGACTGATCCTAGTATTACTTCTATTTTTCTAGAAGTTTGAAAATGTTCACAATAAAAATTTAAGATTTAAACTTTAAAAATTTAAATAATAAACCTGTTCAATTATAGGAACTTATTATTTTATTTAAGACTTTCACATCTATGTGATTTTTTCTTAAATATGTTACTATATTTGTTATTTCTTTTTCATGGCAGGGCACTTCATTCTCAGAAAGGTAACTTTGTTTATTTACTTTCTAATATATTGTAAATTTACTTTATTTTTTAAGGCTCAGAGGGCAATCTTATTTCTGTGAGAGCAAGCCATTATCATTTCACATGTGCTCTCAAAATCCTATGAAAATCACACTACATGAAGAACACCTACTTCCTTTTGCTTCTGCTTAACTCAGAATCTGTGAGATTTAGGGAGATATGATAAAGAAAACAGAATAGTTTTGTTTTGATTTTTAGTCTTCTCAATCTCTTTTCCATAAACTAGGCAGATATTCTAGCTTTTGGCATTGGCACAATAGTTTGGTCAAATGAACTCTTCTAAGATGACATTTGTAAAATCTGTATATTAAATAAAATACAACTATTTGAGGGACCTAGAAAGTGACCAAATGTAGGTTCAAGGGAATCAACTCTTCAAAGATAGAAAATACAACAGGTAAGATTTGCAAATTTACAGCAATTTCCTGAACACATTTCTTGCAAGACTTGGGGTAGAAGACAGCCATAGCTCATTAAAAATATGTGAACCAGACCGCCAATTCATAAGCTTAGAGGAAGAACATCAACATTAACTTTGCACAAGCAGAAGGGCGTGGTTGATAAAAACAAAAAAATGAGTTAAAAAACAAAAATGACAGAATAAAGAAAATATCATATTTATGAAATTATCAACAAAATGGAAAGTAATTTTTTAGTCCAGTTTAAAAAGTAGGCACAGATACACAAATACAATAATAAGTTGACAAAAGGGAACAAATAGCAAAGTTAAATAATTTTAAGTTATCATATAACTGACTCTATGTACTTTTACAAATAAATGTGTTAATGAAATGAATAAGTCTCTAGGAAAATAGACTTTATTAAAAATGCAGTTGATATAGCAGATCCAAGCAGACAAATTTCTATTGAAATAATACAGAAAGTTGTATAATAGCTTCCCCTACATAAAATCACTGGCCCAGATGATTTCATGGGGAAAATCTACTCAACCTATGAAAATCTAGATAGCCCCAGTGTTGTTTAAGCTATTCCAGTACATGAGAAAAAAATTCCAAGTTCTTTTGTAATGTAAATATAACACTAAGACCAATATCAGATGGAAACTTCACAAAAGAATAATTAATTTTGCTTATAAATGTTGATGCAAAATAATCACTTATAAAATCACAAAGCACACAGAATTAAATATATACTACCTTTGGATTCAGAGAGATTTTATTTCAGCAATGCAAGAATGGTTTAATATTATGGGTTCCACTAATCTAAACTGTACATTGATATTTCTAGGAGAAGAATTATATGGTAATCTCCATAGATTCTGAAAATGCATTTGACAAACATCAATGCCTATTCCTGATTAAAATAAAATCAATGATGAAAGAATAAAACAATATAACATTCACACTTTGATGCCAGCATTTTATTTGACAGGAGAGCTTTAAATACCCCACATGTTCCTCCTAAAGTCAGAAACAAAACAGAATTTCCTATATCCTTGCTACTATTTAAAATTGCACCAGAAGTATTACTAACAGAATTAAACTGTTAAAAATTATTGAAGACATAAGATTTGTAAAAGGAAAGGTAAAACTAACTGTATCTATAGATGATATATATCTGAAAATCCCACATCAATAGAAAAACTACTACAAAACTACTACTACTTCCTAAAGTAGTAGTAATTACTTACTAAAGTAGAATATAAAAATAACACCTATCTACCTGTCCTTTGTATATACAGACAATAATCAGTTAGACAATATAATCAAGGAGAAGAATCCATCTATACTCATAATGAAAGTAAACCATCTCTTTATGAAGAAAGTTTTAAAACATTACTGAAAAACATAAAAGTTGACTTAAACAAATATATCAAGCTCCTGTTTAAAATTTAATATCACTTAGTTGCCAGCTCTTTCTAACTTATGTATTTAATGTAGTTCTAATAACATGCTAATGAGTTTTTATTTTCTCAAATCACATGAATTGATTAAAAAACTCATTTGGAAGAGTAAATAAATCAGAATACCTAAAAAATACTAGTTCTGTTATATGCTAAAACATAATATAAAGCCTCTATAATTAAGGGGGTGTGATATTATGAATACATAGAAAACTAATGGAATAGGATAAAGAAATTAAAAAAAAATAGACCATGAATATAGTAATTCTGTATATGATAAATTTGGAAACTCAAATTCATGGATGGAAAGACAGACTTTTTAAAAAATGATCTTATTTATTTATTTGAGAGTGAGGGAGAAAATGAGCTCTGGCAAGGAACAGGGGGGAGGGGCAAAGGGAAAAGGAGAGGGAAAAGCAGACTCCTTGCTCAGCAGGGAGCCCAATGCAGGGCTCAATCGCAGGACCCTGAGATCATGACCTGAGCCCAAGGCAGATGCTTAACCAACTGAGCCACCCAGGTGCCCCAGAAAGACAGGCTTCTTAATAAAATGTTTTGCAATAACTGGCTAGCCATTTGGAAAAAGACAAAATTCTATCCAGATTATAGGTTACAAACTAAGAAAAATTCCAAAAAGAGTAGCACCATACAAATGGAATTGTACAATGTCTAGAAGAAATCACGTGTGCATTCCTTTTTTTGACAAGGTACAGGGAAAAAATTCCTGATTATGACTTAAAATTTGGAAGCAATAAATGTTGATACATTTGGTCATATTAAAACAAAAACAAACTTCTTCATAGCAAAACAAACAAACAAAAAAAGACAAATGACACACTGGGGAGAAACTGTTGACTAAAAATGCTAATATGTAACAACATCCTAAATATCAATAAGAAACAACTTGATTTTAAAGATGGACAAAAATGCAGACAATTTTCAAAAAAGAATGACAATGACCCTGATGAATGATGAATATGAAAAAGTGTTGCTCCATCTTTCTCATCATAAGAGAAATGCAAATTGAAACCATAGTGACATACTGTTTCTTACCATCGGTTTCACAGAATATTCTGTTGGTGTGGATCCGGGAAGACAGGCACTCTCACACTTTGTTAGTGAAAATGCAAAATGGGGCAGCTCTTATAGAGGAGAATTTGACCACAGTTAGTGGAATTCCCGCTAAAGTTTCTCCTTTGACATAGGATTCTCACTTTTGGAAATCTATCACAAATGTAAATTTCAAAAATAAAAAGTGACATATATACAAAATTATTCATTGTGGCATTATTTGTAATAATGAGAGACCAAAACAACTTGCATGGTTATTAATAGGCAACTGGTTGAATAACCATCACAATCACACCATGGACTACTATGCAGTGGTAAAAATGAATAAAGGTATTAGAGGGATCGCTATACATTATAATCATCTCCAAAATATACGGTTAAGTGAAAAAAACACCAAAGTACAGAATAATATGTATAGAGGTTAGTTTTTTGTATAAGAAAGAGAAACAGAGGGAAAAGATATATATATAATTTGCAAAACATACATGTTTGCAAAAGGAAACAATGAAGGGAAATGTAGAGTTAAGGCAAGAATTCTTTGAGATCCCTCACTGAGTTCTGAAGTCAGAACTATGTAAATAGCTTACATAGTAATGTAGTTAAATACTAAAGAAAAATAATCCTTTGGTATTGTTGAGAATTGAAAACAACAGCAACAAATGAGTATAACCATATATTAATTTGGTGGAAAAACCTTACAAAGAAGAGATTTTTTTCTGCTTGATCTTAGAACCTAGTACTGTGATTATAAATCCTCAGCTATGTATAATTTAAGGACTAAAAACTGAAACAAATCTTTAACTTTATTAAATACTTTATTGTTAATTTCAAAAAACCACATTATTCTTTGGAAAATATTATATGTTTATTGTAGAATAAAGCACAGAATTGTATTAATATCCTTAGGAGATATTCAGATAACTAGCATTTTATATATGCAGGGAGAGCTTGAAGGGGACCAGCTGCCAAGAGGCAGAAGAACACGGGGGAATGCCAATGTTCCAGGCAGAAGTTATCACCGGAAACAAGGCCAAACCTGGTCTCAACAGACCAGATAACTGGAGGCAGAAAGACAATGTTGGCAAGCTTACCATGAGGCTTGGTCCTTGTTTGATTGTTTCAAGATAAAATGAAATCAACAAATAGTTATGTATTCAATCTACGATCGAAGCAAGTTACAGTTTTTCTAGTATTCATTCAATGACACAAAAACATTTTTGATGGCTATCCCCTTCTTTTTTTTTTTTTTTTTTAAGATTTTTATTTATTTGACAGAGCAAGAGGGAACACAGGCAAGGGAAGTGGGAGAGGAAGAAGCAGGCTTCCCGCTGAGCAGGGAGCCCAATGCAGGGCTTGATCCCAGGACCCTGGAATCGTGACCTGAGCCAAAGGCAGACACTTAATGACTGAGCCACCCAGGTGCTTCATGCTATCACCTTCTAATAATTTCTTTTATGCTGAAATACATGATGAATTTACTTTTCAACCCTGCACTCAGATTAAAAAATTAGACTTTTCTTCTGTTTTATTTTTCTAATCCTTTCTTTTTCTTCTTTTCAAGTCTCCTGATCTAAATTTCAATTCCAGGGCACAGCAAAATACCATATAAATATCAGTAAAGCTTCAAGGATAGATACAAGAATTCAATAAAGGGTAAGAATTGTGCACATTAAATGGAAGTCAGAGGTGTCATATGGACGGATGGGGCGTGGAATCAGCCTGCAGCTAAAGGCAGTGGTTCAGGTAACATGGGCATTTTCAACAAAGCAAAGTTGTCTGCGAAACAGGTGCAACGTTATGTCCTGTATCCAGAGGTGGAAATGGTCTTTTATTCCCCTCCCTTGTTTAAAGTGGAACACAGAAGTTTGAAGAAGACATTTTTTGCTTGTGAAAAGTCCTTGTCAGGCTCAGCAGGATTTATCAGTTGGGTTGGCATATGGCATTTTGGCTCTTCCAAAGGTGGAGCTCTGTCTCTACTCCAAACATGGCATGTTAGCTTTCCATTTGCTCAAATCCAGAAACATCTTCCACCACGGAGCATTCAACCACCCATCTTCATCTCTTTTTCTTGCCCCCTGCCCCAATACTTTCCAACTTCAAGGTACTATGAAGCCCAAGTGAGTAAAGTTTCCTCAAAGTGTATAGGGTTTTCAGGATAGCTTTTATTTCTTTGCTTCATGGAAGTGGAAAAGTGTATGTAGCTTCTTGTGCTTAAGAATTAGAAGAATTACACACAACAGAGAAGAAAAAATGAGGGAGAGATGGAAGCCAAGTAATCAGCCTGTCCTTATTTTGTTTAGAATTAAGATGTACAGTATATACATATTTGGGGGGTGTGGTCTTAACTATCAAACCCTCCCTGCTCCACTTCTTGTGTATTAAGGTGACGATGTGATGTGGCTTCACAAAAACAAAAGTCAGGTGTGCTTGGGTGGCTCAGTCAGTTAAGTGTCTGCCTTTGGCTCAGGTCATGATCCTGGGGGCATGGGATCCTGGGATCCTGGAATCGTGGAATTGAGCCCCACATAGGGCTCCATGCTCAGCGGGGAGTCTGCATCTCCCTCTCCCTCTATCCTTCCCTTCTACTCATTCTCTCTCTCTCTCTCAAATAAATAAATGAATAAAATCTTTTAAAAATTAGAAAAACGGGGCCCCTCAATTTGGTATGTATAATATTGTACACTAACTTTCAATTTTCATTTTAGTCCCTGTAGGTGGTTTAGAAATTCAAGTAGTTCCAAGGGCTCAAATCATACACACATACAGGCACAGAGCAGTCCCATGACCCACCCTCTTGTCCGGAGTCCTACTTCCCAGGGAAAACTGTTTTTCAGCATTCTTAGCTACTGCTCCTAGTATTTACTTTCATATTTCTGAGTAGTACGCATATTGGCTATTTCTTGATTTATTTCAAGTTAGGCTATTTTGTGACGGCTTCCTGCTTGGGGAGGTGATTTGCTCCTCTGTGTTATACCCTGCTCTCATGACCTCTGCTTTGCCATCATTCCAATGTATTTATTGGACACATTTTGGTGAAATCAGTGTTAGGTTTAGATTATTAGAACTATGCACGTATCGCTCACTGAGGCACTTGGTGTGTTATGATTACATTTTTTTTTGTATAACTCTTAATTTCTCCTGGAGTCAACAATTGGCTCTTTTTTCATTTGTTTAGTTTTTTAATGTATCTAGAAACTTCAGAAGGTGAGGGAAAGCACTGAACTTCAGTGCACCTCTGAGGTCATGGGCTCTGGAAGCATCACCAGCAACTTCATTTCTAGAATTGGCTGAGAGTATTTCTCCAGCTAGCATGTATGTGCGGTCCATGGGGAAACTGCTCCTAGAAGACAGGATTCATAGGCAACATACAGCAGAGGGCTGGGATGCCTTGGGATCTTACAGGGAGGCAGAAATAGATTAAAAGCCTGCAAAGAAAGAAGGGCAGTCAGTGTTTGAGAAGCTGCAGGCTAAAGATGAGAGGAGATTTACTTATAAAAGCACCAGTGGTTGCGTGAGAAATAATTTATACAAATTCCATGCCTACAGTGCTAAGTACATAGAGCTCAAAGGGAAAATGGAAATTAAGACTTTTTAAATATGTAGGATCAAAAGGCAAAAAGAACGCTCGTGGAGACTGGAATGTCTTAAATGCTCTGACTGAATGATAAAGCAGTGCATATGATAAATATATATATATATATATTTTCCTTCAGATAGGGGAAGTATATTTTGACGATTTACCTCCCACTGGGAGATTTCTTGGAAATGAGTTTCATCTCACAGATTGCAAGCTTCAGACTACTGTTCAGAGAA
Organism: Enhydra lutris kenyoni; assembly: GCF_002288905.1. NCBI lineage: Eukaryota > Metazoa > Chordata > Mammalia > Carnivora > Mustelidae > Enhydra > Enhydra lutris. The sequence goes on from NW_019154091.1 coordinate 41,282,915, forward strand.
TGAATGGCATCCTGATTCACTGAAGGCAAGATATATTTTTCCTTTTTTCTCTTATACTTCCTGTCTCCCCTCCTTTCCAAGTTAAGATCAAGCTTTTGCCTTGGTACACCTTCATAGGTATGGGTAGTCTTGAGTTCTGGAATAATTTTGTTCCTATGAATTTGGCCATGGGGGCCAAAATTGTGTGTTATAAATTTAATGGAGATGAGGGCAGTGATATAATAGCCTATATCATTTTCAGTAGGACTGGAAAAAGAGGTACACAACAATTTTAGAGTAGAAATAACAATTTGGGAGGCACCAGTAGGGGACAGCACAGGACACAACAGCTGATGAAGAAACCCAGATTAAATGAGTGTCCTCTGTGTTGAGCTAAAGAGAAAACAGATTTTGAACTTTGACTTTTTAGTGCATAAGAAGGATATTCTATCTAAAAATTTAATTCTCTCTGGCAACTTCATACATGGAAGATCTATATGTTATTAATTTTCATCACATTGTATCATTTAGAGATAATATTTATGCTGTCATTGGGTATCACCTATAATCTTGCATGAGTTATAATGGATTAAAATACTGAGCATAATTTGGAAAAGAGACATAGAAAAAAGTTGACTTTTTGTATAGACAGCATAACTTCGAATTAGTTAATGTTCTGTTCTGACCCATATCAGATCATTCTTGGGGGGAACCTCTGAGTGACCATTTCATGAATTTCAGGAGAATGTATCAGGACCTTGAACATGGTATGGCATGGCCCTGTGAAGGACAGCCAAGAGGGCCATTCACACTCTTGGTTGACGAGATGCTTGGCTGTACAGTCTGCTGGCTATGACAGTACAAAAATTTGTGAAATCTTAATGACACGGCATGACGCTACATTGCTATTTTGGCCCAGAAGGGAGGATATTTCAATTTTCCATCACACTTGGGTAATAGGAGAGTGTTAACCTCTACCTCACATCCTTGTTCTCCTGTTCAGATGGAGGATGAGTAATGAGAGTCTGTGCATTTATTGGGTTATGGCTTTTTACTAGTTTATAGAGTACTTTGCTTTACAACTAGGAAAATGACACTGCTGGGTCAAAAAGGCAGTTGACTTATCTTGTTCTTCTAGAGCCCTTGAGAAAAAAAAAAAGGTAAAGACTTTACCTGGAAGAGCCAATGAAGTCTCTGCTTTCTCTATTCCAGCTTCTTAGCCTGGATCAGTAAGTCAAGCCAGCCCTGTGTATATTTGATGTCTTCAGTTTGAGATTAGGGGAAAAATGGTCTTTCATGTTGTTAAAGCCAGTCTTACCAAAGGACACTGCACTTTAGGAGAGAAATGATCACCTGACTAACCATAAATAAAGCTGACATGTTGAGTTCACCAACTATAATATCTTTGTTCCTATTCTTTCTTATGGGGAGGGTGAGTCTTACCACTCCTTTTTTGGCAAAGCTAGAAAAGTAACTTGAGCCACTGTACCTGTGGCTGACATGCACATCTGCAGGAACTTACCTGGGCATACCTGAAGGGTCTGTGGTAAAGTGGGGCTTGATCCTCAATTACGGTCTCCTGGGGCATTTTAAAAAATTTTGATGCTCGGCCCTGCTCGCCAGAGTTTTGATTTAATTGGACTGACTTGGGGGTCCTAGCATCAGTGTTTCTACAAAGTTCTTGGAATTTCTAAAATGCAGCAGGGTTGAGACCTAAATAAAATTAGAAGCTGAAAAACAAGTGCTCTTACTTCACCTGAAGCGGGCAAGGAACATGGCTTCTCAGTAATAAGAATGCTATTTTAATTAAGGCTTCATTTTTCTTCTCCCATTCCCTCACCCTAGTGTCCTCATGGAAGAACTGGCACTACTAATTTATAGACTCTACGTGTTCCAGGAGCTGTAAAGGGCATGGACTCAGGTGTCTAATTCTTACCATAATAGCCGTTATTTCATCTTATTGAAGAATCAAAAGCTAAAGGTAAAATCATTTCCCAAGCCCACACTGGTAAGACTGATAAGAAAAATAGGATTAGAACAGTGGTCAGTTTGAATTACAGCATTATTTTATTTTCAGACTTATTTGCTACATAGTTTTTCAAGTTTATATGTCAGTGTTGTATCTTTATTGAAATTATTGTTATTTGCGGCTGTTCTAAGAAAGGGGAATGTCTAAAGTTGGCTTTACTACTATCTTTAGTTATAAGTCAAGGATGAAATTTTACCCTGCAGCCCTCCAAGTACCAGAGGAGGGATAGGCTGGTAATTGAAAAAGCAAACATTTTGGAGTCAGACTGCACTGCTTCAAGCCTTAGCCCTGATATATGTGAGAAGTTTACTTAATGCATCCATGCCTCAATTTCTCCATCCTGAGGGTGGGGATACTTTCTGCTTTGTTCTGAAAATTAAACATATTCATATAAATTAAAGGTTGAGAACACAGTCCTAATTGACAAAATGTCAGCTGTTATCTTGGTGTTGATGAATATTTGATGAGTAATATCTGAACTAGTAACACCTGAAAGTTCCATGTTGATACATTGATGACCTTCATCAGAGTAGAAGACCCAATAAGATAGGTCAATTCTAGCCCCTATTAAAAGGATTTGCTCATTGAAAGACTTAAAAGGGGTTTTAACATTTTTTGAGCATTTGCTTGAATCCTGGCACTAATATCATTTTGTTTATTTCCGTAACTCTAGATGTATTATTTCCCGACTGTAAAGTGAAGGAAATTTTTTTCCCACAATATAATGCTTAAAATATTTAGAGAAAGTTCATTTATGATCTTTAAGTGCTTTTCACATGATGTTTAAGTGTTAATGCTATTAAGTGTCACTGGGTTATTGGTTTTAGGTACTGATTTTAGATGTTGTGTCCTAAGGTTTTCCACTGATCTACCTATGCTCCCATCTTTGGCCTTACCCCCATTTCTCATTTTTAATCCCTTCAGGCCATTGCTGTTGAAGTCTAGTAGCCTAAATAATGTTTTCTTGGCTAAAGGTATTGAAAGCTACCCAAATATTTTTACTTTATAGTAGAACACAAACCAAAACTAATTTGACTACAGGTGTGAAAACTCATGGGCCTTGGCAGAATTAACAAATTCTTGCTGCTTGTGGAATGAGCCGAATATTTGTGACTCTGCCCCTGAGGGAGGATTGTGGCTTAAGAAACTCAAAACCTGTAATGGCCACATGCCAGTGCTTTGAGGTAGAGTCTTTGAAAGTCTCCACAGAGCCTCTGTTGGCCAGCTTCATGACTCCAATCGTTGCCTGCAAAATCAGCAAGAAGTGGCTGATAGGTTGTATTAATTGCAAGTTGTATTAATTTTTTAATTACCTGGATTTTATTAATGTATTAAGTTGTATTAATTGCAGCTTCCTTGTGCTGATTTAAAAAGTAAATGTGAGGTTAATAACTGTAACACTGAGTGATGTGAATTCCCCTTGAGAATATTTTAAATGTATTTTGGCAAGAGTACCAATGTGTCCCTGTGATTAGTAAAATTATTCGAATCTACTTTGTGGCACCACAGGTCATTACCTGGGGCTCTAGCTATTAACTTACAATCAATCTTTCTAACTTCGGTCACCTTTTAAAATATTTCATAGCAATTATAAAGATATAAAATCACAGATGTGAGTATCTCTTTTTCATAAGCTTATAATATCAGTTTGAGTCAGTAAGAATATCGGGCCTTTATAAATTTACTCTTTAGGTAACAAGGTAACACATAAAATACAGACAATATACATAGCATTATAAATATTCGATGTCACAATTTTCAAAGATAAGACATATAGTCTGATAAGTCTTCAGGAGAAAGGAATGGCTTGAAGGAAAAGCCTTGAAGAAGATGTTTTGGCAAGATTATTGTCATATGGGAATGACAGGAACAAAGGTATTGCCACAGGAATGTTAGATATCATCACAAATAATAAGTCGATATGTCAGTTGGAGGAAAGATTTGTGTTCAATTTCAGATCCCTTTTAAGAAAAATCCATTGATAAATGTACTTGCCCTTTTGATGTAATCTTATTCATTGACACAGAAGTCATTTTGAAGATGCTTCTTTAGTATACTTTAAGAGCATATCTCCTCTAATTTTTGTTGCTAAATGTTTATAGTATGAATTAATACTGTTTTCTGGAATTGTCCTTTTCTGGTAATGGTAGAAGGCTGAGGACCATATTTTCACTAGTCACTGTTTGCTTCCATCAACCTACTTTTGTGTGTTCTTCTAATGATGCTGGAGAGCTCATTCTGTATTTCATATGGGTCTGCCTACTTCCCTTTGCTGATAAAATATAGTTCTTTTGTAATACATTACATGTGGCATCTTGTTCTTTAGATCTTTTTACCCCTAATAACTGCAAGGAGGTAGATGGATAAAAGGATATAGGAAGAACTTAAAATAATCCTTAGATTTCTAAGGATGAAACTTGTTTCCTGCTCTCTCAAAGAAATAGTAGCAGGATTGATCAGTTCAGCCCTCTTCAGCCCAAAACATCAATATGATATGGCTAAGGCTATGAATTCTGGAGCCACGTTGCCTTAATTTGAATCCTAGGTCCACCATTTTCTGCAATACTGACTTGGTCAAAATATTTAGTTTCTCAGTGCATCTGTATCTTTTCCTCTGAAATGGAGGTGATAATAAATAGCCACCTTCTTGTTATTCTGAGAGATTTAAATAATTAATACATGCCTTCTTAAAAAGTGTGAGGCACAAGTTGGAACACAAACTATTATGTAATTATAGTTCAGGTGACATTTTTGGTTTTCTAATATTTTTTCTACTACTGAAAACTTGCTCCTACATGGGCTAAATATAACTGTAATACTTTAAATGAACCTGACACACTTTTACATATTTGTTTATATATTTTTAAAATCCACCCCATTCTATTCTCCCATTCATGGAACTTGGGTAGTTTTACATTCTTCTGGATAAACTGTGCTCTTATCTTCAGCTATCATGGAAAACACATATTCTACTGGTCACAAAGACCTGTTTTACTGCAAGACTTACAGTGTTCTGCCTTATTTTCCCATTTGCTGAGGAAGGAGGAAAAACAAAGAAGGATTGTCTCCCCCTCCCTAAATTTCCTTCATTTCTCCCCGCCCCACCCCCACCCCGCCACACACAGGAACATGCTGGCACTGATTTATCTTCAGGAGAATATAATAAGAAAACATGAATAAGGACTTTTAATCTTCCACATTTGAACTTTTGGACACAACTTTAAACAAATTTGGCATATGTTAGCCATATGTTTAAATGTCAGCCAAGTAGTTAGATGTCTAATATTCAAACATAAGCTGCAAAGTTTAGGATTATGGTAGAAATTTTCCTTTTTGTTCAGGGCTGGGCTCACACTGTTATGTTTTTATGCTGTGTGATTTGAAGGGCACCAGCAACCTTTTCCCTCTGTCCAAAAAGTATCCTCCTTTGGCCTCCTGTTCTAAATGCCTCTTCCTTTACTAATTATTTTTGGGAAAATGACAACTTGCAAACAAAAGCAAGTTAGATTGCTTCCTGTGCAGGCAGGATTAAGAAACACGTAAACAGCCAGGATATTTGAACCTTTCAGTTGAGTAAGAGGAAAGATGGGAAAAGAAGGGACAGAGCCCTGTAATTTTTGCCCATATGATTCTTTTGCTTAAAGATTTCCTGTTTTCACTTATTTCTAAAATTCTTTGAAAGAGTATAGACTCCCTATGTTATCGGACAAGTAATAGTTGGTCGTCTTTTAGAAAATGGAACCACAAAGATTGCTGAGGATGAATGAATATTAGCTGGAACCAAAAACCATTTTAATATAAGCAAGGACAGGATATGTCCCTCTGAGAAATAATCTAACTCTTAATGTCCATGATGCTGAAATGAAAAAAAAATCCACTTAATGGAAAACAAGGATGGAGTAACTAACTACTCATTGTTTAAGTTTAAACAATCTCTTTGTTTCTTTAAAAGTGATGTGTTTGTTTCCATGTCTTGTTGTTGCCAAATAAAAGCCATATAGAAGGAAATTAGCAAAGTATCAGCAACCCCCTTGGAGCCCTATCTCATGTCTTGCTATGGGAGACTGACCCAACTAAGTATCATTATTCAAAATATTTAATTTTCATTTATTCTTACTTGTACTAAGAATGGCCACAGACTAAATTTTTCTTATTTCAACTTAACATTTGGAAAGCATCTGTGTTTTGGTATACCTGGTAGTCTACAACGTATTCACTAGTCTTATCTCAATAGTAACCAGCTTTTTTTGGATTTTAGGACTCTTTTTCAACCTTAAGTTGAGGCTGCCTTGATTAGAAAGATAAGACAATATACATTTTGAATCATTATGTTGAAATGCAGGTAGAAGAGCTTTTCAGTCACCTGGCTACATGTGATCTATCAGTCACTGGGAAAAATACTGCCATGCATAGATGACCAAATCCATTGGAGCTGGTTAAGGTGTCATGGGGTACTTTTACTTTGTGATAATGAATTGTTTATGAGGTGGAAAAGGGTAGACTATAAATATGATAGGTGAAAAAATTGAATTCAGTTGTGGATATGGTAAAAAACACAACAAACCATGAGTCTTGAAGTTTGGCTGACTTAGGTTCAAATCTTCCCTCTGCCCTTAGTAGTTATCTCATTCTAGGCAAGTTACTTAAAGTTTGAATGCCCATTTCTTTTCTTTAAATGGAGATATAAAAATATTCCTTGAGAACTAATGTAAGGAGGGAAGAAAATAAAGCATGTGAAATGTAAGCATGTTGTAGACCATCAGTAAAAAATAGATATTACTATTAAGGTTATAGAGCCCTAAATTTTCTTTAATCTACTTACTATCACCATCATGATGATTCTATATACCCCCTACTTTTTTTTTTTTTTTAAAGATTTTGGTTTTTTTATTATTTATTTGTCAGAGAGAGAGAGAGAGAGAGCAAGCACAGGCAGACAGAGTGGCAGGCAGAGGCAGAGGGAGAAGCAGGCTCCCTGCCGAGCAAGGAGCCCGATGCGGCACTCGATCCCAGGACGCTGGGATCATGACCTGAGCCGAAGGCAGCTGCTTAACCAACTGAGCCACCCAGGCGTCCCTACCCCCTACTTTTATCCATGCATCCAATGAAATAGATTTCCAAAATTCATAACAAAAGTAATAATGGTTGATTCCCTATGAATGGGTCTTAATTAGCCCCAAAGGCAAGGCAATACCTCTTATGAATTTCCATGGGTGTTATGAACCTCTTCTTGCCATTAGGTTGGTTGCAACTTTGTTTTGTTTTGTCTTGGAGGAAGAACCTATACCTGTATTTCCTTATTGACTGAACACACAGCTATGCCTTATCATCATTCTGAAAATGTGTAAAAAGACTCAAACTATTTATGTCAGCCATTTTGCTTGTAAGATGTGTTACATTGCCAATATAAGGATATTTAATATTCAAATGGAATTCTCCAGAACCTCTTTCTCTGTAAGACACTCATTGGAGGTATTGTCCCATTGACTTTGGGTACCTTCTAATAGTTTATCTTATTTTAACTTAATAAGTTGGCTGACATTTCTGTTGGATCTTTATTCAATGGTTCTTGGTTTCCTAAATTCATAGAATATCTCATGACTGGCATTGCCACCCTTTTGGAAAACAAGATTTAAACATCAGTTAAGTGTATAGAAATACAAATAATGTACCTTCTTGTTGGGTTTATCACCTGCATTTACATTAGAAATATTTACTATAAGAAGAAAGCAAACAAAGTCCAGGGAGGGGAGCTACTACCTCCATAATTCCAATCTCCATTTTGAAATAAATTCTGTCTCCACAACTGCCTTATGTCTAATTGAAATTATTCAAGATATTTATCAGGATTGGAATGAAAAAGGAAAGGAGTCTTCATTAAAATAAAGTTTATTAAATTAACTTGAGTGAGGAAACTATTTTACAAACTTAGTTTAGATCCCACAGAGCCAAATTTGGGAGAATTTGTTAAGACATTTTAGCACTGTGTGGGGCTTGTTTCTTGCATTTTAGATATTTAGTTGATATTCCAATTAAATTTCAGAGCTAAACGGAAGTAGCTACTTACACTTCAAAGTAATGGACTATTTATCTTCTATGACCTGTAGATCTAAACCATTCATTTTCTAACTTTAAACAATTTTTTTAAAAATCTCTGATTATTCCTGTTTAAAGAATTTCATATTTTAATTTACTGTACATATGGAATAAAGTTAAAATGAGAATAAAACTGATCTATTGTAATTCTAGGTTTACCTCTATTTTTTGTTTAGAACTTTTCCTTCTGGTTCATTTTGGGTCAACTGTTCTACTTCAGGGATTTAAATTCTTGATCTTTAAGCTTTTGATTTTAGGTTTGCTATTTCCCTTGGGAAATGGCTTTAATTGCACAAATGGGTCCTTTCTGTGATCATAAACCAAAAAGGCTGTGTGTAGTTTGCTTTTTAAAATATTCTCTCTCATCTAAGATCTCTCGTGTTCTTTCATGTTAAAAAGGCAGAAATTAGTGTCTGCTATATACAAGATGTGTCTCCAACTTGAAACCTTAAATACATCTTTTTTTTTTTTCTTTCCTATGAGGTGGTTTCTCTTACTTAACCCAGTAACAAATCATAACATTTGTATACTGTCTTACCATTTGTAAATCACTTTCATATTCTCGTTTGAACTTTATAATAAGGCTATGAAAGAGTAGAATCACTTATTAAGCCTCTGGCATGCAGTAGGTTCTTAAAGATTGACTGAATAAAGTGTAGATATTGATGTCTTTTTAAAAATAGGCACTTGAAGCCCTGAGAAGTTAAAATGATTTTCTAACATCACAAGGTAGAGTTTGGACTCACTCTCAGCTTTTCTAGAGCACGGGGCAAGGTTCTTTCAACATATGATACCACACAGATTATACCTATGACTTTAGTTGCTTTTAAGGTAAATTTTATATTAAGTGAAATGTTCAGATATTAAGTGTACAATTTGAACTTTGAAAAATGCATTCACCTGTATGACCAACACACCAAAGAAGATATTGAGTCTTTTCATTTCCCCAACATTCCCTGACTTTCCCATGTAACCACCAACTTAGGCAATCACTGTTGTGATTTTTTTTCTTTCCATAGGTTTCTTTCCATAGTTTTTGCCTAGACTTTCTTTTTTTAAATTACCTTTTTAAGTTATTAATATATAATGTATTATTTGTTTCAGGGGTACAGGTTTGTGATTCATCCATCTTACACAGTACATATTGCCCTGCCTAACACATACTAACTATAAATAGAATCACATAACTGATACTTTCTTGTGTGCTAATTCTAACACAGAGCACACTGTCTGAAATTTATCCACTTTGTTGCATACATAAGTATTTTATTACTTTTAATCGCTGAGTACTATTCCATTGCTTGAGTACAGCACAATTTGTTCATCTGTTCTCTTATTGGTGAGTATCTGGGTTATTTCTGAAATTTAGCTATTATAAGTTAAACTGATATAAGCACTTGTGTATAAATTTGTGGATAGCCATTTTCTTTCTTTCTTTTCCTTTTCCTTTTCCTTTTTCTTTCTTGTGAGAATTGGTAGGTTACAAGATAGATGATGGGGAATGAAAGAAACTGCCAAGGTTTTTCCCAATGGGTATCATTTTGTACTATTTTGTGTTCCCAACAATACTTATGACAATTCTATTTGTTTCATATCCTTACTGTTGTCTGTCAGTCTTCTAAATTTTGGCCACTGTAGTGGGCATGTAGTGAATCTCATTGAGGTTTATTTTCCATTCCCTTGGTTAATGTGTTCAGCTTTTTTCTTGTGTTTATATGCCATTCTTGAATCTATCTTAGTGAAGTGTCCCAGTTCCCTTCCCCCCCAATTGAAAGTAGTATTGTTTTGTCATTGAGTTGTAGGCATTCTTTATATATTCTAGATATACATTTTTGTCAGATATATGTCTTGTGAATATGCTGAGTTGGCAGCTTGCCAATTTATTTTTCTAAGGTTGTCTTAATGAACAGAAATGTAACACTTTTTCTTTTGTGGTTATTGCTTTCTGTATTGTCTAAGAAGTTTTTGCCTTATCCTGCATTGCAAAGATATATTTTCTCCTAAATTTTTTATACATTTAGATTTTATGTTTTAGTATGTAAGTTTAGCATTTTCATACGTCCATTTTGTGTTAATTTTTCAGATAAATATTGAGATGAATTATTTTCCATACAGATAGCCAGTTGTTTCAGAATCTTTCCTTGAAAAGATGTTTATTGGGCTTACTGAATAGTTTTATCATCTTTCAAGTCAGTTATGTAAGTATGTTTATTTCTGGGCCTTGTCTTCTATTTGATCGATCTATTTGCCAATCCATATGCCAGCACCACACATCTTATTTACTGTAGGTTAATAGGAAATTTTGAAATATGGTGGTGTCTTTTAATGATTTTGTCAAAATCATTTTGATGAATGTAGGTTCTTTGCATTTCCATTTAAATTTTAGAAATAGCTGGGGTGCCTCTTAACCTCAGTGGGTTAAGCCTCTGCCTTCAGTTCAGGTCATGATGTCAGGGTCCTGGGATCCAGCCCCACATGGAGCTCTTTGCTCAGCAGGGAGCCTGCTTCCCCCTCTCACTCTGCCTCCCTGTCTGCCTACTTGTGATCTCTCTCTCTCTCTCTCTCTCTGTCAAATAAATAAATAAAATCTTTTAAAATTTTTAAAAAATAAATTTTAGAAATAGCTTATTAATTTTAGTTAATCCTGCTACAATTATAATTAGATTGTTTTCTAATATACATGTCAATTTGGTGAGCATTAACAGTTTACCAATATTGAGTGTTTCATCTATGAATTTAATATATCTTTCATTTACCAAGATCTTTAATTTCTCTGTGCAGTGCTTTGTAGTTTTCAGTATACAGGTCTTAAGCTATTTTGCTAAATTTATAGGTAAGCATTTTGTGTTGATGTTATTGTGAAGAGAATTTTAAATTTAAGTTTTTAAAATGTTTTAATTGTATGGTCCAAGTATACAGATAGAAATAGATTTTGCATATTGACTTTGTATGGAGAATTTAATAATTTCTCTTGGTTGTTTCATGAATGACCTCAAATATTCTTACATAAACAGTCATGTTATCTGCAAATAAAGACTTTGCTTTCCTAATTTTTATGTAGTTTGTATTTTTCTTGCTCTGTGGCACTGTGTAAGATCTTCTTTATACTGTTAAATAGAAATGTTGAAAACTGATATCCTTGCCTTTTTCCTGATGTTAAGGAAAAAGTGTTCAGTGTTACATCATTAAGTAAACTGCAAGTTTTTCTTTTTCTTTTGTAATAAATAGCCTTATCAGAGTAAGGAAATTCCATTCTATTCCTATTTGTTGTGAACTTTTATCAAGACTGGCACATAATTTTGTCAAATGTTTTCTTATCAGATGAGATAATCCTATGGCTTTTCCTTTAACCTGTCATTGGGCAGACTTACAGTGATTTTCAAATGTTAAGCCAACTTGCCTTCTTAGGATAAACACTATTTGGCCATTATGTTTTATTCTTTCTACATATTGCCAAATTCAATATGCTAAATTTGTTAAGGATTTTTGCCTGTATGTTCATGACGCACATTGGTCTGCAGTTTTCTCCTCTTTGTTATATCTTTGTCTGGCTTTTGGCATCAGAATTATGCTGGCCTCAACAATCTGGGCAGTATTCCATCCTCCTTCCTTCTGCTGAAGGGCATTTTATTTCTTTCCTAAATATTTAACATAATTCACTAGGGAAATCATCTAGGTGTGGTGTTTTCTTCATAGAATTTGTTTGTTTGTTATTATGGTTACCTTAGTAGGAATAAGTCTATTCAGATTTTTTATTTCATATTTTCTCAATTTTGATTAAGTTTTGTCTTTCAAGAAATCTAACCATTTTGTCTGAGTTGTTAAATTTATCAGCATAAAGTTATCCATGGTGCGTCCTTATTCTCCTTTTAATATCTGTGGCATCTGTAGATGCTATTGTGTCTTTCATTAATGGTTTTGGTAAATTGTGGTCTCTCCATCCATCCCTTCTTCTGTTCTGCCCCTGTTGTTTCTCTTCCTCCTCCTCTTTCCTCTCTTTCCTCTCTTTCCTCTCACTCTCTCTATCCCCCTTCCTCTTCCCTCCCATTCCTCTCTTCTCCCTCTCCCCTTCCCTTCATTTCTTCTCCCCCATTCTCCTTTTCTCCTCCTCTCATCTTTCTTTCCCCTCCTGCTTTTCCTTTCCTTCTTCCCACCCTCTTCCTTACTCTCCCCTCCCCCTTATTCCCCTCTCCCTCCCTTGAAAATCCCTTGGTAGGGGTTTTCCAATTTTATTGTTTTTCCAAAGAAACAATTTGGCTTTTATTTTTGTATTGTATGTCTAGTTTTTATTTTACTGATTTCAGCTTTTTATTTCTTTTCTTCTACCTCCTAGGTAAGTAAATTAAGCCCAAAGGATATTGAGAGATCTTATCTTTATTGAAACTAATTTAATTCTGTTGTGCTTAAAGAATGTATTCCATGAGATATCAGTCTTTAAATTTGATCGAAGTTTGTTCTATGGTACAACATATGGTTCATCTTGGTCAATATTTCATATGAACTTAGAGAATATATACATATAGTGGTGGCTGGGTGGCTCAGTCAGTTAAGCACCCAGCTCTTGGTTTCGATCAGGTCGTGATCTCAGGGTTGCAGGATTGAGTCCTGCGTTAGGCTCCATGCTCAACATGGAGTCTGCTTTTCTCTCTCCCTCTGCCCCTCCCCCCTCACATGCTCGCTCACTCTCTCTCTGTCTCTGTCTCTTTTTCTTTCTCTAAAATAGACAAATAAAATCTTAAAAAGAGAGTATATGCATGTATAAAATTCAGTTGTAATAGTGATAAGTATGAATTAGTTCAAGTTGGTTATGGTGTTTAAATCATTTTTCTGGTTACCACTTGGTTTTATATAATTACTTGTTCTATCAATTGCTGAGAGTGAGGTGTTGGTATCAAACTATTTTTGTAGATTTCCTTTAATTCTATCAATGTATTGTTTCATGTATTTTGAAGCTCTGTTATACTGGGCACACATACATTTATAATTTATGATTTATTATGACTTCTATTGAATTGACCTTTTTATTAATACTAAATAAATTTCTCTGTCTTGAAGCCAATCTGTTTCATCTGCTATTAATATAGCTTCTCCAGATAGTATGCTGACTCTTTTCAGTGTGCATTGTTCCATCTATTTGTTTTCAATCGGTCAGTGTCTTTATATGTTAAGTGTGTTTCTTAGAGATAGCACTTAGTTGAGACCTGCTTTTTGATTCAGTCTGACAATCTCTCCTTTTTTAGTTGGAGAGTTTAGACCACTACATATGACATAATTATTAATGTGGTGGGATTTTTTAAAAAAGATTTTATTTATTTATTTATTTGACAGAGAGAGATACAGCAAGAGAGAGAACACAAGCGGGGGAGTGGGAGAGGGAGAAGCAGCCTTTCTGCTGAGCACGGAGCCCAATGCAGGGCTGGATCCCAGGACCCTAGGATCATGACCTGAGTCTAAGGCAGTTGTTCAACCAACTGAGCCACTCAAGTGCCCCCAGTGTGGTGGGATTTAATACCATTTTGTGTTTTTTCCCCCTCAGTTCTTCCTTTCTTGTCTGGTTTAGATTAATCATTTTTTATCCCATCTTAACTCCTCCATTGGCTATTTAGCTATATCTCTTTGTTTATATCTACATATTTTTATATTTGTACTCCTGATGTTTGGTCACATCGTTTTGCTCATTTACATGTCTAGTAATTTTTTATTGTATATTGTACATTCTGGATGCTCTGTAGTTGTATCTGGATTTATCACCCTTCATATTGTTTTGGCAGGCAATTAATTTGCTGATAGATAAGCTTGATCTTTCTGAGGTTTGCTTTTAAGCTGCTTAAGGGTGCTTCTTGAGTAGCCATCACTTTAGCCCTATATGTATTTGGTGAGGTTTCTCCATTCTGGTGGTCAGAATTACTATGTCTCACTGTATAGCTCTAGGATTTCCATTCATCTCTAAATTCCTAACATCTCTTTCCTGGAAGATCTCACTTATCATTGTTGTATGCATGTGCATATTAGTATTTGGCTAAAATCTTAAGAGGAGTCATATGAAGATTTCTTCTTCTTCTCTTTCTTTCTTTCTTTCTTTCTTTCTTTCTTTCTTTCTTTCTTTCAGTTCTGCTCTCTCTGGTAGCCTGCCTTACAAATTTCAGCCAATGTGGCAACATCAAAGTCTGATTTCTGCCTTACCAGCTTATTGAGACCATTGGAGCCTTCTTGATGTCTTCCTTGCATGTACCTCAGGCAAGAAAGTACCCCCAGTCAAAAAGTCATGGTCATTGCTGGGCTCATCTCATCGATTTTCCTCTCTGAGGGATCACATTCCTATGCTTCCTGTGGTCCATCATCTGAAAATAGATTCCTCATATATTTGATCCTATCTTACAATTGCTTACCTTGGAAACATCAGTTAGGTACCAGTTACTTCCTCATGAGCAGAAGTGGATATCTTTAATGGGCAGAAGAGAAGTTTTAATCATTGAATGTTTTTGGAGGAACTTTGTTCCTATTAACTATTAGTAGGTTAAAATAGATGTTTAATCATACTTTGTAATTATCTTTCCCACATCACATAACTTAAATAAACTTAAACTTCTTTTCATCTTTCTCCTATTCCATCTCTTCCTTTAACTTCTCCTCCTTCTTCTTTAATAAATAAGCTTAAACATCTATGGGGTGCCAGGGTGGCTCAGTGGGTTAAAGCCTCTGCCTTCGGCTCAGGTCATGATCCCAGGATCCTGGGATTGAGTCCCCCATCGGGCTCTCTGCTCGGCAGGGAACCTGCTTCCTCCTCTCTCTCTGCCTGCCTCTCTGCCTACTTGTGATCTCTGTCTGTCAAATAAATAAATAAAATCTTAAAAAAAATAAGCTTAAACACCTAGGAGAATGTTCTTGCTTCCCTAGAACAATGGTGCTCAAAGTGTAGGTCTTAGACAAGTAGCATCAGGATCTTTGATGCAATTATTAGAAATAAAATTTAGTAGCCTTATCCAAGACCTACTAGATAAAAAACTATGGGTTTGGGGCACCTGGGTGGCTCAGTGGTTTAAGCCTCTGCCTTTGGCTCAGGTCATGATCTCAGGGTCCTGGGTTCAAGTCCCGCATCGGGGGTCTCTGCTCAGCGGGGAGCCTGCTTCCTCCTCTCTCTCTCTCTGCCTGCCTCTCTGCCTACTTGTGATCTCTGTCAAATGGATAAATAAAATCTTTAAAAACAAACAAACAAACAAACAACTACGGGTTTGGGGACCATCTGTCTGTGTTTTTCTTTAACAAGCCCCTGATTATTCTGAAGTGCCGCAAAGTTTAGCCACTACCCTGTCAGGTATTCTCCTATATATCTCCATAGTAGCATCCTTTGTTCTAGTTACTCTAGTTACTTGACAGATTGTTGGCTTTTCCTTAAGTTCAATGAAATGTGCCTCATATTTACTCAATTCACAAACTAATGTTGATAAAAAATTTGAGTACATGTGTTATAGTTGGATCCCATGTTTGTCTGCATTTTCTTAGCACAATTCTTTTTCCTTATATTCTGAAGGACCTACATATCTTCCCTCAAGGTGTCTTTGAATATGGAAAACTTGTGTTTTTAAGGGATTCTTATTTATTTCATTTCAGAGAATTATATCACTTTTTCTTTCAAGTAGAAAAAAAATTGACTAAAAAACTCTGATAGTTTCCTTTTGGAGTAAACCTGTTTAAAGAAGCATTATCTCTGTAGTTTTAAATTTTATTACTCCTGTTATGTTGAAGTAGGCAGAGGGGAGAGTTCCATTTCAATGAGACTCCTGCTTTTAGTTGAGTTTTGTAATTAGACCAAGCCCTTTTGTAGAAAAGAATGCTTCTGGATATAGTTGCTTTCTTGCCCCAGAAGTAGGGCCATAGGGACTGAGAAGGTAAGAAACTTTTGCTCAATATTACTGAAAGCATATTCAAACAAGGATTGTATGGTGGGCATTTCTGGAACTAAGCTAAATTACTGTGGGGAACTTATGAAACCTTTTAAACCTCAGTTTCATTATCTGAAAAATAAGCATAATGTTTTGGGTCCTTCCTATGTGAAAACTGTTTACTCTCAATTTTCTTGCATCTTCATTCCCACTTCTGCATTCCAAATTTCTTCTTCTTGCCTGGAATATTCCTGTGACCTTCCAGATTTTTCAATATCTTCAATTTTTTCTTCTTTTTTAACTTCATATTTCCCCACTACTCCAAGAAGTAGATCATTTTTCGGTCAAAAAAATATTTTTTCTACCAAGCATTCCATTAAAACTTACTTAAAAGAGGAAAGGATGCAAGCCTTTGAATCCATAGCATGACCCTTGTCATGAATCTCCATTATGAACCCTAACTGATTGTAAATTTTTTCCAAGTTACATATTTAGTGTCCTTCTACTAACTTTATAGCCTCAGAATTTCATTCTTTGCTATCATTTATCTGTTCATACCTTTATTACTGGCAAATATACATATGTATACACACACCTATATGAGTGTGTATTAATATAAATATTTGTTCATATAAATTTATTTGTATAATTTTATATATTATAAAAATTGACTTATAATTAAATTATATTTATAAAATTTTATATAATTATATATAAATTATATTTATACTTTATATATTTAATTTAGGAAGATATATTTTTAACTATTATATACCTTAATATATAATAAAATACTTTAAAAATATATGTTTAGATGTCATTAAAACTTGGGAAGATTACTGCTCTTTCTATGTGAACTGTCTTCCTGTCCAAATCTACCTTTCATCTTTTGTCTTTTCTAAATCGAACAAGACTTTGTTTATAGATAGACACATTATCATACAAATTTGCTTCTCCTATCAGCAGATTCAGAAACATAGTTTGGGATCTTTCTTTAAAAATGTTATACTTTGCAATTGAATATATGCATATTTTCCACTTTGATGAAAATAACCAGAGTATATCATGTATAACCAAATGTTTGCTATTGCTAGACATCCTAGGTATCGTTTTCTTAACAGTGAATATTGAAAATATTAACAGCAAAACTTGTTTATGCCTCAGTTTTTTCTGGTATGGGAACCAGGCTGTATGAATAAAATAAGAGCTTTTCCTTTCTTAGATGAATGTGTTTTCAGTACAGTCACAGAGAAATCAGTTACCATGACTGCAAGATTAGTTACCCATTCATTCACTTATTAAATTACTGTCTAACAATAGTCATTCCTACTTGCTGGCCCAGGGACACGGTTTGACCTTTTATTTTGAATTGCTAAGTAAAATTATAAATTCATGTATTCATTTTCCTATTTGAAAAGACTGGTTTTTATGTTTCCTTGGTTATCAAAGTTAATTTTTTTTTGGATTGATTAAACTCAATTTTGTTAAAGGAACTCTCAGGAGTGGAATCATAGGTTTTATTGGTATCACAAGGATTCATAAAATATAATTGACTGCTACAATGGAAACTGAAGTTTCTTTTCTATGAAAATTATAACATGCTGATGAGTGTCTGATACTGACATTACTACCACTCACATACAGGATTTTGTATATTTCTTGAAATGAATTCTATCAAATCAGCTAGCAACAGCCAGATACATTGTACTTATTGCTAAAAGAACTCCCCTCCCAAATTAAGTTTTTGTAGGATTATAGTAGCTATTCATTTTTGCTCTGATGGTAAAAAGTATTTATATGAAAAAATAATTTTTTTAAAAAAAGAGATAAATGTAATATTTTCCACATTATTTTGATTACCTCTACTCTCCTGAATGGTGTCCTGTGAGATACTTAAAGAAAGCTATTGGAATTTTTCAGCCTCTGGGGAAAGATGTAAAATTAATTCAGTAAAACAAAACATACTACAATGCAATATAACTCTTGTAAACACTGAAAGAATGGTTGGAATAGAATTGATTTAGATGATATTGGTTATAAAAGAAGTGAGGAACATTTGGTATAATTGCCTTTATATAATTTAAATTTATTTTTTGTGTCTGTTAATTTCCTCCTTTATAAAATGCCTGTGTATGTCATTGAATCTTTCAGAAGAATTAAAAAGTAAATGATGAAAGAGTAAATTCAGTGCTAAATATTATTTCTAATAACCACTATTAGTAAACTAGTGTTAGTCTAACTAGCTCAAAGATTAGATTATGGAATCATCTAGCATTAGACATCTTTAGGAATGTCACATAGCCTTTCTGGTCTTGGTGTCCTCACTTATAAACTAAGGATTTTGATTAAATACTTTCTGATATTTAATCTTATATTTTGATTTTCACTGATATGCTATTATGCTTCTGGCACAGCTGTGATCATTTGAATGTACATACGTCTTCATGAAAACTAACTTCAGAAATTATAAGAGCATTTGAATAAAAATGCTAAATATGTTAGACTTCAAATGTATCCTCTTCCTTTCTTAATTTTGTTTAAAACAACAACAATCTTCAAACCAGAAGGAATTACCTTCTTGGTAATTAGGACTCTTGATTTCTTTCTCTGGTAATTTTCAGAATTACCAATTCTGAAAATGTAACTGTCATTTCTCTGTTAGATATACTTAATTATGGATATAAAATGTAACTAAGAGCTGGTTCCATTTGGAGCTCATGATTATGGTAGAGGAACTTACAGAGAAAGGAAATAAATTATCCTAAACCCCAGCAGGGGTAACTAGTATTAAATAGTGCTAGATCTTTTTTTTAAAATTTAATTTATTTATTTGGGAGTGAGAGTGAGTGGGAGGAAGAGCAGAGAGAGAGAGAGAGAGAGAGAGAGAGAATCCTCAAGCAGACTCCCTGCTAAGGGAGAGCCTAACTTGGGGCTCAACCCCGGACCCTGAGACCCTGAGGTCATGATCTGAGTTGAAATTAAAAGTTGGATTTTTTTAAAAAAGATTTTATTCATTTATTTGAGATAGAGCCAGAGAGACAGTACAAGTGTGGGGGGAGGGGAGTGGTGCAGAGGGAGAGGGAGAAGCAGACCCCCCACTGAGCAGGGAGCCTGATGTGGGGCTGATTGCAGGAACCCAGAATCATGACCTGAGTGGAAGGCAGGTGCTTAACTGACTGGCCGCCCAGATGCCTCACTGATCATCTTAGGTTATAAAATATCTCTCACTCCTGACCTTATCCAATGCCCTTCTATTACTAATTTATTCCAGCACATTTTTTTTAACCTGATTAATGAGTAAATAGAGATTGAAATAGAGTAAATAGTAAATAGAGAATGGAAGGGACATTATGAGTAAAAATGGCTGATAGTTGGGGCTCCTGGATGGCTCAGTTTGTTGAATGTCCAACCATTGGTCTCAGCTCAGGACTTGATCTCAGGATCCTGATTTCAAGATCCATGTTGGCCTCTATGCTGGGTGTGGAGCCTACTAAAAAAAAAAAAAAAATTAAATGGATGATAGAGTTTGTACTGTTTCTTTCTATTGCAAGAAAGCAGTGTTTATCTTCTCCCACACTGTTTGGTAATAAAACAGCTTTCTGTCAAATTCAAATATGCATATGTGACCCTAGAACAAAATGGTGTGGGACACAGGGAGAGTCTGTGGAAGTTGTGTAGTCTTCTGTTGTTAGCCAGGCCCAAATGGAGCTATATCTTATCACTCAGGAAAACTACAGAGGAAATTGATGTCTCCTTGGTTCTCAAGAGATACAATCCTAATGACTGTAGAGAAATAGTAATACCAAATACTTCCTTCTATACATTTATGATCATTAATATCTGTATCACAATATACGTAATGAACAGGGTACTTGTAGTCCTCTTCTTTTGGGAAGGGGGGTAGTTACAAGGTGTTACTAGATAAAAGGAATATTTATCATAATTTGAGGACAAAAACTCTGTCACAGGTTTTTAAAAGAAGATAGATGAGAAAAAACTTCCAATGAATCTGAAAGTTTTATTAATTGAAAGTTACCATGCTATAATCATATTTTACTAGACTTACACTTTGGTTGGCCAGTGTAGACTTAGGGATATGTATCATTTCAGGAATAACTATTTATACTTAACAATGATAAAATTCTATGCCAAACCAGGTTTACCTGTATGTCCCATAATTTGCTCCCAACACATACAATGTGATGGATGGTCTGCATTCTCATTCTGCACATTTTTTTGGTATGATCTTTCTTGAACTAGTTGCTCTCTTCTCATCCTCCAAACACCCACACTGATCTGACTTTTGCTTGGCTTTCAAGATGCACTCCCAGTGTGCGTTCTCTGCCACAAAGCTCTGAGTCACTCTCACACCCATCCTGCCCTGTGGATCCGGTCCTTTATGTATAAATTGCTTCTATCAGAGCATGACATTACATCAATACCAAGAAAATGTTATAATTTATCTTTCTTTTCAAGTAGGCTCTGACCTCTGAGGGCAGAAATTTGTCTCATTTATCTTTGTACCATATATGGCATTGTGGTCAACATAACACATGGTAAGAGATTTATAAATAAAATAAAATACCAGAAATAACACTTTTGTCCAGAGGGAACATCAAAATGATGAAATTGTGAGAAAGTTAAACTTTCACACCACTCATTTTCTTATGTATATACCTGTGGTACTTAAGGTACACAGAGGTATCTTAAGTGTCTTCACAGAAGACAAACAGAAATATCTGGTTTAGAATAAATTGAGATTATCAGAAAAGCAATCTCACAAAAGCTAACAATGAGTTATTGTAACATAAGTTTTCAACTTAAAAAAAAAAAAAAACTGACTACAGAGCTTGTTGGGGGAGGAATGCCGACTTAGCTTTAAATAAAAGGGAATGTTGGACTGATTCTAAAAGACTACTTTTGGGGCACCTGGGTGGTTTGGTAGGTTAACTGGCCAACCGTTGATTTTGACTCAGGTCATGATCTCAAGGTCCTGGGATTGAGCCCCACGTGGGGCTTCGTGCTCAGCAGGGAGACTGCTTGAGGTTTCTCTCTCTTTCTCCCTCTGCCCTTCCACCTGTTGGCATGTCCTATTTCTCTCTAAAATTAAAAAAAAAATAAATCTTTAAAATAAATAAAAGAAAGAGGACGCTATAGCTTTACCTTCAGAAATTTAGACCAATGTATTCTCTGTAGTACTTCCAAATTCAGTGCCTATAACGGGGATTACTCTGAGACCCTCTGATTGCTAGTGACACTATGGCTACTAAATACTACTAGCATGAGATGGTGAAATATCTTCTTTTCTCTGATACTCATGTCATTTGTGTTCAACTCTATTCCTTTAAGATTAAGCTTCCAAATTATGTTTTCTAGCGATGTTTTCTCAAACCCTATTGCTTGAGGGCAAGATTAAAGACCATTATAATACCATGAGTAGAACTTCAATTTAAAATTATTTTTCCATTCTACCTCTCCCCTTCCCATTTTTCATTTTAACTTTAAAGAATGTGCCTTGCCAAGTGATTTGGCTTAAGATGAAAGGAGATTTTAAAGCAATTTTGAGTGTATGAAAGATATCTAGGAAACAATTTGCCTCACTTGAAATTTGATTGTCTAAAAGGATAAATTATAAAAACCTGATTTTTAAGAAACTGATTTTTGTAGTATGTGCAAGTACCTAAAATAAAGTAATAATTTCCATATTTGATACAATTTTATTAGGACTCTTGCTTTCTTTATCAAATAAGTCTTCCTGAATGGATTTATAATATTTATAAATATTGCTTGATAGTGTTTATATAATGTTGAAGTAATATTTTTAACATTAAATAAAATTTAAAATATATTCCTGGTTTATAGTATAGTTTTTGTTCATATTTTTTGGTCCACAGTCTATAAATTTAAATATTTTTAAAAAGATTTTCCAGAGATTTTATTGACTTATTTGACAGAGAGAGAGAGAGAGCACAAGCAAAGGGAATGGCAGAGGGAGAGAGAGAAGCAGGGAGACCTGACACGGGGCTCCATCACAGGGCCCTGGGATTAGGACCTGAGTGGAAGGCAGACGCTTAACTGACTGAGCCACGTGGGCATTCCTAGATTTCAATATTTTATCATTGATTCTTTATTCAAAGTTTGAGTGAATTACTCCCCTGTGGCACACACTGTTCCAGGTCCTAGGTAAATTTCTATGAGCACAGTAGATATGATATTTGCTTTTGTGGAACCTGCAGTAATCTGTACTGAAACTTTTTAGTCCAGAAATATTCATTTTCTGTCCATCTGTCTTTGACAACATCTTTCAAATTGGGAGCGTAGCAGGACAAATAAAATCAGAGAACTATTTGCTTATGAAAGAATGGTAAGTGTTGGTCTGTCCAGCACATGAAGAGGCAGGAAGGAAATAGAAGTTGGGGAAAGTCAGTCTTCTTCCAGGACCTCTGAGAGTGCTATGCCTCTATTTCTGCTTTTAAGGTTTTCTTTTTGTATTTGATTTTTAGCAATTGATTATAGAGTGTGTAGGTGTGATTTTGTTTGTATTTGTTCCATATAAGAGTTCAGTGAGTTAGAGTTTGTATGTTGATATCCCTCATTAGATTTGAGAAATTCTCTGCCAATATTTCTCAAATATTCCTTCTGTCTCATTCTCTTGTATCTCCTTTTGGAACTCTAATGAAAGGTATTAGACTTCTAGAGAAGGTCTGCATGTTCTATTGTTTCTATCCTTTTTCTGTACTTCAGTGTGGATATATCTTACTGAATGGCCTTTGCATTCACCAATCTTGTTTTCTGAGCTGCTCTACTGTTAAACCTATCCCAAGTTCTTCACGTCAGTTACATTTCAGGTATTAAAAGTTACAGTTCTAGAATGCCCAGTAAGTTATTTTTTTTTTTAATTCTAATTCTGCATTTAAACATTTCATCTTTTAAATCTAATTTGTCCATTTCCTCTATTTTTTTAACACCTTAATTATGTTACATACTAACTTCTGCATGTGAATCATCTCTGGGTTTCATTAAGTTTTAAATCTCTTTTATTAGCTTTTTCCTGCTTAATCACATTTGAATGATACATTATGAGGCTCTACACTATGATGTTTTCTGTAAAGAGTTATGAGTTTTGTTCTGACAGTTAAATTATTGGCAGTTAACTCTGATCATAGGGAAACTTGATTTTAAGCTTTGTTACAGCAGGTCTGTTTTGTTTTGCACCTACTTCTAGGGTGTGACATTTTCTGGGTTTGGAACCCAAAGATTAGATGGTTTGTCAATGTTTCTGCACATTGGTTTAGCCCAAACTCCAACTTCTGTCTCTTCAGAGCCATGCAGTGTTCTCTGCTGTGCTTCTTAGAATTTTGCTCTAATTTTGTGGATACATACTTTAGGGGTCAACCAATGACCAGAAGGGAATTTCAAACACAGATTTTTAGAGTTTTTACTTTATTGTTCTCATCTCCAGGACCTTACCCTCAAATCTTACCTGCCTTGGCAACCCCAAACAATGACGTGTATCTTCTTGCTAGCAAGATCCACTTCTCTTTGCTTGGACTCTATTTCTCTGCACTGAGCTTTGGAGATACCCTCAATGAGAGCCAGGGAGAACACAAGGTTCACCTTGTGTTCTTTCTTTCTCTCAAGGTTGGAGCTCTGCTCTAGCTGCTGTTCAGTGCTTGCAGAGTTGTTTTTATGTTCTAATTCTTAACTATTCATAGCAAGGTGATAAGCCCAATGCCAGCTAATCCCTCTTGCCTTTTGATAATATGAATTCTTTCAAAATGTTTTTATCAAGAAAGTCCTTTTCATGTGAAGTTCATTATCTTTGTGTTTTAGGTAATTAGATGATCACCTTCTTTCCCAAGAATGTTGAAATGGAGAATGGGCAAAATAGTGTAAACTTGATCTTTGAGTTTTTAAGCCCATTGGCCCTACCAATTTGATTTTCAACCTCTTCACTCTACAGTATCTTTTGCAAGTTCAATGACTCAGTTCATTTGAGACAATAGCTTTATCTCAACTTTCAAAATCTCACCTCTGCAGCATTTTTTATTAGTAACAACCACACTATTCTTAATATTTTCCTCCTTGTATTATTTTGTATTTATTTTTCTGATAATATTTATTAACTACTTTATTTCATGTACCTTGTAGATATTTACAGTTTCTGTTCTCAGAACATATTCTTTCTCTATTCTCCCTAGTTGTTCTAATCAAATCCTGTGGCTTCAACCACTAAGCAAATGATCTTTCTGGTCTAGAGTTGCAACTCTAAACTTTCAGGGTCGTGCCTTAAATGTTGATTTCTTTGGCGTTATGGAATTACTGAAATAGTATTGGGATGAACATTTCTGATGTCATTTCATAGGAAATTGAGATCAATTTACTCAACATTTGGGAATCCCTCTTCCTCCCACATCCTTCCCCCTCAAGAACTTATTAGTTCGCAAGTTCTATAAAGATAAAGACAGGTCCACTCAGCTACATAGATTTTACAGTGTTCTGGACACAGTTTAAAAATTTTCTTGAGTAAGTGCTTATCATTCATGTGCTACTGAAAGTCCTATTACTATCTCAAGTACAAATTGTTCTGTTAGTCACCAATGAGATTTTGAGTTATTTCTATGGTTATTAGGGTGAATATTTTGTTACAAATATCTAACACAAATATATCTCTTAGAGGAGTTTTATTTGTTTACAGAAAAATAAAATATTGCATAGGGTCAAGAAATGGAACTCCTAAGCATGGTGGCAAGCAGGAAGATAAGCAACAGAGACCTTTTCTTTTGGAAAAAAGAAAGGGAGTATAAGACTGAGGTAAGGAATCAGGAGATTGGAGGGCTGGTTGTGAGGGACAAAGTCAGAGGGAAACCATAAGGACTTTATAGGGACACAAAAAAATCCTGTCTCTGACTGGAATTTGTTTGCCTTCCTTCAGTATAGAACCATTATTTATCACCCTTAGAATTCCAGTTTAACCTGGCTGTATTCCTTAGTAATTTGGGTGACTGTTTTGTATTTTGTTTTACTTTGAACTTTGGAATTTGAAGAAGACTCTGTTTCACATTGAGAACAAAAGAGTAAGGATGAGAAAGATCAAGTAACAGAAGATGGATGTGCCCGCAAGAACAGTTTGTGTTAATCTTGGGGAAAAGGCTGTAGACTTCCAAAAGCTGTAGGAATTTTGAAGCATTTTACCTGGATCTGATGGCAGGAAGGGTCTCAGTTAATTACTAGACAATAGAAACGTTTACCAAGTGCCACTTTCTAAGTAATGCTGAATGCAGTTTCTTACTTTCTTGGTATATTTGAGCTCCTGAAGGATAGAATCATACCTTATATATTCTTTGTTTCTTCTTCTCTCATCTCTGAAACAGACAAGTGATTTTATAGGATGAATTTTACAGTTGGTCAGTTTGAATGAATGAAATGAATAAATTAATCAATTTAAGCTATTTTCTCACCTGTTTGGGGCCATAAATGATCAGATATATTTTGATTTTGTAGTATTTTTTTTTTAAATTAGGGCCAGGGAGGAAATATTCTAAATGTGTTGCCAAACATATAGACTCTGGGAAACAACCAGATTAGTAGTTCTCAGATTTGAGCATGCTTCAGAATGAGCTGGAAGATTTGTTAAAACATTTTGGGAGCTCCACATAGTTTCTCATTCGGTTGATGTGGAGTGGGACCCAAGACATTTGCAATTTTAACAAGTTCCCAGGAGATGTTGATGATGATCTGGAGATCATACTTTGAACCACTGATCGAGGTGATTTAAACATACGGAGTGCTCTTCACACCTAACATTGCAAGAACACTTTGTTCTTGAAATGCCTAAAATATCCTTCACTGCCCTGTAGCATAACAAAGCAGCAGTTCCCACACTGTACCTCCTTAGCTCTGCCACCCACTCAGGGGTGCTAAACCATGTCTATTTGTACTTTTATGAAGGGTGCATGATAACTTTCATATTTTGCAAGCTCTTTCCAGTTTTACTAGAATGAAAACTCGCTAGAGAATTGAAAGTGTATAAGCCTTATATGAAGAGCATTAACTAAGTCCTAGTGATTCAGTTACTTTTTCACCCCAGAAGCTTTTGTTACAATATTCTATCACCAGCCAGACTCTGTAGAAGTGATGCATTAAAAATAAGAATAGTGAAAACCAGAACTTGACCTTGATCAATCTTTTATACCTTTAATAGTACAAAGATATTGAATGCATTTGATTTTGACTAGGACTAGTCTCTCCCCTTCCATATCACATGGGGACAGGCTACACAGGAGAATGGATCAGTGGTCTTCTTTGTCTGTACCCAAGGAGCACCTTAGCTCTCGGTGCCTATACACCTTGATTTGGTTAGAACAGTCATCCACAATGAATGAAATAACTACCTCCCTCCCCCAGTTCTCAAAGCAAAAGCATTTCAAATTAAGTATCTTTTCTTCTGCTATAAAACAAGGTTCATGTTTGAAAATCAACCATGTGTGATAAAAATATTTTTATTCCATTCCCTTTCCAAAAAGATTCAAATTCTCTAGACTCAGAATGCCTTTCTGCAGCTCTTCATATGCAGAAATTGGTTTGAAGATGTATAATAGTCACATAATTTGAAGGTGTAAACAAGGCCTAAACCATTAATTTTGAGCTTCTCCATATGATGATACATATGTAATTCAGTCAGTTTGAACACTTCAAGTTTATTTTCTTGCCATTAATCTCCAAGCCTGTTCATTTTCCAATGGTTGACATTGATTGATACTGTCTAGACAAAATTGATTATATTTCTCACTCTGTTGTTTGTATAGGATAGACTGAGCTTTGAAAGGAATTGAATTGCAAGTTTGGCACGGTTTATCTGTGAACTACCACATGCCTTGCAGAAGGGACTCGTGCAGCATCTAGGAATCACATCTGATGTTAGCTCTAATTTTGAGTTTTCTGCTTTGCATCCTTGTAAGTTCTATATATTGAAGTGAAGTTTGGATTCCAGCAGGCAGAAGAAAATGATGCAGACAGCAACAGACTGCAAAATTTTCGTGAAAATCATGGTACTCTTAGAGCCATAATGTACTTTCAGATACAAAGTACATTTCCTTGATATTATGGCAAAAGTGTATTTGTGAGTAGGATGATCATAGAGGACACTTTGCCTCGGACAGTCTTGGTTTATGTCTGTTTCCTTGGCAAACTTATTATTAATGCTCCTTTTAAAAAAAAAAAAGACTTTATTTATTTATTTGACAGAGATCACAAGTAGGCAGAGAGGCAGGCAGAGAGAGAGAGGGAAGCAGGCTCCCTGCTGAGCAGGGAACCCGATGTGGGGCTCGATCCCAGGACCCCGGGATCACGACCTGAGCCAAAGGCAGAGGCTTCAATCCACTGAGCCACCCAGGCGCCCCTAATGCTCCTTTTTTATCCCAAGTGTTTCAGTTTGGATGGTAAACATCTTACCATCTAATTTACTAGCAAGTATAATCCTACTCACAAAAACTACATTCTTGTATGTTTATTAAAGAAGTAAGTTGTAAACATCTTCTGATTCCTTGTGTGCTTATAATTTCTATAACATTGGGATAACAATTGGCATTGACTTCAGCAAATAATTAGCCTCTGATTCGTAGAGACTCCTTAGTAGACACACTGAAGGCATAACGGACATGAAACGCAAGATGGGACAACTTGGTGACACCCGTCATTTTGTCAGTGATGACTGGAAATTATATTGTTTATATACCTGGAAAAAGTGACTTAATATCCATACTAAATATATTTTGAATTATTATTATTGCTGTGTATAGCTCAAATAAATTCTAGCAAATATTTTTAAATTATTCAGGAAAAGGAAGAATTGTAATGGGTGATATTTACAGCTAAGAGGGTCCATTATGTACGGAAGAGCAGAAAGTTTCCTCATAAAAGCGTCCTTCTCTCTGCTGTTCATTATCTATTTATATTTATTATTATCTACTTTGCTCATTGTCTATTCAAGTCACAGATACTACCTCCCACTATCAATAGACATCATAAATTTGTCATAAAATTATATTCTGACAAGCACATTTCTGCTGTCAAGTAAATTAAATATTGAGCACCAACTTTGTTCTTAGTACAGCCTTAGGCCCTAGAGTATATAACAAAAATAATTTAAAGTTCAGTAAAGAAATGCAAGGCAATTATATAAATGTAGGTTTATAATAAACGGGATATATGGTTGTGCTGCGGCACGTAAGACTTATAAAATTTTAGAGGCATTTAAGAGGTAGAAACCAGGATTTTCCTGCTCTTTGGGCCCACAAATGGTGTGCAAAATACCCATGCTCTGTGCTTCTGTGCCAAATGTCAACCCTTTAGCAGCACTTATACCAATTGCTAGAACAAACAGCTGCCCAGTTGGCAGGGCAATTAAACAAATGGCAGGCACAGTCCAGAATCTCCTTTTTATTTACCAGTCTGTTAGGCAGACTTAGGGGCTGTTTCACTCCACATGAAATGAAGTTGTTCTCTAGAAATTCTGGCCATGGGGACAAAGGGAGGAAGAGGTCAAAGTAATTAATGCTCTGAGAACATGAGAAGGAATTGTGATTGATAGGACTGGCTTTAAGTAAGGCCATTCTGAAAACTCCAAATAGCTATCGGTTTCAGAATTGTCTTCCTTCAGGTTACCTACCCCACTGAAGAGTACGTAAACACAGGCTGGGAAATCTTAAAAACCCCTTTCCCCTCAGGAAGATTTGAAAACAGAGAGAGGCATGGAACTGATGGAATTTTTCTCTCCATGTTCCCGGCAGGCTGAAGATAGCTAGTTAGCCTTGACCATGCAAGTAACTTGGCATCAGCAGAGGGGCGACTTCTAGTTTTCTTATTTTCTCTTCCTAGGTGGAGTAATCTTTCTTTCTTTCTTTTAAGATATTTTTTTATTTTTTAAATTTAACTTAATTTTTTTTAGTGTTCCAAAAGTCATTGTTTATGTACTGTACCCAGTGCTCCATGCAATACATGCCCTCCATAATACCCACCACCAGACTCACCCCACCCCTACCCCCCTCCCCTCCAAAATCTTCAGTTTGTTTTTCAGAGTCCATAGTCTCTCATGGTTTGTCTCCCCCTCCAATTTCCCCCAACTCCTTTCTCCTTCCCATCTCCCCATGTCCTCCGTGTTATTCCTTATGTTCCACAAATAAGTAAAACCATATGATGATTGACTCTTTCTGCTTGGCTTATTTCACTCAGTATAATCTCTTCCAGTCCCGTCCATGTTGATACAAAAGTTGAGTATTCATCCTTTCTGATGGAGGCATAATACTCCATTGTATATGTGGACCATATCTTCTTTATCCATTCATCCGTTGAAAGGCATCTTGGCTCTTTCTACAGTTTGGTGACTGTGGCCATTGCTGCTATGAACATTGGGGTACAGGTGGCCCTTCTTTTCACTACATCTTTATCTTTGGAGTAAATACACAATAGTGCAATTGCAGGGTCATAGGTTATCTCCTTAAGGAATCTCCACACTGTTTTCCAAAGTGGCTGCGCCAACTTGCATTCCCACCAACAGTGTGGGAGTGTTCCCCTTTCTCCACATCCCCTCCAACACATGTTGTTTCCTGTCTTCTTAATTTTGGCCATTCTAACTGGTGTAAGGTGGTATCTCAGTGTGGTTTTGATTTGAATCTCCCTGATGGCTAGTGATGACAAATATTTTTTCATGTGTCTGTGAGCCATTTTTATGTCTTCTTTGGAGAAGTGTCTGTTCATGTCTTCTGCCCATTTTTTCACGTGATTATCTGTTTTGTGTATGTTGAGTTTGAGGAGTTCTTTATAGATCTTGGATATCAGCCCTTTGTCTGTAGTGTCCTTTGTGAATATCTTCTCCCATTCCATGGGTTGCCTCTTTGTTTTATTGACTATTTCCTTTGCTGTGCAGAAGCTTTTGTTCTTGATGAATTCCCAATGAAGTCCAAAAAGTTCATTTTCGCTTTTGTTTCCTGTGCCTTTGGAAACATATCTTGAAAGAAGTTGCTGTGAACGATGTTGAAGAGGTTGCTGCCTATATTCTCTTCTAGGATTTACTGCCTATATTCTCCTCTACCTCACATTGAGGTCTTTTATCCATTTCAAGTTTATCTTTGTGTATGATGTAAGAGAATGGTTGAGTTTCATTCTTCTACACATAGCTGTCCAATGTTCCCAGCACCATTTATTGAAGATACTGTCATTTTTCCACTGGATATTTTTTCTTGCTTTGTCAAAGATTATTTGACCATAGTGTTGAGGGTCCATATCTGGTCTCTCTACTCTGTTCCACTGGTCTATGTGTCTGTTTTTGTGCCAGTACCATGCTGTCTTGGTGATCACAGCTTTGTAGTAAAGCTTGAAATCAGAAAGAGTGATGCCCCCAGTTCTGTTTTTCTTTTTCAACATTTCCTTAGCAATTCGGGGTCTCTTCTGGTTCCATACAAATTTTAGGATTGTTTATTCCAGCTCTTTGAAAAATGCTGGTGGAATTTGATCAGGATAGCATTGAAAGTATAGATTGCTCTAGGCAGTATAGACATTTTTAACAATGTTTATTCTTCTGATCCATGAGCATGGAATGGTCTTCCATCTTTTTGTGTCTTCTTCAATTTCTTTCATGAGTGTTCTGTAGTTCCTCGAGTACAGATTCTTTACCTCTTTGGTTAGGTTTATTCCCAGGTATCCTATGGCTCTTGGTGCTATAGTAAATGGAATCAATTCTCTAATTTCCCTTTCTATATTTTCATTGTTAGTGTATAAGAAAGCAACTGATTTCTGTGCATTGATTTTGTATCCTGCCACATTACTGCATTGCTGTATGAGTTCTAGTAGTTTGGGGGTGGAGTGTTTGGGTTTTCCATATAGAGTATCATGTCATCTGCAAAGAGAGAGAGTTTGACTTCTTCTTTGCCAATTTGAATACCTTTTATTTCTCTTTGTTGTCTGATTGCTGTCACTAGAACTTCTAGTACTATGTTGAACAACAGTGGTGAGAGTGAGGGAGCATGCAAGAGCAAGCGGGGGGAGAGGCAGGGAGACAGAATCTCTGCTTGAGATGTTCAGTGCAGAGCCCAACTTGGGGCTCAATCCCACACCCCTGCGATCATGACCTGAGGCAAAACCAAGAGTTCGATGCTTAACTGACTGAGCCACCCAGGCATCCACAAAGAGTAATTTTTCTATTTCCATTTACTTATGCTAGAGTAGA
Organism: Enhydra lutris kenyoni; assembly: GCF_002288905.1. Classification (NCBI taxonomy): domain Eukaryota; kingdom Metazoa; phylum Chordata; class Mammalia; order Carnivora; family Mustelidae; genus Enhydra; species Enhydra lutris. Next base: position 41,314,128 of record NW_019154091.1, read on the forward strand.
AAGTATTACTTTTCATGCGTGCAACTGTCATTAAAAGTTACTTTTCTTAAACCATTCAGGAGATTCTCACTGTGAAAGGGATTCCTATGTGTAGAATTTTAGGCAAGAAATAGAAATACCAAGTTTCCTTATTGAAGGAAACAAAGTGTGTCTTGTGAAATTCCAGGTAGTAAATTTTGAGGCTGTGTTCAATGACTTTAGGACAGTCATAGAAATCTGTCACTGAAGTCCTTTTTGTCTGAACTTTTAAGAAAAGGTAAAGGGTATAATATTGAAGGAAATAAGGAGCCAGAAAAATAAGGTGGACCGAAAGCTTACCCAGATAGGATTAAAGTCCGAACTCAAACTGTTCCCTCCACATCTAAGCTAACAAAACTTTATGTAAATATCTTCCATAGTTCAGATATAATAAAAATTTCTCAGTAGAAACATTTGCATGGAAACTAGGTAAAGCAAGTTTTCCACTATTAAAAAAGCTAGTGTTGCCCTATATATGGTCAAATGAACATTTTGTGAATATATCTGAATGACTGGAAATTATTCTCCATCTGTTAAAATCTTATTCATCTATCAAGGACTAGCTCTATATTCTGCACAGACAGAAGTCATCTACATTAAAACAAATAAGCGAATAAAAACCTGGTGCCTAAGCTCCACCCAGACCAACTAAATCTGTCTCTGCGGCATGGGGGTGAAGCCTTGTTCAGGGGAGGGCCTGTGTATTAGTTTGTTAGGGCTGCCGTAACAAAATACTACAGACTGGAAGACAAACAACAGAAATTTCTTTTACAGCTCTGGAGGTTTGAAGTCACAATCGAGGTGTGTTCAGGTTCAATTTCTTCTGAGGCCTCTCTCCCGGGCTGGCAGATGATCCTTCTTGCTCTGTCCTCACATGGTCATCCTTCTGTGTCATTGTCTGAGTCTTAATCTCCTCTTCTCCTAACAACACTACTCAAATTTGATCAAGGCACACTCTAATAACCTCATTTTACCTTAATTACCTCTTTAAAAGTCTCCACTTCTAAATACAGTCACATACTGAGGTACTGAGCTTAAGACTTTCAACATACGAATTTTGGAAGAGACATAATTCAGCTCATAACAGCATATGTGGGTTATAAGTCCTACTTCTGAGGATCTCTGGGCTGCTTAAGGGCACTGCACACCCAGGAATGTTTGGAATACACTTCATAAACTTCATAGTTTTGCTAATAACAGGCCAAGTCTCGAAGTCAGCTTGTGTTATAGGTCAAGAGCTCTGAGCTGCAAAGGTAGAATGGGATGCTGGAAACATATGGGATTTGTCAATGGCAAAGGTAGCTCTGTTGACTAGTAGTTATACAGGTGACTAAGGTAACCATCCTAAGTCTTACCTTTCTGATCTGAAAAATACGAATGATATCTGAGATGTTATTTTACAGAATAGCTATAATAATATGTAAAGTGATAATATAGTGACTGATAGATAGCAGTGCTCAAATATTAGCAAAAATAGGATTCGAGTCCTCCCTCTGCCACTTATTAACTATATACTTCTATTCATTTTCTATTGCTATAATAACAAATTACTGTAAACTTAGTGGTTTAAAAGAACACTAATTTATTATCTTACAGTTTTAGAGGTCACAAATCTGATGTGGATGTCACTGGGCTAAAATCAAGAAGCCAGCATGTTGTGTTCCTTTCCTGGAGGCTCAAGGGGAGAATACATTTTCTTGTCCTTTCTAGCTTCTAGTGGGCTGCCTGAGTTTCTTAGCTCATGGTTCCCTTCCTCCATCCTCAAAGCCAACGATGGTGGGTTGACTCAACATGTCTCTGACCCTGCTTCTAACATTGTCGCATCTCTTGCTCTGATACTGGCCAGGAAAGAGTTTCTGCTTTTAAGGAGCCATGTGATTAGATTGGGCCTACCTGGACAATCCAGGATCATTTCCCCATTTTGAGGTCCTCTACTTAATCACATCTGCCACGTGTCCTTTGCCACATAAGGTGCCATACTCATTGGTTCACAATAATGGAGGCCATTATTGTGCTGGCCACAGTACCCTTGCACACATTTTCTCTGAGCCAATTCTTGGATGGATAAATTATTGTCACTGCCCTTAACTTAAGAGGTTGGTTGTAAAAATTTAATACATGGTTTCCTATTTGAGAGTAACAATACTACAATCAATAAGATTTCTTATTTTTATTCTATAGCCATATGAGAAACAATGACTGATCATCAAAATTCTCCTTATATTGTGGTAAAATTCTTATATTTTCTTTTCTTTTCCCTCAGTGATTCCCTTTTATTTTTATAGTTTTTTATATAGTTTTATGTTTATATTTATATAGTTTTATTTATATAGTTCTTTCTTAACTTCCAGGTTCAAGTTCTATACTTACTACATAAGTATACTTACTAAGTATACTTACTATATGTACCACAATGACTACCACATTTTTTTAACTCAACAAGACATAATTTTCTCTGACTGTTCTAGCCAAAAATGGGGAAAAAAAATTGAAACCTAGACATGGTCCTTATCTATTAGATACTAAACTTGATACTGAGATTATTAATAGCATATTCTAAGATTCCTGAAGACAGAACATATTGGTGTAAAATAAACTGATAATATAATTTGGGAGTACACATGATGAATTTTTTTGTTGTTACTCTTCTCCAATAAGCATGTAGAAGCCAGACCTGCTTGATGCATGGAAAATAAAGAGATAACTAATACATATTATCCTTTGATCTGGTGTAGTCATACAGTAGGAAACAGTAGTTCAGAATTGGGCCTTCTGGTCAAAGATATCAGGGTTTAACCCTTGGTCTGCTATTATTTACTAGTTGAGTGACATTGGGAAAGTTTTACCTTATATAAACCTTCTCTTCCTCACCTGTTAAGTGGTGATGATATCCAACTTATAGGTCTGATTTCAATATTAAATAATGCATTGAATACATTTATCACAATGTCTAGCATAAATGAAACACTCAATATTTAACTTTTGTTACTATATTTTGTCTTCAGCTTTCCAAATGGCTGTTATGAAGAAAATGGGAAAGAAGAATAATTTCTATTGATAACAATTAATAAAGGTTAGTTTTTTCTTTCCTATGTGAAGACCTATAGACATTTATGGGAACCAAACATGGTGAGCAAATTTAAAAATGGAAGCATTTTCCAGGTTATCTCCTCTTTTCCTGCCTACCAAAGATGGTCAGCGTTCCTCTATCACTTTTTTCCTCTTGATTGCCCACAAAAAGAAAGGTCTTTCACTTTTAGGTTTGTCCTTTGAGTTTTTATAGTGCAGAATCTGGAGAAATGGGCAGATGGGATGAGGAAGCATGGGGATGCTTTTTCGTTTTTCTTTTGAGGATTTGAGCAGAAATGCGCCAGAGGGGTTATTGTAGGAGTAAAAAGAAGTAAGGGGATTTAAATACATATTATTGTTTCACTTTTGAATGATTGTGGACTGTGTATTTACTTTAAAATGTTAAGAAATACACTAAGAAATTATTATTTTGAGATTGGGATTTTGTGATGAGCCTATTAGTTTGCTATACAGCAAATTTTTATAAGCTATGATCACAAAACAGCAGACATTGAGAGAGGAAGAGAGAGACTGAAAGGTGTGGCTGTGAGTGGGGAAAGAGAAGACAAGACAAACTGCTCATTTAGAATTCTGCCTGGGGTCAGACCCTGCAACATGAGTTTGTTGTATCCATATTCAGCTACTTGGAGTTCACATGTAAGGTCATATTTTAGGCAAGGCAAGACCACAGATCATTTTGGTAACCTCGGATTCTAAAAAGTCTTAACAACTGGTTTATTTTGGGTCTCATGGAAACCAGTAACTGGCTTTACCAAGGGACATTTTTAAGCTGATGGTTTTGGCGCCGTCATCACAGCCAGAATCAGGGACCAGAACCAAGCCCTGACTGTGACTGAGTGGATACAGACACATCAAATAAAAAGTGACATTTTCTTCTTGGACAAAGATCACAGATTATATGCTCCTGAGTTTTAAATTTTGGCTTAGTCTTTGGGCTATAATTTTAATTCTTGTACATTGTCCTTTATTTCCCCCAACTCTTTTCCTGGAAACAATGACAGTTTTCATCCAGAGACTGATCTTGGGTCTGGGTAGCTGGTAGCTGATGTCTCTTATTTATGGACCAGATGCTGGTTTAATTTATTTTTTTTTTAAGTCCCTAGCAAGATCCTTAGAAGTTCATTAATATAGGAGGTAGAAGCTATAGTAAAGTGAGGAAAACTAATTGTAGTTTTATGCCTTTGGTTTAATATAATATACTGCAAATGAGCACCATGGTTTTAAAAGATCTTGTTCTCAGAGCTGTGGAAGCCAAAATCAAAACGAGGCATGACTCTATAATTAAATGAGTGATGATTTGGTTCATGGAACTGACAAAAACATACATCACCACAATGCAAGTTAAAAAATGATCATTATAAGCCAAGTAATCTGTGATTACAAAGAAGGAAAAAGAGAAAGGTCAGTGAAAGGGTCATTGAAAAGATGATATTTAAGCCGATGATATTTAAGATTAATATTTGAGATTGGGTAATAACTATTTTTAATACAGTTTGTAGCTTCTTTTTCTTATCCTAAAAGTTATACATAGGCAGGTTATTTGACAAACACCAAAACATCATAATCCAGTAATAGACAAGCACTTTAGCATTTTATTTCAGTCTTAGAGAGAGAGAGAAGGAGAGAGAGGGAGTGAGAGTAGAAGGGTAGGGCAGAGGGAGAGGGAGAGAATTTCAAGCAGGCTCCATTCCCAGCACAGAACCCAATGTGGAGCTCGATCTCACAGCCCTGAGATCATGACCTGAGCCAAAATCAAGAGTCAGATGCTTAACCTGTTAAGCCACCCAGGTGCCCCTCAGTCTTTCTTTTTATGCATAGTTTTTATATATATCATTTTCTGGAAATTGTCTCTTTAGTATAAACTCTTGAAGGTATACAGGGATGGATATAGAAATACTGTTTCAGATACAGCATAATCACAACAGGCTATTTCTCCAGTTGTGAAAATAAATGTAAAAAAATACACTTCATCTAGAAAGATGACTGTAGATGTAGAGCTGAATTTTCACATAGGTCCTATATTAGTCTGTGAACATGGAGTCCTCTATATATGAAAACAAATATAAAGCAGAAGTCTGTGAGCATGTTTTAAATTCTAAACATTTTAGAGAGGTCAGATGTTTCTGAATGGGAGAAAGAGGAAATTTATAGTTCATCTGGGTGGGCAGAATGTTGTGAATTATAAGCCAAAAGTGATTTTAAGATAGAATGGGGGGAAGCTGCTAATTATATAACTTTGTTAATACAGAGAATCCAGATAGCTAAACACCGAGTACCAGAGGCTCTGATTCAAAAATTACATAAAGGAAGAGCTAATGATGAGGCACCAGACAAAATTCACACAGAGAATCTAAAAAAGATCTTCTTTTTCTAGGGGTGAAATAGTGGGAAAAGAAGAAGAGATATGAGCTGGAACAATCCAGGAGTGGGTCCTTGAGGCAGTTTCTTTTCGTTAGAGGAATCACAGGAAGAACCTTAGGAATATTTTCTGTAGTACTTTAATAGGGAGGTGACCTTGGCTGTTTCATGGCAGGAAACCACCTCAGATCTAGTATCTGAGTATCTCTGGGGTATCTCTTCCCAGGTCAGGAAATATCAGTGTGCCCCAACCCATCCACAAACAATGGAAAGTTGACAGTTCTTACCTACCACCTGGTAATAGCCACAATGAAAGGAAAACACCAAGCCAGTCTATGTTTTTTAGCCATTAAAGTACACTTTGGACTTCATGGGCTTCTGGGTGAGAGCAGCAGAGAGAAATATGTCCACTGACACATTAGCAGTTTCATGTGGAGCTCCGTTTTGTTTGCCTTAATGTTTTAGACACAAAAAGAACAAAAACAAACAAACAAAAAATACCCTGTTGTAGATCCCTATTCTCCTAGAACTAGAATCTCACTGCATGTTATCAGGCTCCACTGCATGGAGCTGGTCTTTTCTCCCGCAAGAGGAGTCAGAAACAAACATGGTCTTGAGCAATTAGAGTACCCAACTGACTGACCACAGTGAATGGTTTAAGGATAGGTTTAATATCCACATCAGGACAATCAAGGTCTGTAGGGTTTTTTCCAGCCCTCCTTTCCCTGGGGTGACCAGAGCTGGTTTTATTTTTCTTGACAGAGAATGAAGAGAGACCATATCTTAATTTTGTTTTAATTCCCTGTATCCATCCATGCCTGAAGCCCTTATCCTTGACCTTCCCACTCATCCTTAAGCCAGATTGCATAGTTTCTGTCAGCTATGACGAAAAATGTACTGACTAATACAGGTCATGTATTTCTTATGTGCCACAGAAATGAGTTTGTTAAATAAAAAGCAATATTTAAATGGAAAACTCTGAAGAGAAGGAAGAAAATAAAATATATTGCACTGTATTGCACTGCTTCTTGAACCCTTAGGCTCAAGTTACCAAAAATCCCCACGACAACAGAACTAGCCCTGGAAAAGTTCATGGACCTTGTTTAACAAAAACAAGGCTAGAGGGTCAAATACACTCACAAGTATTTATTAAGTTCACAGGAATCAAGCAATTTAACATTGAATACATATAATGTTACTGATTTTAAAGTAAACTTTAATATAGATATCAATTTCTATATACTATCTTTGATTGCTATAATTTCTCTTGAAATTTTTCCAGAAAGTGCTCCTTCTCATTCCCAGTGAAGTGGTTATAAATTTCCTTTGCTTTCTTGCATACTAAGAAGTATTAAGTCTAAGCCTCCTTCCAAATGGTCAACACTTTCTAGATTTTATGACTTTGACTCGTTTGTGCCTAAATCTCCAATCTTTCCAATGATGCAGAATAATCTGAATGCTTGAGATGGGAAAAGCTTCATGTAGCTTTTGTAATAATTTCTGTATGTTTTTCTCAACACCTGGGCTAAATAATTTTCACTCTTCCTTTGATAAGTTTAGGCTGTAGCACAAATCACCATCTTGTCCAGGCAGGATTCAGCCTCAACATCTCCTCACAAGCTCTGGAGTGCTTCCTTTCTCTTCCCACAAGATATATTACAGAAGTCTTTGTCCTGGTTCTGACATTATTGAGGTTGTTTAGCAGTTTAATCATTCATGGGCTACTGAGAGGAGCTGACCTCTTGGGATGCTGCCTCGCAGGCATCAGAAATTAATATATTTATCTTTTTATCCCCATTTTTTGGATATATTTCTGCTCAATTTAAGTGAGGACTGCCCATTAAAGAAAACTGATAAATTGATGGCAAGGCTATTTTAAGACACTCTCTGTTCTGGATATAAAAACAAGATGATTATAGGGACTTTGGTATTCAGATTTGTGATGTTAGCCTGAGTTCTCTTTACTATTTCAGTTAAACAAGTATTATTATAAAGTTGGAGGTGAGAGGCCTTATTAGAAACTCAACTTCATTCCATCTCTAAGAACTATGCAAATTAACCAGGTGCTTTTTTCAAAGGTGTTGTATCTCTAAGAACATTGGACAACCCTGGCTCCCGAAAAGTAATAAGATTTGACATATCCCTTTACAGGGTAGGAAGAAACAATAACAATTTAGATACTTCCCTGCCCCATAAAAGTCATAGATTCTTCAGAAAATAGATATATTTGATATTGGTTTCCTGTGCTCTTTGGCCCAACAGAAGAGGTTGTTTTAATGTATACAATCACCACTTAGGAAGCTTGCTAAAATGCAGAGTTCTGGGCAATATTCCCATATATACCAGTTCAGTAGGCCGAGGGTGGGTCTGGGATATAAATATTAAACAAGCTTCCTAGATCACTCTATTGAAAGTGTTCCTTGGGCTATATTTTGAGAAACATTGCCCTAAGGGATAGAATGGTCAGTTGTTTCATGATACCCCAGGGATTCCTACAGTCCCTCCCAGCTGTGTAGAAAGGGAATAAGGTGCTTTGTCATTAGTACTCCAATAGGTTTTGACTAAGATGGAGAAAGATGGAGGAGAAAGGGCTATTTACTTATGGGTTCAGATCCCCCCTGCCCCCACCAATGGTTTTACCCTTGACTCTAACAAGGACATGATTTGCAACATGGAAGTAACATCTGGCGGCTTGGCAGTCCAGAGTGTAGCTTAGTGTTTGGCCAAGCAGAATTCAGTACCATTGTGGGCTGGCGCCCAGGAATTACAGTTGGTGAGAAGAGTTAAAACCTGCTTTAATTGCTCATGATGCTTTATGATCACGGTCAGGTCATTTATCAGACTCCTACATCTGTCCAGCATAATTTCTGTTCCCCACTCTGAGCTGTGATTTTAACAGATTGTTTCCGGCCAAGGTGGTAGCTGGAGATAGGATGCTGATTCACTGTTAATTAATTTCAGCTGGGAAGAGAACCACAGCAGCCAATGTCCTGTTTTATGTCATTGTTCTGAAGATACTTGGATGGACAGTGCTTTGCTTGCTTCGTTCTCACCTGTCCTTTGATCGTATTCCTTTTCTTCTGTAAAATGTTTCCCTTAGTATTCTGGTTGACTTGAGTGTGTAATATTTACTATTAACTAGAATTAGAGTAGTAAAGCAAAGCTTGCAAACTGGAAATCTGCTTTTTGTGAAAAGTCAATGTGGATGTGCAATGTCTCAATTTTCCATAGAAAAATAGTTTGGTAAATGTTGTGTAGATAAGTAAATCTCACTTTGCCAAATTTTTTCATATTTCTGTTTTTTCCCTAGGTCCAATAGGATGAGTTGGCTAGAAAAATTAGCAAAATGAATTTTAAGATTCAAGTTGTATGTGATATAACTAGGCTTAGAGACAAAAGCTGAGCAGATAAATGAGAGCTGGATACCCCTTCTTAACAGAAAAATAGAGGACTAGCATATTACTAATTTTGTTATGGTAGCTGACTTTCTTATATGTGCTTCATACAATGAAAATGTACCAACAGACAAGAAGAGTTGCTCTATAATATACAAAATATGCTCTGTTTTAGCTTGGTACTAAAAATAAGCAGGTGGCATCACTTTATGCAGTAGTTGAAGTCTGGAAAACATGTTTGCAAATAGGATTTTTATTTAAAAAAATCACATATTAAATTTTCTGGAGGTGGTCCTCTAGTGATTGTTTTTTAAAGGAAAGCTATCAATTCTTTTCATAAGTTCAGTCCTAATGTTTCCATTTGAAAACAGTATCATATATGAAGGGCCAGGAAAACGTCACCAGGCCATCCAGAGACCTGTATTCCAATCTCATCACTATTTCATGACTTTGCTATAGAATTGAGAAGATTGTATTAGATTATTTCTAAGAACACACTCACATCTAAAATTTCAGGATTCTAATCTCAAGTTTTCAGTGACTGCCTTTGTTCAAAATAAAGGAGGATTAAGACTTAACAGATCGTAAAGTATTCTAAAGCTCTACCATCCATTCCCATAGCCACTAACCACATGTTAATGTTAAATATGGTTGGTCCAAATCGATGCACGCTGTAAGTGTAAAGTACACTTTGGACTTCAAAGACTTACTGCAAAATCTTGTAAAATCTCTCATGAATTAATAACTTTTATGTTGATTATATGTTGCAAAGATATCTTGGGAATATTGCATTGAATAAATCATATTCAAATAAATTCCATGTATTTCTTTTTTAATTTTTAATTTGAACCTAAAAATTTAAATAATTTAAATTTAGGAAATTAATAATGATCTAATATATTTAAAATAGAAAAGTTTTGGCTCACATTATATTTTTATTGGACACACGGCTCTAAAGGGATAGCATATCCTACAAAAGAACCCTCCCGAAGATCGTAGAACTCTCCCTGTTACTCATGGACAGCCTTAATGATATAGAAGAGGTTGTTTGAAGATTCAAACATTATTTTCTAAAAGTATAATTCATTAGTCATGTGAGGCATATCACCATAGCCAAGTGAGTTTAAGCAACGCTGTGCCCCACTTACTGATTCGTTAGCCTAATGAAAGCTCAACTTTAAGTCACCGGGTTAATGAAAGCTACTTCTTTCATGTGAATCCACAAATTCATCTGAAACAATTCTCTTATTTTTAAATGATAACTGGTAGCATTCTATAGACTCAAAAAAGTTACTTTGGGACATGCTATTGGATTAGATAATCCCCAAACCCCTTTTGTCTGTTGTGGGTTTACAAGCAGTTTATAGAGGCTCATCCCTTACAAATTGTACTTACTTCTTTGTATGCATGCTTCTTTTCTAAAAAAGCCTTCCCCTCTTCTACATAAATTAATTTCTTTCACTTTTCTAGGTGATTTGAAATATTACCAGTTAGGTGTGCTTGTGTTATCAATCACCCTTTTTAAAGAATTCCTAATTTGCCCCACTCCCCAAAGAAGGTATATAGTCAAAGGTTCAAGATGGTGGGGAGGGGTGGAGAGGACGACCATAATGTGTGGGAAGGCAGCAGGAGAAGTGAGGGATTCTGAAAGGTATTTTTCCTTTTTGAAATGTTACGTTTAATGTATTTCTCACCAAGAAAAGTGCTGTTATGGGTTAAGCAGGCTGCTATGGACTAGCTGGGGAACCTAAATATGATTTATAACTTGGCTTTCCAGGGAAATTGCATCCAGCATTCCAAGAAGCCAATTTACAAGCAAACATTAGGAACAAAAAATGTAAGTTGGACACTACCAGAGTATAGATTGACTCAGTAGCTCAGGGAAAAAAAGCAATCAATATCCTTGATTTACTTCAATACCTTGCTTCTCACATTATGTCCCTTGCTTTCCCAAACAGTGAGGAGAAGGGAAGAATGACAGAACATGTGTATTTTATGACAATGATTATTGGATCTCATAAATCATTAAAGGGTGTCAAGAACTATTGTCAAACACATCCCTAGGTTACTAAATAGTGAGGTTTTTATTCTTAAAACTACCCCTTCATAAAATAACTAAATAATTTTCTTCTCTCATAAAAAATGTCAGGAAGAGACAGACATATGCACATATGCACTCTCTCAAACTCAGGAAGCCCAAACACTCCTTCACAGGCTCCTAAGGAAAAAAATGAAATGATGTTTTGATTCACTAGAATAGAATGGGACATTCACGTGCAATGGGCCTCTGTTGACTGGAGTTATTCAGCTAAGGAGGCTGAAATGGTATAGGAGTATGTAGAATTTAAATGAAACCATTATTTTAAAAGTAAAATATTGACCATTTCTTAGGAGTGGAAAAGATGTAAATTAAAAACCTATTCTGAGATGTTGAACATTTGTTTTAAATAAACTTCAGGAAGGTGTTCTTTGACTTGATCCACTTGTTGAATTCCCAAATGGAAGACAGGTTTCTTTTTCTAAATTTTTGAGATATAATTTGTATATAATAAATTAACCAATTCCACATTTACAAATTGAAGAGTTTTAGAAAGTGTATAAAGTCCTATAACTACTGCTACATTTATAATAGAACATACTTCCATCACCCCAGAAAGTTCCCTTGAGTCCCTCGGTGCTCTCTTCCTGTTACCTTCAGACTCTGGTGACCGCAGATCTGCTTTTACTATTGTTTTCCTTTTCTAGAATTTTGTATAGATGGACTATTACCATATGCAGTATCCTGTGTCTGGCTTCTTTTACTTAGCATAATGCTTTGAGAGTCATGCAGTAGTTTGCTGTGGTCAGTGTTGAATGGCATTTCACAGTGTAGATACACCACAGTTTGTGTATTCATTCACTCGCAGATAGAAAGTGGACTTGTTGCCCAGCTTGTGGGTTTTTTTTTGAGGGGGGGCAATTATGAATAATGCTGCTGTAAATGTTAGCAGACAGGTCTTTATGTAGACATAGATTTTTATTTATCTTGGGACATAGGAAAGGATTGCTGAGTAAGTACATGTTGAAATTTATAACTGTCAGCCTGTTCTCCAGATTGGCTGGACCATGTTCATCCCCACTGATGATGTATGAGAGTTCCAGGATGTAGACATTCCCCCCAATATGTGTATCATCAGTCTTTTTAAAAAAATTCTAGCCTTTCTAGTGGGTGTGTACAGGTAATGGAGTGTCTTTAACTTGTACTTCCCTAATGTCTGATGATGTTGAACGTCTTTTCATACAATTGTTTGCCATTTGTATATCTTCTTTGCTGAATTATCTATTCAAAACCTTTAACCAATATTTTAACCAGAATGTCTGTCTTATTATTGAGTTCTGAGAGTTCTTCATATATTCTGGATATACATCTTTGGTGAGATATGTATTTCCCATATTTTTCTTCTTACCTGACTTGCTGTTGCATTTCCTTAAAGTTTCTCAAAATAATAACTTTTTAATTTTGTTTTTATTTGTGCTTTTGTGCTCTAAGAGATCCTTGCCTAAATCAGAGCCACAAAAATTTTCTTCTATGTTTTCCTTCTTTATAAAATTATTATTATTTATTTATTTGACACAGAGAGAGCTCACAAGGAGGCAGAGAGGCAGGCGGGGGGGCGGGGGGAGCAGGCTCCCCGTTGAGCAGAGAGCCCAATGTGGGGCTCGATCCCAGGACCCCAAGATCATGACCTGAGCCAAGGCAGAGGCTTAACCCACTGAGCCACCCAGGTGCCCCTCTACTATGTTTTCTACTGGAAGTTTTATAGCGTTAGTTCTTTTATTTAGGTTAAAGATTCATTTAGAATTTAAATTTTGTATATAATACAAAGTATGGGTTAATGTTTATTTATGTATTTTGCAGACAGATATGCCATTATTCTAGCATCATTTGTTGAAAACAATATTCTTTTTCAATTGAATTATCTTTGTACTTTTGCCAAAAATCAATCAGTCTTATGGGGTGGTTTATTTCTGCTCGATCTGTTCTGTTCCATAGATCTATATGTCTATCCTTACAATAATAATATGTTATCTTGATGGGTATACCTTTATAATAAGCATTTAAAATCAGGTACTTTAATATTTTCCTTCTTTTCAAAAATCATTTTGATTATTCTAGGTCTTTAGATATTGGTTCAGTATCAGTTTTAGAATCAGCTTGTCTACCTTACAAAATAGCCTGCTAAAATTGTGACTGGTAAAGTGCCTGGGGAGCTTAGTCAGTTAAGCATCTGCCTTAAGTTTAGGTCATGATTCCAGGGTCCTGGGATCAAGCCCTGCATCGGGCTCCCTGCTCAGGGGTGAGTCTACTTCTCCCTCTCCTTCTGCCCCTTCTCCAGCTCACACTCTCTTTCTCATTCACTCTTCCTCAAATAAATAAATAAAATCTTAAAAAAATAAAATTGTGATTGACATTTTGTTCAATCTGTAAATCAAATTAGAGAAAACTAACATCTTAACAATATTGAGTCTACCAACCCACGGACATGGCATATCTCTGCATTTATTTGTAGATACCTTAGGATTTTCTATGCAAATGGTCATGTTATCTGCAAATGAAAACTATTTACTTCTCCATTCCCTCACCTAATTGCACTATCTAGAACCTACAGAATAATGCTGAGCATATGCATACTTGCCTTGTCCCCTTTCTTGGGGAAAAGCTTTCATTCTTTGAACATTAAGTATGATGTCAGCTTCAAAAAGTTTGAAGCTATGTTTTTTCAGAGTGAAGTTCTCCCCTAGTCCTAGTTTGCTGGGAAATGCTTGGCCTCTTCAAACTGATTTTTGTCTCCTCAACTCAGTAAGACTGCCAGGCTCTGTTTGGGTATATACTACTTCCTGCAACTTGCCATTTGGCAGTACTCTGGCATGATTTCAGTTTACCTCATTTTTTTCCCTTCTCTCTGGGATCACTGTAATGCTTGTTGTTCAAAATCTGAAAACCATTGTTTTATATATTTTGTCTGATTGTTTTGACTTGTTTAATATGCAAGGGTAAATTTGGTATCTGTTACTCCATCATAGTAAAATGAATGCTATAAATTTAACACTGAAAATAAAATTCTATTCCTACTGAGGCAAAGTAAATCTTGCTTCATTCAGTCATGAAAATGAAGCTCAGCTTCAAATAACTAGTAGTCTTAACTTGTTTAGGAGTGGCATCAGCAAGATGGCTGAATAAGACCTCCCTCATAGGTATCCTCCCTGCAATAATCTGGCATTTATCCATGGACAAAGTGCCTTTGTGGGAACTTTGAAAACCAGGTAGGAGATTCGGAAACCATAGTTCAATCTAAGACTGAGGACGGCCATTTTGAGAAGACAGGCTCACAACCAGGTGGCTGATTTGCCAACTACAGTTACAGACACAGAAACAGGCTCCACACACCTCAGTTATAGCCCCCTTTGGTTTTAAAGTCTATCATCCGCAATATAGGCTAAGGGACCCAGGAGGAGTCACAGACACCTGTGTGTTGGGTAAAGACTTACAGACCTCAGTGCCCACTGTGGACCCTGACATGCCCTGTGAATAGTCTCCAGCCCCTCTCAGCTATGGTCTAGGAACCCCTGGAAGTAAAGCCCACCGAATATGGTCAGACTGAAAACTCTGAAGTGGCCCTATAACTGGGGTCCAGCCCATCCCAGGCAGTCCATGGGCCCCTGCTGGAGACACTCCCACCTGCATACCTGGAGGTCCTGAAAGGGCCCAATACTAGGCATAAGCTCCCTCTTACCTGTGTCACAGGGAGCTAACAAGGAAAGGCAGGATAAATTCCAATCTGGGCCTCTAGAGATCATAAAATGGCCCTAAATGCAGAAATTTTTTAAATAAATAATATTGGAGAAACTAGATATTCACACACAAAAGAATGAAATTGAACTCTTATTTTATACCACTCATAAAAATAACTTGAAGTGGATTAAAAACTTAAATGTAGGGCGCCTGGGTGGCTCAGTGGGTTAAGCCGCTGCCTTCGGCTCAGGTCATGATCTTAGGGTCCTGGGATCGAGTCCCGCATCGGGCTCTCTGCTCAGCAGGGAGCCTGCTTCCCTTCCTCTCTCTCTGCCTGCCTCTCTGCCTACTTGTGATCTGTCTGTCAAATAAATAAATAAAATCTTTAAAAAAAAAAAACTTAAATGTAAGGCCTAAAACCATTAACCTTCTAGAGGAAAACATAGAGAAAACTCTTTGACATTGCTCTTGGCAATGAATTTTTGGATATGACATCAAAAGCACAAGCAACAAAAACAAAAATAAACAAGTAGAACTACATGAAACTAAAAAGCTTCTATACAGCCAAAGAAACAACAGAAAGAAAAAGCAACCTATAGAATGTGAAAAAAATATTTGCAAGCTATACATTAGATAAAGTGTTAACATCCAATATATATATAAGGAACTCACAGAACTCAATAGCAAAAATAAAATGAAAATAATAATCCAAATAAAAAATGCGTAAAGAGTCTGAATAGAAAAATTTCCAAAAAACATGAAGACGGGCAACAGGTACATGAAAAGATGCTCAACATTACTAATCACCAGAAATGCAAATAAAAGCCACAATGAGATATCACCTCATACCTGTTGGAATAGTACTGTCCAAAAGACAAGAGGCAACAAGTATTGTTGAAGATGTGGAGAAAGAAACCCTAGCGCAGTGTTGGTGGGAATGTAAGTTGATACAACCAATAAGGAAAACAGTAGGGAATTTCCTCAATAAATTTCAAACAGACCTACCATATGATCCAGGAATCCTATTTCTGGGTATATATCAGAAGGAAATGAATTCACTATCTCAAGGCGATAGCTGGACCCCCATATTCATTGCAGCATTATTTACAATAGCCAAGATGTGGAAACAAGTGTTCATCAATCCATAAATAGATTATTTTAAAAAGTGAGATAGATACATACATACACATATTTGAATATTATTTAGCTAGAAAAAAAGGAAGAAATCCTGTCCTTTGTGACAACATGGGTGGACTTTGAGGGCATTAGGCTAAATGAGTCATATAGAAGACATATGTTATATGATCTCACTTATATGTGAAAACTAAAAAAAAAAAAGTCATAGAAACAGATTATAGAATAATGTTCATCATAGGTGGGGGCTAGGGGAGATGGGGAGATGCTGGTGAAAATCTCCAAACTTCCAATTATAAGATGAGTAAGTTCTGGGGATCTAATATTCAGCATGATGACTATCTTAACAATGCTGTATTATATACTTGAAAGTTGTTGAGAGAGTAAATCTTGAATACTTTCACCACAAAAAAAAAGGTAATTATGTGAAGTGATGAATATGTTAATGAACATTATTGTGGTAATCATTTCATAATGCATACATGTACCACATCATTGTGTTGTATACCTTAAACTTATACAATGTTATATGTCAATTGCATCTCAATAAAGCTGGAAAAAAAGGGGCACTGGTTTCCAAGCATAACCAATAAATTTTCCTTCAAATTCCATTTTGGAACCAACAGTTGTATAGTATCAAGGCATAGTAATACCCAAACCTAAAAACTTGTTCTTAATGTTGATCATCTAATAGGAGCTATTTTAACATATTATCAGGCTCAATTTTTAAATATCATGCCTCTGGAGCATGAATAGACAAATAGACCAAGGAAATGGACAGTTCAAAAGCAGACATATATGTATGCTAACCATAGCATTTCAAATCTATGGAGAAAATATATTTATGTCGTTTTTTCCCCCCTCAGAATCCTCCAATAACTTCTTAACTCAGGACAGCTCAATTCAACATTACTCTAATTAAATGTAGCCCAATGAACTGTCCACTTCCTTATAATCCTCAAAGTGGACATAAGCTGGTTTAAGAAGAAATCTTATTTGGCACTATCCTTTGAACATCAATTGTTTTGTTTATCCATGTACAGGTAAGTATTAGACATGTAATTTGAAAGATTTGAAAGAAAGATCCCGAATTATGGGTTCCTCCCCAGTGCTGTGAGGCATGCAAACCCAGTATTTAGAAATAAAGTGTTTTGAATCTTGGAAGAAAAACAACTACAAACAGCAAATGTTGGTAGTGGTAGTGTGGTGATAACAACCCATTATTATTCAAGAACACACAGGTTTCCATCATTAAAATAGTCTATTAAAAAAGCCAACTTATTTATAACCTTCATTTGTGGAGAAGCCTGGGGCATGAGAGGAATAACTAACTTATATTTGTGCAATCTCATGTTCTTCTGTAATTATCCATTGGCACGTATGCCCGTGGTTCTTTGAATTTTTAACGTGTCTGGATTTGTACATATACGTCTAGGGAAGTTGCTGGTGTTGTTGACTGTGTACATATACGTCTAGGGAAGTTGCTGGTGTTGTTGACTGTGAATTTCCCTTCCTTAGTGTTTGACCCAAACCTGCACCCAGGTTTTTCACTATGCTTCCTTAGGAGCTTGCTCTTGATAAGAATTGGCTGAAGTTGTCTGCAAGTAGAAGTGTGAGACAGTAAAAGAGGCTGTGATTCTGGAAGGTGGCAACATTCAGAAAATAATTTTACCCTGCTTTCCCCTTCCAAACCTTGTCTAGACATTACTGAAAATGAATCACAGCCAGGTGACCTACTTGGTCCTCTAATATGTAGTTACCTAAATTTGCAGTATTATGAATTTTTGACATTTTTTTCTTACTTTCAGATTCCTTATTTTTTCCTTTAATACCTTCCCTCTGCTCTGTCTTCCAGTTTTTTGTTTTGTCTTTGTTTTTGTTTTGCTTTGTTTTTATCCTGAAGAATGATATAAATGGCTCTCTCAACTGTTTTTAGTTACTGCATTCACGATCACCTTTCATGTCTCCATATTTTGGTTCCATGCTATTCCTTTTGGCTAGAATACTTTCACCATCTTTCTTTCCTCGGTTACTTGTATGTATTCTTCAGTGTTCAGCTAAGACACTATCAAATGTACTAAGTTGTTTTAAGTTATATGCCCAACTTATATATAAATATCTCCAAATGAATGAATGAAAGCATAAATGAAGGAAATATTCCCTAAATTTTCTCCTTCCTGTATCTTCATCCTCACAGTTCCAGAACAAGAGCTATATGTCAGTCTACTAATATAGTATGAGCTCTACATCTCACTGCCTCTCTGGGTTCAAATCCTGGCTCTACCCACTAAATAGCTATGCAGTCATTTTTCCTTGTAGCTCAATATCTTCATCCCTGCAATTGTGAGCATAGCAATATCACCTGTGTAGGGTATTTGAGGATTCAATGAGATAATACATGAAGTGCCTAAAATAGCACCTAAGCATGCTACAGAAATAGCTGTTATTAGGAATAAGAGCTCATTTTTAATACCACATTCACTGCTTTGACAACTCTACAATTTGATTGTCTACTCAAGTTTCTCCTAAAATTACAAACTTTTCATGCCATCACAAGAAAGACTGCTCAAATGTGACAGAATGTGAAAATTATGCTTTTTATTTTATCACATAAAATAGTTACATCAAGTTGTCCAAATGCATTGGTGAATTAAAGCTTCCAGCTCTTACAAATTTTTATACATATATCTATGCATTTATAAATACACACATATGTAAAAGATATATATTTTCTTCTAAAATAAAGTGCCCAAATCTTGATATATGGGGGCATAATAGGGAAAAAAAAATCATGAAGTTTAATCAGTTGCAGACTATACTTTCACAATCTAGGAATCTGTTTTATACACATTTATTCAGGGATACTGAACTTCAAACACTCATTCTTTTCTGAATTCTAAGTGAATTAATTTATCCAAAATAATAGAAGAAGTCATGTAGACAATTTAATGAATCAGAGACTAATTTTTCTTACTGTGCCTGGCATTAGAGCCTTGGCTCCCCAATGGAAGGGAAATTTAGCTTCATTCTTGATTTTCCTGTTTTTTGGACTGTTGTCTTTCTGCTAAGATGATAAACAGAGAGACAGAGAAATGAATCAGACATCTCCAATTCTAAATCCTCTGTTAGCATTCAGTGAAGTCAGAGTTTGGTGAAAAGTCTCTTAATGTCTTTACATTACCCTGGGCTTGGTGAGAAATGACCTAGCAGGATTTGAATTGAAGGATCCTTCTGCCTCTTATAATGAAATCTTGTTGAAGCCGCAGAAGAAGAATCAGAGTACAGTGATCAAGAGCTCATTGAGAACCCATTCAAATTGAAATGGAACTCTACTACAGTGGAAAACTTTGTGAAAATGTGCTCGAATTTAAGAACAAAATAAGAGTTAAAGAAAAACTAGACAATTTGAGATAATTAAGAAAATCCTCATTTCAAAGAGGAACTAGGGCTCTACTCCCTGCTCCAGTATCTCAGCGGCTCTTCCCAGATTTTTACTGTATTTTCTATTACTTTCCAGTTTTAAGATGATCATTTGAAGTCTTTGACAAGGAATGGAATGTCAAAATGCCTTAGAAAAGCCTTCAACCTATTCAAGCAAGGTGAGGATGCCTAAAAATAGCTTAATATGAACCCAGCCATTTCAGAATCTCTGGTGATTACAGGTTCAAACTACAATAGAGTGTATCTTATTCAAGCAGGAAAAGAGGAAATTGTCTGCACTAAAATTGCATAAAACACTCTATAACTTCTCAACATATGGGGACCTGGGAACAATGGGAAGCCCAGACATTTCCCAGAGTCAGTACAAGGAATGGAGTATTTTCTTTTACTTTGGGCAGGGGAAGGGGGGGAAAGGGGCAAGAAAGTGTTTCCAATTACCTCCCCTACCTCCATTGGGCCTTTGCAAGAACAGAGCCACTTAACTACTGATTTTGGTGAGCATCTTATTAATGGCTTGCTTGACATGTGTGGTGGAACTGCGTCGCCTCGTCTTGCCCTGGACCATTCTCCTGCGACGCACCTCTCGACACAGCTCATAGAATATCTCGGTGATGTTCCCTTCTCCAGTGCAGGCAGAACACTCATAAAAAGCACAAGCCAATTCTGTGGCCAGCTTCTCCCCTTCTTCAGTACTAACCTGTCTGGAGTGGTCCAAGTCAGCTTTATTTCCGACCAAGATAAGAGTCACATTCTTGGGCTTTTTTATCTCATCCAGGATGTTCTTAAGGGGCAGTACTTCCTCAAAACTTCCTCGGTCAGTAATGTCATAGACCAGCGCAAAGCCTTCCCCCCATCGCATGTGTCCCTCTTTCTGAATGGTGTCTTCCTGTTGACAAGGAAACAATGGCAGTTGGGGAGTTGGAAGTCATCACAATGTATATTGCTTTTCATGCCAATAATGAGTCCTTAATTACTATTCTTTATATTTGGTGTCATTAAAATTTCTTGATTGCCTATAGAAGCTTCCTTTCTCAATCAGTTTGGAATAGGAGTATTACTTACTCATAGCAGGATATGTCAGGGAACTAAAAATGTTCTAACTGCATAGACCTTTAACTTTCTGCTTCTGATTTTCCTCTTGCCGTATCATTAAATCCGTAATTACAAGAAGTATAAAGAAATCATCTTAGCTGGGCACACTGCCTCCAAGGATTTTCATCACAAAGAATTGGCGAGTAGGTAACAGACAAGTAGACCTCACAACACCCTTTAGAGATCAGATTAAGAGGCACAGCTTAGTGAATGGTTTTGATTTCATTTTTTGATTTAATCTCTTTTGCCTTCAGATTCTAGACAGTTGGGTACCAGGGACAGAAAAACAGGGAAAAACTGTAGAGAGAGTCAATCTCAAATCCAAGGGCTTTATTTTTTTTCTAAACACCTCCCAAATATTATAAAGTCCCAATAATGGTAGAAACTCATCTGAAGTGATTTTCAAAGGAGGTGATCATTCTTTCCTAGGAAAGTTGCACATGAGATTTCAAAATGCACCACTTTCATGGGCTCAAATAACCTTTGCAGGCATGCAAGTCCCTGCCACCCCTCTCTAGAATCAGGGTTGGGTGCCAGGGGAAGCACATATAAGAAGGAGGTGGTGATGAGAAATAAAAGTGTCTTCTTGGGTTAAATGCTTAAAGTCCTCTTCAGATCATAGGTCACTGATAGAGCACCATGAAATCCTTCAGCTCCCTTGTGGAGGCCAAGAAAAACAAGGCTGTACCCACCTTGATTCTAGCCCTGACATAAGTGAAGCCATCTTGATGTTCTAGATTATCACAAAATATTTCTTGGGTTCTGACCTACTCAGGTTAGCACTTTAAACAGTCTCTCTCTCCTTTAATGACTGATTTTAACCCCTGGATTCAGCTGCCTCCATCTTTCGTAACTCCCCTGGACATTCCTTAACTGATCAATGTTGACCCGAGTAGGTAGGGACAACTCTACACCCCTACTCAGCAGGAAGAATTTACAGAAGATGAGACCTTCCGCCTTCAACAACCTTAAAGATTTAAGGGTCAAAATTGCTCAGGGGGAAATGTGGAGGCCGAGAAAATTAAGGCCATCCCACCTCAAGTTTAGCTGATGTGGGAAACAGAGGCAGAAGAAAATCATTAAAATTCCTCACCTACTGACAAACTATTGAAACAGAGTAGTTCTCCCCTGGGGACTTAACTGCTCTCACCTTGAGGTTTTGCTAAGGACAATCCTAGCCTGACCAACCCCCTACCCTGACAGATCCGACCAGAATCCTCTAAATCGACTTTAACAATTCCTTTAGGAAAATTTATCTCTAAACCTCCAAGATAGTGTCGAGAATCACTCCCAAGTATATGGCCCACTGATACACATCTAAAGGGTCTCACAAGAAGATTTTTATTATTGGTAATAAATAACCTCTCTCCCAACAAAAGCTAGCCCCTCAAGGTCCTGGACACCTTGCTTCCGAAAGTCCTTAGAGACTTAGACGCCATCCCTAATCCCCTTTGTCCTCACCCACTGCCGAGTCCACCCCTTCTCTGCCTTTAAAAACTCTGACTGTAATCTGGTTCGGGGTCCAAGTCCCTACTCCGCTGTGTCAGGTATACTTGGGCCCAAGCTTAAGCTTGTCAAATAAACCCTCGTGTGATTGCATCGGTGCTTGGCTCCTTGGTGGTCTCTCAGACGCGAAAACTTGGGCATAACATCCCTAACTTTCATTCTTAGTGATCATTTTATTCTTGAGAACTAAGCCTCTCTACAAACCAATGTGTAATCTCAGAACTGACTGCCATCAGGGCAAACTTATATTAGTTTCCTTTGTAATGGATTGTTTGTTGTACAATTATGTGGTTCAAATTTTCAATAGGATGTGTTGAGGTCTGGAAAGAATATTACAGGAAAGATTCTTATAACACAGCATTCTAAAAAGTGATTCTGGGGTTATATAAGTTTAGAATATAATATATACTGAGATTCTTAAAGATTCATCTTATACATGGGCATGTAAGTCTCTGAGAATTTCCCCAGTAAAAAGAAATGCTTAACTCCATCAGAGCATTTCAGAATACTTAACCATGAACCTCTTAATATCTTGCTATTTCCCCAAAATACATGTGGGTAATTCTAAATGATGTCATGTCAATGTTACAGTATTATCAATCCCCCCCCACCGAAGTACCCAGTAATTTATATAAGGATGCACACATAAGCTCTTTCAAATATGTTAGTATATAAATAACTAGATAATTAAAGAGAAAAGTCTTTAGGCATCATTAGTTAATTGGAGGAAAGTGTCTTAATTTTGTTCATAGTATGCATGTACACATCTCATTTTTATTTGATCCAGAAAACATTTTAACTGAACCCTTTATTCACCTGACCAGCAGTATCTAATATCTCCATGGTGACAACTTCATCATCAATGGTTGCTTGGTGTCGGTAGGTTGATTCTGAGGGAATGAACAAAGAAGGAAGGTAAAAAAGTAAATTAGTGCATGATTTAATTTGATCTTTAAATGACAAAGTAGTCACAGAAGTATGTCTGTTTGTATCGCATAAAGGAATGTGCATCCCAGGCAGGAG
Source organism: Enhydra lutris kenyoni (assembly GCF_002288905.1). NCBI lineage: Eukaryota > Metazoa > Chordata > Mammalia > Carnivora > Mustelidae > Enhydra > Enhydra lutris. The sequence goes on from NW_019154091.1 coordinate 41,336,958, forward strand.
AGGATGGACAGGCAAGAATGTGCCATCTCTGTACTCTCTGAGCTCCTGGAAGTCTGGGTTCTCATGTGGGAGCCACAGACTTTCAGGACATAACATGGGAGAATCTCTATGTCTCTTTGCTCATTTTATTCTTCTAGGAGGCCAGCTTCCTGGTGTATAAAATAGGGTCTCTACATCCTAGACTGAGAAAGTGCTTCCCACAAAACACATGGTATCTTGATACTCCTAGAACGCAGTTTCAGGAAATCACTGCTAATGATTGTCCCTGACAAGATGACATATAAACAGGAGCCGTTCATTTCCTTCAAGACCTCAAACCTGGAATTGTATTAGACATTAGAGGAGGTGGATAGCCATCCATGTAAAAAATGACCATGTAAAGCTATGAGAGACCCTCATGGTGGTAGGCCACATAGGCCATTGGGTCCCATGTTTGGGGGTTGTGTGGGAAGCAGAGGAGGGCTGGGGCACATGGAGGGAGAGGAAACAAAGCAGAGTTCTCCTGCTCATGTTCCCTCTTCAGGGTAGAAAAATGACAACTGCTCAGTACCAGCTGTAGGCTGGTAGGTTAATATCAGGGTGGTCCCCAAGCTCTATGGGGGTGAGAAGTCAGTAGATGCAAGAACTTTGTGTGGTCTGAGTGTGCCTTTCACCACATGAAATGGAAACCAGATGTTAAAATAAATACGAACTGGTGCTGCTCTGTATGAAAAATAGAAGAGCTGAAATGCCAAGCTCAATAAATGATTGACAGAGCTGATGAAGGTCGGGTTGAGGAGCTCTTCCAGAAGGCATTAGTACATGATAATAAAACTGTAAAAAGTAAAATGTAAGAGAGATGGATGATAGAAATGGACATGTTATTATCTCTTATACAATGAGCTTCAAAGACAATAAAGTACATAAGGGCTAAAAATACTTGAGGGTGAAAAAACAGACATTTCAGGATGAAAGGTCTTGGAACAGTTCAGCTCAAAAGGACGTGGGTGCCTGGGTGACTCAGTTAGTTAAGCGTTTGCCTTTGGCTCAGGTCATGATCCCAGGGTCCCAGGATCGAGCCCCACACTGGACTCCCTGCTCAGCAGGGAGCTTGCCTCTCCCCTGTCTGCCACTCCCCCTGCTTGTTCTTGTGCTCTCTCTCTCTGTGTCAAATAAATAAATAAAATCTTTTTTAAAAAAGATGCACCATTGTTTAAAAAAAATAAGGACTTAAAGGACACACAAAGAAAATCCCATATATAAAACAATCACAGCAAAATTTAGGGATATCAATGATAAAGAAAAATTTTAATGGACATACAAAACAAAGCACATCACCTACAGAAGGACATGACTCAGACTGACATTAGACTTCTCACCAGCAAAACTGGACTGGAGATCCCAGTGGTGTAAAACAAAGCAATCAAACCACATCAAAAGCAATTGAGAATTATAATTCTCGATGATACCAATACATTGGGGTGGGCAGGGTGGGGAGAGACAAGAGGCAGATTTGAGTGAGTTAATGTAGGTGTCCTACTCCCGAAAATGATGTCATAAGAAAGCAAAAGGAGAAGTGACTTAAGTATTGAAATTAACAAATCAGAAAAGGAACATAGAATAAATCCAAAAAGATATGAGGAAAGAAGTAAAAGAGAAAACCACAAAAGAAAGAATGACACAAGGTTAACAGAACCAAAGCATGGGGTTTGAAGGGATTTAAAAATAAAAAAGGTGGGAGTAGAGATAAAAAATCTGGCAATACTGACTCATAAATTAAAAGAGAAGGAGCAATCAAGCATAATTTAGCATAAAAGAAGAAATAACTACATATTCTGATGAAATGAAAATAAAATAATATTATGAGCTATATACCAACAAATTTCAAACCCTGATAAATTCTCATATTGAAACATGTACGGACAGGCGCAGTGAGAACTGGAACACTTAACCCGGTCAGTAACTGGTAAGTAACTTAGATGTTAATTGTTGATCCCTTCTGATCATAAAAAGCAACTGCATCCGATTGGTTTTAAAGGAGATTTCTATTAACATTAAACAAGTTGTCCTAGAAAATAGAAAAAGGATAATCATCCAATTCCTTTTGTGGGGAATTACGTGACTCTAATACGAAGTAGTATAAGAGTAGTAAGAGGAAAAGGACAAGAAAATTATAGGCTCACTTTATTCTTGAACATAGATACACAAATCCTAAATAAAATATTATCCAATTGAGTTCAATAGTGTAAAAAGAAAAGTACATCACGATCAGTTAAAGTTTTTTCAGAAATACAAAGAGTGTTTAAAGTCTATCAATGCATTTTTATAAATTTTTATTTAAATTCCAGTTAGTTTTGTACCTGGTGCTCACCACAAGTGCCCTCCTTAATACCCATGACCTATTTCCCCCATCCCCCCCACCCCTGCACCTCCTCTATGGTAACCATCAGTTTGTTCTCTATAGTTAAGAGTCTGTTCCTTGGTTTTCCTCTCTTTTTTTTAACCCCTTATGATCATTTGTTTTGTTTCTTAAATTGCACCTATGAGTGAAATCATATGGTATTTGTCTTTCTCTGACTGACTGATTTTGTTTAGCATAATACTTTCTAGCTCCACCCACATCATTGCCAATGGCAAGATTTCATTCTTATTTATGGCTGAGTAATATTCCATTACATATACATACACACCACCTCTTTATCCATTCGTCAGACACTTGGGCTCTTTCTATAATTTGGGTATTTTTTCTATTAATGAAGCTTAATACAGTAAAGCACTGAATGAGAAAAAAGTGTTAAAGAAAAAAACATCACATGATTATCTTTATAGGAAAGATCTATAGCATAATGAAATTTATATAAGTTTAAGGATTATGGATACACAGAAAAATACCCCTTTCAAAAAATATGTAATACCTAGTATATACTGCTTACTATTTGAACAAGAATTGTTCTAAATGCTTTACTCATATTAATTCATTTAATCTTCACAAATATCTCTGCAGTAGATATTAGTATTATCTCCTGTTACACAAAGCTATGGAGGCACAACAACATTTAATAACTTGCCGAAGCTCAGACAGAGTAAGTGGTAAGTGGTAGAGTTGACATTGGATCTAAGGAAGATTGACTTTGGAATGGGGCTTATACCACTATGCTAAGAATCAAACATATTAGATTATATACCTATGGGAAAGAGGAGGCCAATGGTGTCACAATGGGGCATGCAGGAAAAATAAAGTGAAATCATATAAATAATATAGCTAATAGTAATAGAAATATATAATATAAAAGAAATAAGTATGCAAAATAATAGAAATGTAATAAAAATGATATAAAGGATTCATAAGCACACGAATGGTACTGTGGATAGATTAACATGATTCACTTAATTCTTTACACCTAAACTACCCAAATCCCCAAGCAACCAACCAACCATCCAAATAAACCTGCAAGTTTGTCTCAACAGGGTGACCAGTAAGTCGGTCCTTTTATTTATTTGTTCATTATTCTTTCATTTCTTCATCTCATCAACTATTTTACAGTTCTTCTTTTGCCACAGTTTTTTATTACTCTGCTACAAATATAATCTTCTACCTAAAATACAAACTACAGAAAGGAGGCTTAACTAACTAGCATAACCTAGCCTTCTATCTGCTATAAGCTGCGTCACGATCATTGCCACAGGCATGGCGCGCGGCTGAAGTCTTTTCTGAACAGCAAAATTTAAAAAGGAACTTATGTTCAATGTATTTTAATAAACATATTTGCGCAGTACTGTCATTCTGTTAGAATAGGTAATCCGTCTGTGGTATGTACAATGATTCTCAATTCTAGAACATTCTATCCCCCTACTCTTTATGTGAAAGGGGAGATGATTATTTTGTATAATTTCACTCTAAAGTACGATGTATAGCAACTTCTTATCTCTAAATATCTCTAAATGTTCTCTCAATTATTTCTTTTTGCATCTTCAGTCCTCCAGCCTGAGGAGGAGAGAGGCCCAGAAGCAGCAGGCCAGCTAGGATCTATGCCGTTTCTTTTTCTTCCATTCTGTTCTGTGGTGGCCTTTGCACTACCTTCCTTTTTAAAGGGGCTGGCATCAGCCCTGGGGCCTGGAAAACAGAGTTCTGGGCTCTCTTCCATCTCTTTACACCAGAAGTTGTCTGACAGACAGGGACATTTTTCTCTGTTGCTTCCATGATAAATAGGATATGTATTTCAACCACAGAAGGCCACAGTAGGGGGGAAATAAAATATAATGAAAATTGTATGAAGTTGTGTGATTCTCTGGTTGTTTGTTAACCGAAACAAAAATGAAGGAATGCAGGAAATGAGGGAATGTCTGCCACAGACATAGCAGCGGGGAGCAGCAATGATTTCATCGAAGCCGAGTACTGTTTTCATGCCATTTTGAGCCTTTTCTCTTTAAGCCTCTTCTCTCTCATTAGAAACCCATATCTTCACGTCAACAGTGGAAATATATAGCCCACACAGGCAAAATGTTGTGCCTCCGTGTGCTAACTTTAACGAAGCTAATTTGAAAAAATGTACTAAGCACTTTTTGGAATTAAACTCTACTATTCATTCCAAAACATAAGAGAAAATGTGTATGTGTGTGGAGAGTGGACACATATTTTAGTTTGTTCTTACTAACCTGAAATGAAGATTCAGAGTCTTTTTTTTTTTCTTTTTAAAGGGAAGAGGGGTGATTGTTTAAGGCATATATCTAAATGAAACAAAATAATATACACTATAAGACCAATATTAGTTTCAAGATGGAATTTGGTACATTTTAAAATTCGAACTGAGGAGCCTACGTGGCTTAGTCATTAAAGTGTCTCCCTTCGGCTCAGGTCACGATCCCAGGGTCCTGGAATGGAGCCCCACGTCAAGCTCCCTGCTCCGCAGGAGGCCTGCTTCTCTCCTTCTCCCACTCTCCCTGCTTGTGTTCCTGCTCTCACTATCACTCTGTCAAATAAATCAATAAAATCTTTAAAAAAATAAAAATATGCCGAATTTTACTGTGTATGAGAATGCGTGATTTAAAACTTGTATTCAGTAATACTTTTATAAGTAGTAGTAGATTTTGTATATGCTAAGAGAAGTTGATGCTCAAAGGGATGTTGTAGATGGTTAATCCTTTTACTGATTTAGCTTTTTTGCAAATTTCAACATATTAATATGGACATTTAGCCGGTACAGTAACAACAGCCGTTAGTAATGCTGATTTATGCTACCGTGAAAATTGTACTGACTTTGAGTTCTATTACTGGTCTAAACACAAACCAGCCACATAATCTTGAATAAATTTACTTTGCTGGACTTATTCATCAAAGGACGATCTCAATCTTCCTTGCTGTGCCGATATTGATTGGTTCCATGAGTTGGCTAAGCACTTCTGCTTTAGTCTCGAGTTCAGAGAATTTATTCTGGGTGTGTCTCTCTCTTGTATAAGACTTTCTTTCCAAACAGAGGGTACTGTTATGCAGGAAGGAAGAGCAAATCAAAAACCCCAAGTGCCAGTGGATCTGTCTCCCAGTTCCTACCCTTGTTCCTGTCTGAATCTTTATTCACGAAGCAGAGACTCCATTATCTATTCAAACACAGAGTATGGTGCTTCCAATATACTGGTAGTAGTGGTAAGTGCTGACATGTGGTCGCTCTCTTCTTCCCCAAACATCCATCTCTTTCTCTCTCTCACACACACATATGCGCACGCGCATGCCCCCCGCCCCTCCCACGGACGCACAACTAGCACCATCTAAGCCTTTGTCCCTATTCTCTGCCATGATCAACACTCTCTAAGGGGAATAGGACTCTCAGAAGCAGGGATTCAGTTCTTGGGGATCTAATCAGAACATGGACCCTGTTGTTCTACAATGAGAATGTTACCCTCACCACCATGGGGGGTTCTTGTTCAGATGGTGTGAGCCCTAAACCTCACAGGCTTCACTTCTGGTTTTCAAATGCTACTCAGACACCACCTCTGGTCTCTGACTAACATTTCACTGGTCCATAGTGAAATGAGAAAAATGTAAGGAAAACTAAAATTGCCCAGTGTAAAGAATTAAATGTTTTTTTCTTAGCTAATTCCTTCAAACCATTTGGATGTGCAAAATATTTGCTTCTTCTATGAAACACAAGTGCAAACAGACCGTGGGTTTTGTTCCCTCTCACCCTCTCTCTCGCCTGTGCTTGCATCCCTAATGGTAGTTCTTCTCCATGAAAAAAAAAAAAAAGAGCAAAACCCACTAAAACAAAGAGTCTGAGAATCATTTACTATCATGGTAGCAAACTTCCTTCACAAATTTACCTCAGAGTGGTAGATACTCCAATTTTGAAACATTAAATGGTGTTCATAGTCTTCAGCTTCTCAAGGAGCAATAACTCTGTCACAAGTTGACAGCACTGAACTATTAAGAAAATTTTTTCCCTTCCTTTCTTTTATCGAAGTATAATTAACATACAGTGTTATAGTATGTTTCTGAGGAAGGCTCTGAATTCAGAACTCAAGACTGGCTTTTGCAAATATGCCACTTAACTTTTTAATGGGAGCTTTCCCTTTCAGTGGTGGTTTTGAAACTTTGTGATAGTATGAAGTCAAGCCCCAGAAATCTTGATTCATCTTAGGTCAAATAGATGGGGAACTCCTGTAGGCTAGAATATTGGTGACTTTTAGCGCGCGCGCACACACACACACACACACACACCAGTTTCCAGGGTGAGTTAATGAAACCCTCACCTGCAAGTGAGTCATACACCTGATCAACGCTCTTGTTGCTTAGCAGCAGTAATCCTTTTTAAGCAGTACGGTACAAGGTCACTCAATAAACTTTCATTGTTCTTAGTGAAGGAAGCCTGTATTATAGATAACTGATGCGGGCAGATTTCTATTAACAGCAGTTGTTTTTCAGAAGGAATAAAACAAAAGGGACGATGACAATGGTTCACCTAAAACTGATTTAAAATAGTAACACTGGTTACTGGAACACATTCAGAAAGGTTAAAAAAAATAGATCATTTTATATAAGCTTCTTATTTTGTTGAGATATACTGGGATTGCTAAGTAAAAATCAGGATTTTTCTACTGAACCCCCATAAAGCATTAAGATTCTCAGGAACTTTGTAAAGCTTAGATAAGTAATGAAAATATAAGAGGAGAGTATTTATTTATGTGAAGCAAATAATAGATAGCAAATGATTTTTTAAAACCAGGTGTATTTTTGATCCAAATATATCATTTTAAGATTAGATTGTGGCTATGTTAAAAATGTTAAAAAATTGTTAATGTTGAAAACTATTTAAAAGCAAAAACAGGGGTGCCTAGGTGGCTCAGTTGGTTGAGCGTCTGCCTTCAGTTAGATCATGATCCTAGAGTCCTGGGATCAAGCCTCACACAGAGCTCCCTGCTCAGCAGGGAGCCTGCTTCTCCCTCTCCCTCTGCCCTCCCCCTGTTTGTAATCTCTCTCTTTCTTTCTGTCAAATAAATAAATAAAGTCTTTAAAAAAAATAAAAGCAAAAACAAATAAGTAAAGATTAATAAATGTAGAGGCATGTTATTAGATTTGAAAAAAAAAACTGAATAGTGTAAAGATGTGAGTCTTCTCAAAGTAATTTGTAGTTTTAATGCAATTCCAATCAAAATCATGTCATGTTGTGATAGAGTTTTAAAAATTGGCCTGGAAGGATAAACTAGAAATCCTAGCCAAGATAATTGTGCAGAAAGTTAGAGATAAAGGACTTTCTCTACTCTGTGTCAAAATGTTCCACAGAGCTCATTATCAGAAGAATGTGGAACTGGGGGTGGATATAAAAGGCAAATCTAAAGCCATATCCTAGGGTAAATGGTTCAATGTATTAAAAACAAACAAACAAGCAAACAAAAAACAGCTTTGGCAGTAGCTTGGGCAGAGTGGGGACTATTTCGTAAATAATAGCAGGACGGTTTGGCAACAATTTGGAAACACTGTTGAATCTGCCGTCTGCACTTTCACAAAAACAAGTCCCAGATTACAAAGTTATAAATTAAATAAACTCTAAGGTCCCTCTGCATTCACGACTGTGGTAGTACTTATCACTATCTGACCTCTCTTTGTTTATTGACTCTTCTTCTGTCTTTACTAAACTGTTAGCTCAAAAGAGCCAGAGGCTTTTTCTGTCTGTTGGTTTATCCTCAGCACCTGCAATGATCTGACACATAGGAGGCATTTAAGAGTATTTGTTGACTGAATGAATAAAAGCAATGAAAGGAGGCAAAAAGGGGAAGAAATCTCCCTTTTAACGTGAAGTATGTAAGCTTGGAGTCATAACTAAACCAAACAGAATGAAATTAAAAAAAAAAAAAAAAAGGAATAATCTTTGCCTTTTTCATTCTTCTGAGTAAGGCCAGCTCAGCCTGGACTCTGGGCCTGGTAATGAAACGAAGGTCGTATGTTTCTCCAGCCTCCTCTGGATTCAAAGTTGTTGCCCTTTACAGACCCAGCCGGGGTCCCTGAAGCATAAAGAACAAAAACTCAAAGGATTAATTTGGAATAAAATCTGAAGCTTAAATTAGAACCCTTGGATTGTCAACACTGTTTTGAGGATGAGGACTAAGCAGCTATCTAATAAGCACTCGTTTTGACTACTTAAAAAACCTGACGATTGCTTCATACAATATTATGCTGCTTTCAAGCTCTACAGACACCAATTTTTGTTGCCTCTTTTTTTCTTTAAAAAAATTTTTTTTAAAGATTTTATTTATTTATTTGACAGGCAGAGATCACAAGCAGGCAGAGAGAGAGGAAGAAGTAGGCTCCCTGCTGAGCAGAGAGCCCAATGCAGGGCTCGATCCCAGGACCCTGGGATCATGACCCGAGCCGAAGGCAGAGGCTTAACACACTGAGCCACTGAGCCACCCAGGCACCCCTCTTTTTTTCTTTTTTAGATAGACTTTAATCAAATTCTTTGGACAGAAATAGTTTATTTTTATATTTTCCCTGAATCAGTGTTCGGAAGGTTTATTTTCTTGTGATACTCCCCTCAGCGTGCCAGTTTTTTCCACACCAGGTTAGCCTTGGCCACTGTGTCCTCCTTCTCCCACTAGAATGATGCTGCCTTTTCTGATGTGAGGGCATCATGTTGTACCCACTTCCTTCCTGGCTCTGGTCTTCCTCTATGTATGAAAATCCTGTGCAGTTCCAAGCACAGACAGTCTGAAATACATGTCCAGCTTCTTGAAGGGCTTCTTTGCCTGATTTGATGAGATACTTCCCAAACAGCTGGTAGGTGCTTCAAAATGTTGCAACAGAAAAAGTCATTGCCTCTTTTGGCTCATAAACTCTCACTGGAAAGGAGGAAATAAAATTTGACCTACCGAGAGTGGGATCATATTCCCAGATGAATCGTTTGGTCAGGAATCTCACTACAAGAGCTGTGGAAAAAAAAAAAAAGAGCAACATTTCAAACAAATTTGTTAATTTCTTGTGGTTCTTATCTTTGCACAGAAAGAGAAGTAGCCCAGACAACTAGAGTGCCTTACATTTCTTGGCATATAAACACCCAATGCATTTATTCATGTTCGTTCAAGAGAATTTTCAATTTCATATGGTGGTCTAAAAATTGGCACAAAGTCTTAATGACGCATTAATGAACGGGTTCGATTTGTTCCTTTAGTTACAGGGTTAAAACAAGCAAGCAAAGAAAGACATCATAACGTGAAAATGCTCACTCATAACAATTTTAGCAAAACAATGAATTTAGATATAAAGTATCACAATACAGGTGTCTAGAGATTGAATACTGATGACTAACAACAGTGAATTGAAAACACAATGATTTTTAACTGCAATGGAAAGATCACTAGCTGGTAATTTGTATTATCAGAGAAACAGATATTTAAGGGGCGCCTGGGTGGCTCAGTCAGTTAAGTGTCTGATTCTTGATTTCCACTCAGGTCATGATCTCAGCGTTGTGAGATCAAGACCCATATGGGGCTCTTCACGTTCAGTGAAGAGTCTGCTTGAGATTCTCTCCCTCTGTCCCTCCCCTACTCATGTGCATGCACACACGCTCTCTGTCTCTCTCTAAATAAAGGAATAAAATCTTTAAAAAAACACCAGATATTTAAACTTACAGATTTCATTAGTGACTCATTAAGGCTCATCAGAGGTGACACTGATGAAATAGTACAGTCAGAGGTAGGGTCTGGAACCATGGAAACACTTTACTTGCATAATCCTCTCAACCCTTATTTCATCCCTATGAGGCAGATACTATGATTGTTCCCATTTTTCAGATAAGGAAACTGAGGCTCTGACTGCTCAAAAAATTTCACTGAGTCACTTACCTAGTTTGTGACCAAGTTAGGATTTGAGCTCAAGCAGTCTGTTTCCAAGGCCTGTGATTTATCCACTGTTCTCAACTTAATTTAAGGCCAGGCCCTCCAGATAATACTTGACTGGAAGCTGGTGACAGGAGGAGAACTGGCCTAATGCATGGGCTCCATTGTCCTTAAAAACCAGTGGGACACATGCTCGACATTTTCCTATAGAAGTATTGAAAACAGTGGTTCTTAACCTCCTTAAAAATTTTTTTTTGAAAAGGGATGTCACAGACACTTCGAAAATAGAACAAAAGCTTGGACTCTTTTCCCTGGTAAAATGTATATACACATATTTTGGCAGATAATTACAACATGCTAATGAGGACTCTGAAGACCTTCGGTGGTCTTCCTGGGATCCCACTGACCCTAACTAGAAAATTAATGTCTATCGTATTTTGTAGTTTTAAAATATCTATTATTAGAATATTTTTATTTTTACCAAAATGTCCTGTATGTAGTAGGCTATTTCTTCCTTGACGAAATAGAACTAGTTAGTTGGAAGTTGCTATTAGTCTGTCCTTTGTTGCCACTGTAGGATCAACAGAGAAGTATATCACCCCTACCATAGTGTCTTATGGGAGAGATCACAGGCAAATTGCAATGATAACCTCATAAAACAGACCACAAACATATGTGGCTTGGCTGGAGACTGAAGTAGCAATGTTCTTTCTAATTACAGAGTGTGAGTCTGAATTGAAGCCAAAATATTTGCAGTGCCTAAAGTAGCAAGGCCACTGACCCTATAATACTTCCCACAGTGAGTGTACTTGTGGTTTTATCTGCAATTTTCAGAGTCTGTCACTGCTCACCCTCTCAAGAATGCATTTTTTTTTGCATGTAAGAAGCAGTAAGCAGTAGACAGATATTTTCCTGTTTTTAAATTAGCATGTTAGTAAACATAATTGCTGACCTTATTCAGAGTTCACCTTTTGTTAGAGTATGTAGTTTTAACTACAAAAGTTTCACCCTGAAAAATACACTTACCAGACATCCTTAAGCAATGAGGTAGTAAAATTCATAAAATTTCACATAACTGAAGTTTGAACTTACCCAATTCTAAGACCATTTAAAGTTCAATTATTTCTCAAAGAAATCTTTCTAAAATGTATTTGACACTCGATTGCCCTTCCAAACTGAGTACGGAATAACACTGAATCATTTAAAAATGTCCCAATCTTAGTGAACAACCTGGATTAGCATCCTGTGCAGTTACACGGTAATACTGTGAGAAGCCATAGAATGGTCGAGGCAACACAATTCTGGAATGCTAGGGCTTTAAATAGTTCAGCTTTTGAAGACACACATTCATACACACACATACTTTTTTTCCTCCCTCAAATACCATGGTTTTCTCTTCTTTGTTTTTTACAGATTTTTAAAAAAAATTTATTTATTTGAGAGAGAGAGAGAGTGCATGCATGAGAAGGGGGGTGGGGCAGAAGGAGAGGGAGAAGCAGACTCCTCGTTAGTAGGGAATGTGACCCAGGGCTCAATCCCAGGACCCCAGGACCATGAGTTGAGCCGAAGGCAGACGCTTAATTGACTGAGCCACCCGGGAACCCCCAGCTTTCTCTTTTCGCCACAGTCACTGGGACTCAAGACCACCTCCAATAACCAACCCACTGGAATCTCCTTTGTTACTTTTGTTTTTCTAAAGACCAATAAGCCATATTAATAAGCTTGTTAGAATTTTTTCTCATATTAAAGTAGCTCTGGGGTTGGATTCTAAGGAAGCTGTTCTATGAATATAAACAGGATTTTGGTGACTTTTGAGATGTCATGTTTGTTGTTGAGAAGTTGCTCCTGCTCACTGATGGGTTATTGGCTCAGGTTCAGGGAGCTACCTTCCAATGGGGCAATGTTGCTAGGCTTTATCAATGAAATCAATCTAAACATTTCTAATATTTTTTAAGAGTTGCACATTGTTTTATGATGGTTATTTTAACAATAGGATCATATTTTTTTTAAATTTAATCTATTTTTTTTAAAGATTTATTTATTTATTTGAGACAGAGAGCACAAGCAGAGGGAGAGGGAGACAAGAAGTCTCCCCACTGAGTGGGGAGTCTGATGTGAGGCTCAGTCCCAGGACCCTGAGATCATGACCTGAGCTGAAGTCAAGAGTCAGATACTTAACTGACTGAGCCACCCAGGCGCCTGAAATTCAGTCTATTTCAAATGCAATAAAAAACATCAAAACCACATTGAAAAATTGACATGCCTTATGTTTATATTTTTTTAAGATTTTATTTATTTATTTGACAGAGATCACAAGTAGGCAGAGAGGCAGGCAGAGAGAGAGGGGGAAGCAGGCTCCCCGCTGAGCAGAGAGCCCGATGTGGGGCTCGATCCCAGGACCCTGAGATCATGACCTAAGCCAAAGGCAGAGGCTTAACCCACTGAGCCACCCAGGTGCCTCCCTTATGTTTATTCTTAAAAGACACGTTTTTATCTCCTCACACACAGATTATTCATGGAAAAGACAAATGCATTGTCTATATTTTTATTTTCAAAAATATTTTAATTTAAAATTATTATTCTAAAGAATGAAAATAACCTTACATCTGTGGAAGTGTTATCTGTTAAATCTCTATTATTTCCACTGGGTCTGAGGTGCTTGCTGACATTCACCATTTACTGATGGAACCATAAAACCTTAGTATTACTTACCCACAAATTTGATTATAATTTTATTAGGAGCTATAACTTTCATAGGGGATATATCTTGCCATGTCTCCCCTCCTCCCCCACTACCACTCACATCACATGATTTCACCTGTCAATGATAATACAGTTGCTTCCTCAGTGGGGTCCCTCCTTCAGCTGCACCCTCAAAACTCCCCCAAACTGCTCTTCACACAGATAATGTCTCTGCTAAAACTTAAACCATCTCATGCCACATCTTTTCCTCAAATTCTCCCTGACCTCATCTCATTGAATAACTATTTATTGAGTGCCTACTCGGTATCAGGTTCCGTTTTAGGGGTTTGCAATAATCCAGTAAACAATTCAAAGATCAAAAATATTTATTTGACACACAAACAATTCAAAAATTCAAAGATTTGACCTTACAGAGCTTATATTCTCCTAGGAGACGGATAAAAAATAAAAATAAGAAATAAGAACTATAATACATTAGAGGCGGTAAGTGCTATAGGACAAAAGAACAAGGTGAGGGGATTTGGCATTGGGGATGACGGTGTAAGAGTTATTATTTAAGACAGGATAATCCTCATTGGCAAGGTGGTATAAGAAACAGGTGAGAAGGGGCGCCTGGGTAGCTCAGTGGGTTAAGGCCTCTGCCTTTGGCTCAGGTCATGATCCCAGGGTCCTGGGATCGAGCCCCGCATCGGGTTCTCTGCTCGGCCTGGAGCCTGCTTCCTCCTCTCTCTGCCTGCCTCTCTGCCTACTTGTGAGCTCTGTCTGTCAAATAAATAAATAAAATCTTAAAAAAAAAAAAAAAAAGAAACAGATGAGAAGATCCCTGGGGGGACAGTGTTTGAAGGAGAGGGGATAGCCAATGCAAGCAAACACGTTAAAGCAGGACTGTGTGCTTGATATGGTCAGGGAACAAAAAGCAGGCCAGGGTGCCTAAGGCAAAATGAACAATAATGAGTGTAGCTGAGGATGAGGTCATTTCCTGCCACTCCCCTAGCCACACATTCCACTACTTCTACTACTGTTAATCAACACCACCACCACCACTAATAATAACAACTGAAATTCTATTTATTATTATGATGATGATGATTTTACTTGATTCTTTCTTTAGCATGTATGTTTGTGAGGACATTACATTTGTTTAATTTATCACTGTCTTCCAGTTTCTAGAACAGTGTCTGGCACATAGTAGACTGCAAAATACTTGTTGAATGGATGGAAAAGATCCATCAATCCATGTCACAGTTCACTCTCTTGGCAGTGAAATAATAACCAGGCATTGAAAGAAGAAGCAAAACAAACAAGGCAAGAGAATTCATAACAAAACCATGCCACGTTTCCATAGCTTTTTCTTGAAAGGTTATATAAATATACACTCTGAAATGCCTTCTAATGGGTATTTCAAAAGCCTTCTACAAATTATACTTCTGTAATTTATTTAATGAGTTAATGCAACATTGATTTAATTTTCTCTTGAACACCTGTCCTCTCCATCCTAACTATCCTGAGCAAAGGTTTTTCTTCTGAGGTAAATTGGTGGTATTGGTAACCTTTACTTTTGCTAGCACTCTGATGTATGATCTTGTTTTCCCTGAAGTTTTGAGGTCTGACATATTTGATTGGTTGCAAGTAAGTTCTGCTTTCTGAAATATCTTATTTTCTTCCCAGTACCTTGAAACTAAATAAGCCAAACATGTCTAAAAGTTAATCTAGAGAAGAACATTTTGCTCAATACATTACCTACTTGAATAATTCTTCATTATATGTGGTTTATTTTTTATATTACTGGAACTGAATTTCATGATTATCTATGAAAGCTGGTTTCTAACAAAATGGAAAATTCAGTAAGTAGAGTTTGAGCCAAGGAAATATTATTTAAAGTGACATCAACGTAATAATTCAATAGGATAATATTTCATTTATAAGCAAATGCTAAAAGGCAACATTTCTATGTTAAAATAGTTATGCCATTTTAAAAAATTAACAAGTCTGGGGCTAGTTATTCAAAATAAGTTCTGATGTCCTTATCAAGATGAGGAAAACATCAAAAGTACCAACTTTAATGATCAGAATAATATTTTATGAAAATTGATTGGACATGATCTGTATAGCAAATCAACTTTTAGAAAGAAATGAATTTTTCAAGGTAAATGAAAACTAACACACATGCTAGCCTTAAAAATTTTTTAAATATACTCAGGAGAGTATAATTCTGACAGAACTTTCAGAACTTTTTGAAAGTTCTGACAGAACTTTCAAATGTTAAACTGTTTAGGCTTATAGTCTTAAAACAGTTCTTGTGATGCCATTATTTTTCACCTATATGGTTTATGAAATAACCTGATTAATAATGTTTACAATACAATTGTTTTGTAGATCCTTAAGCATGTATGACCTCCTAAATATTTGTGATTATTGTTCTTCTCTACAGGTCTGTTAAAGAAGTATCCTTAATATAAAAATCTAGTCCTTTGGGGCACCTGGGTGGCTCAGTGGGTTAAGCCTCTGCCTTCAGTTCAGGTCATGATCCCAGGGTCCTGGGATCGAGCCCCGCATCGGGCTCTCTGCTCAGCGGTGAGCCTGCTTCCTCCTCTCTCTCAGCCTGTCTCTCTGCCTACTTGTGATCTCTTTCAAATAAATAAATAAAATCTTTAAAAAAAAAAAAATCTAGTCCTTTGTCTGAAGGGAACTTTCCTGACTGAGGTGTATTGAATGCTCTATCACTTAAAGCAGTTTCCAATCACCTGTTCTCTTCAAAGTTAGGCTTTCTCATCTATAATATATAGTAATTATATATAATATATATTAGTATATTAGACTATATATAGTACATACATAGTTATAATATAATATATATTATATATAGTATATATATAACATAATATATATAATAATTAGCAGACTGTATATATAGTATTATATATAGTTATAATATAGTACTATATATAATATAATAATATACATTATATATAATTATATATAATGTAATAATATACATTATATATAATTATATATAATATATGGCTATATAATATAAAATGATTCCCTTGCTTCCCCTGATCCTCATATACCTTTGCAACCTGAATTTCAATCACTTCCTGATGCTTACAATGGCCCTCCAGTTTGCTTGTACTACTTAATATCATGCATGCTCATCTCTTCATGCATCTAATCGTGTTGTCCCTGCCACCTTGAAAGTCCTTATCCAACTAATAAAATCCTAATCACCCTTCAAAATCTAGTTCAAATATAATCTCCTTTGTGAAACCCTTCCTTTCTTTCTGTATCAATTAGCTATTGCTGTTGATTAAATATATCCCCAAACTCAGCAGCATGTAACAGTGAGCATTTATCATGGGAAAATTATAATGTGCTTATGGAACTGTAGTCAACTGATTGTTCTGGAAAAAGCCAGCTAACCGTGTTTCAAATGGCCAGTTCAGATTTTTTTAGGACAGGAAAAGAATTTCTGTGTCAATTAAGGGTACTTCAAAAAACACTGTTTTTTTTTTTTTAAGATTTTATTTATTTATTTGAGAGAGAGAGACAGAGAGCACAAGCAGGGGGGAAGAAAAGAGGGGGAGAGAGAAGTAGACTCCCTGCTGAGCAGGGAGCCCAATGTGGAACTGGATCCCAGGACCCCAGGATCATGACGTGAGCTGAGGGCAGACACTTAATGGACTGAGCCACCAGGCACTCCAAAGAACATTGTTCTTCACCTGACTTCCTCTTGAATTCTGCCTATATCCTGTTTAACACACCCTTGGTTTTATATATGCTCAAAGATGGTGCTTGTTATCTCCCACATTCATATCATAATGAAAAGTTATTATAAATATGTATTAAGTGATGTGTATGGTTTTTATTCTGTAACCAGCAGGACCTTCATAAAAAATGGTTACTTTTAAGTTGTAAGACTAGATAGCTTTGAGATATTTAATGTCTTTAATGACCTTCCACTGAGAGTCTGCTAAGTTCAGAACAATTATGTCCCAGAGTTTGAATTACTCTGTGAAAAACAAACAACTTTTTGTGTTATAGAAAAAGAAGGCAAACGTGGCTAAAACGGCCACAACAACCGTAGTCCACTATGGGTTATGAGTATACTTACAGCTTGTTATCCAAATCATTGTTCTCTTCTTTTACAGCATTTTTCAGTGTTTAAATAGAATTCTTAATGCTTGAAAATTACGTGAAGATATTATAATAAATGTACACAGTGCCTTAAGTGTGAAAGTTCTCAAAATCAGGCCACAGCCAGGAGATCGAGTAGCTCCTTCCCCTCTTCTTCTCCCCCTTCCCATTACAGACTTACAATGGGATTACTTGGCCAGCTGAGAACAGGAGGCAGTGGTATGTCATCCCAAGTCTACATGGGTGGCCAAATCAACACTAAATTGCTTTCAGTTTGAATTTTATGAACTATAGGTAAAAGTCACAGTAAAGTATTTGAAAAATAATTTTTAAAAAAAGGATGAAAGAGTTTCATACCACTTGAGAACTGTTTTCTCAGGTCATGAAACACATCAATTTAAGCAATATCATGAAAATTAGAGTGGGAAAGCATTTAAAAATATACGCAGTATTGTTAGTATTGCTACCCACCTTCCTTCAGTGAGTGTGCACGGTTAGGTCAGGTGTTAGTTGATCCTTGAACAACACAGGTTTGAACTGTGTGGGTCCATTTATATGCACACTTTTCCTGTTCTTTTCTTTTCTTTCTTTGTTTAAAGATTTTATTTATTTGACATGGAGAGAAAGAGCACAAACAAGGGGAGCAGCAGGCAGAGGGAGAAGCAGGCTCCCCACTGTGGGGTTTGAGCCCGATGTGGGGTTTGATCCCAGGACCCCAAGATCATGACCTGAACTGAAGGCAGACACTTAACTGATTGAGCCACCCAGGCACACCAATATATGCACATTTTTTTCAATAAATACAGTACAGTACCATAAATGTATTTTCTTTTCCTCACGATTTTTCTAACTATTTTCTCTAGCTTACTTTATTGTAAGAATATAGTATCTACTACATAACATACAGAATATGTATTAATGGACTGTTAAGGGTATTGGTAAGGCTTCTGGTCAACATTAAGCTATTGCTTACGTTTTTGGGGAGTCAAAAGTTATACATGGATTTTCAACTGCGCGGGAAGTTGGTGTCCTTCACTCCCACATCGATAAGGGCCAACTGCATGTCTTTACCCTTCACTGCCCTACAGCACAGAGTTGATATAAATGTGTATCCATATGCTTATGCACATGTATCTGTGCACGCCGGTGAAGACATTGAAGCTCAGACTATTTACATTTCTTCCTGAAATGCATGACCCCCTTTCAGTGCCCACCAACCCTGACTCAATAGCAGAATCCCCTCTTTCTACAGAAGAGGAATTTGTCATCAGACAGCTGAGGAGTCATGCCGAAATGCTCCCCTGAGGCTACTAAACTCTTCATTGGAAAAATCTGGGGGTGAAAATTGTATGTACTTTACATATAGGGTGCATTTTGAAGAATATACACTGTGTAGTCACAAACACTGCTTTCAATACAAAAGAAAAGAATTAAAACCCTGTAACGTCTCTAGGAAAAAAGTGACTCTGCAGACATAAGCTTCTGAACATTCAAGAGTTTCTTTTCTTTTCTCCATGTGGAGCACTAACACTATTTTTCTCATTCTGTAATCCAGGGTGTATAAAGACATAAACAAAAGACACTGTAGTCCTCCTCATGATACAATTTTGCTTCCTCATTTTAATGTTGTTCACTGCTTCTTTAAGGTGTCTTTTACAGTTTATTATTACTATTATTTTAAATAGAGTGCAGAGATCGTAACTTCTTTGGGGGGCTCCATAAATACTTTTGGGCTCATTTTTTTAAAAAAACTTTGCATCCTTGCAAGTTCAAATAAGCTAAAAACTAGTCAGCGTGTTAAGTAATAATATAGAACTAAATCAAAGAAAGAGGAAAAGAAAGATATATTTAGAATGGAACAGACTCATAGATGGCGTTACTATTCACTACAGAGCATTTCTATCTGTGGTTAAGTAGGGAAGTACCCCCTCCCTTTTAAAGTCTTCCCTGGCCTTCCCAAGCCATGAATCACTCCCTCTCGGCCATGACATTGTCATTTGTTTCTTCTCTATTATAGAACAGGGACAATTGCCTTGTAAATATTAATTTACATTCCTGTATGTCTTACAGATTCTGGAGTTATAGATTAAGCCATGTCCTCTTCATCTCCAGGGGCTGGCACATTGCCCAATACATGTGCATGTGCTCAGTAAATATTTGAGAGATGAAAACAATGAAAAACTGGAAAATAATTTGGCTTCCATATTACCAGTGTACTCAGGTCTGCACTCTAGGGTGTCTTTATTATTTAAGAAATATGTGTTCTTTAAAGTAACTTCCATTGAATATATACCACCCCTTCTCAGGTCCAATGCCTCGTTCGCATGTCCATTGCAAACAGGACGGACTGAGAAGGGCGGGACACACCGTTCCTCTTCTCCGCCAGAGAAGAACCACGATCCCTGATCTTATATTAATAGCAGCGTTAGGTTTAACTCCACCCCTGCAGTGGTAAAAAGCTTCACAAAAGTAAAAATAATCATACTTACAAAAATAGAGGGAATCATACTCTATATTTGTAGAGACAGTTTATTGAAGAATAAAATACATTTGTGGAGACTCCATTTATTAATGATATTAGCACTGGATTAAAAGTGTATATACTCTTCAAAAAGCTCATTAGGGAGGTTTTAGTCATGTATTAACTAAAAACATGAATGGGAATTTTGGAATGCTAATATCAGAAGGGGAGTTTGTATTGAATCCTGATACAAGCTTATTCATTTCTCAAAACACTCTTAAAGGTAAGAATTAATGCTTCTATTTTACGTGTAAGAAACCTGAACTGAAAAGTAAATAAACTTGTATATTTTACAAAGCAGAGAAGTGACAGAACTGAGATTAAACCCAGTTTTGTTTACTTTAAACCTTGAATATTGGGAAAAAAAACCTGTCCAATATTGAATACACACCACTATATTTTATTATTTCTATGGACATAATATAATTCTGAATGGTTGACATTGTTTTCCAGATAAGCATACTTCTATGGAGAGGCATGCTTTGAAAAAGCACATTTTTTTTTTGTTCATCACTAAATTTCTTCATCCTTAGTGGAGGAATATCCATGACCAGAAACCATGGCAACACAGAAAGAGAATATGAATTTCAAAAGAGAACCTCTTATATAAATAAAATTTTTGTTTTTCTCTTGAGCAGATCTTAAGGATGCAACAAAGGAGGAAAGAAGTGTATAATGATATAGACATAAAGTAGAATGTGATAAGTAACTATTTCCTTACTGGTTTCCTCAGACACTAGCAAGTTCATTCAACAACAACAACAACAAAAAACAGAATGTCAGGAACCATTTTAGGCAATGAAGGAAACAGCAAAGAAAGTAAGTTTCTATTCTTGAGGAGATGAGAGTCTGTGGCTTTGCATGTTTCAGGAAAAATAAAAAGATTCACAGGTAGAATAATTTTCTAATTTAAGTCCTTTTATGATGTGTTGGTAAAAGAAGGAAAACCAGACACAGATGAGTCCACCTGGTTTTAGTGCCTCAGAGAAAAAGAAAAAAGAAAAAAAAAAACCCTTGTGTTTTCTGGAAGAAATATGTAACAGAAAAAATCCTCATAGTATGTTTAAAGCATCAAGCCTATAACTGCTTCTGTCCCATCTTACAGACAACAAACCAGAGATTTACCTAAAATATCAGAGGAAGTCAGTTTCACCTTCTTTCCTTTATCACCTAGACCTCTATCATCCTCCTGTTAAATCAGGACTCAAAAAAAAAAAGAAAAGAAAAGAAAAAATGAATCAAATCTCCCTATTCTCCCACCTCCTGGGTCCGATACTTCTGGTCCTTCATACCTTGTTCCTGGGTCTTTCCTTAACCACCAACCCTCAAGTTCATGGTCTTCTTTTTAGCAGCCCCCTCTTTTCCTGATTACTCTAGCCTCTTCTAAGAAACATGGGCCATTGTACCTAAAATCAAAGTCAACTATGGAGATCTCAGCCCTGAGCCTTGTCTAGTAGGATCATGTTATGTGGGGGCCAGGACAACTCTTTGAAGTTTGGCTTAACAACTGTCAGTGACAGCTGAGACCAAGACTGTGCAGTTTGGAATCTCAGGACCCATAGTGGTAAAGGGTAAAAGCCCTTTCTGAACTGTGGAGATGGACTAGAAAGAAATATCAAAAAAACGCATTTAAAATGTCAGATCTTAAGGAGAGGGGCTCAGAGTAAAGACAGGTACACAGAATTCAGATTTCAGAAATATGGATATCTAGACTTAATAATTTTCAAATGCATATCCATTTGACTCTTCTTTTGCTTCTCCCTACTTCCCTGTAAGTTCTACACACATCCATTTACTCAATAAATATTTATTGAGCACTGTGTTAGGCACCAAAGAAAGCAAGACTGTGGGGATTCCCTAAGCAAGATATTAGAAATGACTTCATATTAGAGCTAAATCTTGGGTGAGTTGAAGTTCACGAATTTAGGAGGAGCATTCCAAGAGGAATGTTCAAAAGCCTAGACATAGAAGAGCCTGGTTTAATCTGGAAATACATGTGATTCAGGGTTGGTTGAGGGATGTGAGGATGGAGCTATGGGGAGGGTAGCTTGTGAGGTTCTTTGGACACCAGACTAGGAAGGTGCTCATATGTCACTTTGAAAAGCTTGGATTTTACTCTGAAGTCTATGAGTAGACAGTCATCTGAGTAGGGGGATGGCTCGATATGAACTGGTTATCTATAGAAACTGTTCATTGATCAGCTGTAGAGAGTAAGGCAGAGAAATCTTTGAGGTAGAATTTAATGGGGAAATGATATAAGAACAAGTAAGGAAAATAAAAAGAGTAAGTGAGGTTAGGCTTGAACATGTTGAATATGAGACATTAATGAGAACATCCAGATAGAGAAGTTCCACCTGTCCATCCATCTGTCCATCCATCCATCCATCCATGCGTCTATCCTCTATTCTTCCATTCATCTACTTATCTATCACACATTCAACATATATTCGTTGAATATTCATTAAATATCTATCATGTCCCAGACACTGTTTGACACTATCACGAGGGTGACGTCATACTTCCGAAGCTGGAGGAAGTGATCTCTGCCACAGTGACACTGTAGTGACTTCTAGATGCAATGGGCATGGATAAGATGTCCCACATAGGTAGTTTAAAGCAAGAAAAGAGGATTTAGCACAAAACTCTACGTTCAGCCTCATCTCGTGATCATCTTTTTTGTTTCCTATGATTTCTCCTACCTCAGCTCTTCAAAATTTCTAGCTAAACTACAAAAGTTGACAGATCAAGGCAAGGGACAGAAATTTGTTCATATAGATGTAGTTTCTGAAGCAGTCCATCTCCCACTCTCACCTCCCCTCCCTGCCTTGCTCTACTCCCTATGAAGGTCAAAATAATTTGACACCAAAAAACCCTTAGGCCAAATGAAAACATAGAAATGGAATAATTTAATGGAAATTTAAAATTAGTGCAATATAAAAATGAGTGCTTTTATAATACCACAAGTTAAAATGAGATGTAAATTAGTTCCAGATGGGTGTCTAGGGGTTGCTCTTAAGTTATTAGGTTTAAGCTTGAAAATTTTGACTTGTCCTGCTTTCTGACAAAAATATCACTCTGAGAGAGAGTTACAGAATAAATGTCAGTTCTCTTCACAAGGAATTTCTTAAAGATAAATGGTATACTCTCCAAGAATTATGAGGCAAACACTTGTCTCTGAAAACCTAGCCTGGAAGTCTAGCTTCAGTGCATTCCAAGTCTTAGTAAGGTAAGGGTTAATTTGATATGATAACTGGGTTTTAGGATGACAAATGAGAATGGGAAAAATAGCAGAACCATGACTTATAATTCCTAACATGTTTGATAGGGAGCAGAGGTTAGGGGATACTTATGAAGAATGTAAAATCATAAAGTTTTATTTTAAATTTAAAAAATAAGTTGTATGACTAAATAACAATAAATTCTTCCTGAATTTAAACTGAAAGTAGAAACAAGAGGAATTAAACTTGGGATATGGTAGCCAACTGATTTGGCTTTATCTTTCTGTTTGTATAAAGGTTAATAAACCTAGAGCTATGGATTCTGTGCCCAAGAATTCAAACCAGTTTTATGTAAGTTGAAAATTATTATTCATTTTAATTACAAGTGATGCTTAAGAATTAAATTACTAGGGGCGCCTAGACGGCTTGGTGGATTAAGCATCCAACTCTTGATTTCAGCTCAGGTCATGATCTCAGGGTCAGGGAATTGAGCCCCATTGGGTTCTGCAGTGGGGGTGGAGACTGTTTAAGATTCTCTCTCTCTCTGTCTCTCTTTGCCCCTCCCCACCTCTCCCCAACCCTACTCACGTGCCTTCTCTCTAAGAAAGAAAGAAAGTAAGGAGGAAAGAAAGTTACTAAATTTTCCAAACCAGAGTTTTTAACTTAATAATTTGTAATTTATTATGTTTTTTATTAAAAATAATATTTTAGGGGTGCCTGAGTGGCTCAGTCGGTTAAGCATCTGCCTTCAGCTCAGGTCATGATCTCAGGGTCCTAGGATCAAGACCCACATCTGCAGTGGGGAGTCTGCTTCTCCCTCTCTCTCTTTGTGCTCTCTTTTGCAAATAAATAAAATCTTAAAATAAATAAATAAATAATATTTTTACCAAGGCATCATATTTAAACAGAATTACCTGTACTGTATTGTGTATTTTTCTAAATTTTCAAGGTATTTAGATATAAAATTTGTATTTTTTTAACTTTTTTTCTGAAAAAGGAAATATATATGGTGTTAATGTCTGAATTTTTTGTATGCTCATTTTGTTAGAGCATGTGAGAAATGGACAACTGAAAACATTCAGACTTTGTTGGGGCATAAAAGTTATTCAGAGTCACTAAGGATCCCAGAGAAGCAGAGGAATATCTCATTTAATCTCCTTCTTTTTTAAGAACTGGGGAGTTTACCATTTACTCTGCTCCTACATGCCCTCTGCCCCAGACTCAGTTTTCTTCCTGCCTATGTGGGCACATACAGGTTTAATAGGCTGTGCCTATTACTCTAGCGCAAAGGGGTTACCTCTAGCAATAGGCCATCTCCATTTGCAGCCCTTACACCAATCCTCTCTTTACAGCCTCATTAAACAAAACAAGAAAAATAGAAACTTAAAAAGTCACAGTGTGTATGGAGAACTAGAGAGTTATTGTGAGAGATTGGGCTGGAAAAGTACCCATGTTCTGAAAAGCTGATAAGCCAAACTAAGAAATTTCAAATTATGCTTATGATGATAGAAAGCCATTAAGTGATTATAAACACAAAGATGCCCTGATCATCTTTTTGTTTTATCAAGGGCACTGCTGTTTCAGTGCCAAGATGAACAAGGGGGATGCAGGCAAGGCTGGAGACAGGAAGACCAAGAGGGGAGAAATTCCAGTACTAAGAGAGAAGAAAAAGTGAAACCACACGGCTCCTCCTTCACTCCTATCCACTAGTCAATGTATTGAGTCATAATTGGGGTTATACAGTATGTGGCCTTTTTTAGTCTGACTTCTTTCACTTAGCAATATATATTTAAGGTTTTTCTATGTTTGTGTCCTGGCCCAAGAACTTATTTCTGTTTACTGCTGAGTAATCCATTGTAAACCACAGTTGGTTTATCAGGTCAGCAATCAAAGAACATCTTAGATGCTTCCATATTTGGCAATTATCTTAATTACATTTTGGCTATAACCATTCATAGGAGGGCATTTGTTGTTGTTTTTTTTAAAATATTTATTTATTTATTTGACAGACAGAGATCACAAGGAGGCAGAGAGGCAGGCAGAGAGAGAGGAGGAAGCAGGCTCCCTGCTGAGCAGAGAGCCCGATGTGGGGCTTGATCCCAGGACCCTGGGATCATGACCTGAGCCGAAGGCAGAGACTTTAACCCACTGAGCCACCCAGGTGTCCCCATACGAGGGCATTTGTATCAGGTAGTTGGGTAAATAAGTAGGAACACAATTGCTGGATTATGATAAGATTATATTTAACTTTATAAGAAACTACGAAACTGTTTTCCAAAGTGGCTGTATCATTCTGCATTTCCACTAATAATGAGTGAGAGTTGCTGTTGCTCCCTATTTTTGAAAGCATTTAATATTGTCCATTTTGTTTTGATTTTTAAAAAATTTTTGTCTTTCAAACAGGTGTGCATTATTTTCTCATTGTTGTTGGTTTGTATGTTTGTTGCAATTCTCTAATGATACATGATATTGATAATCTTTTTATTTGATTTTTTTGCCATCTGTATATCTTCTTTAGTAAGGTGTCTGTTCAGATATTTCGTTCATTTTTTAAAGAAATAAATTATTTTTTAGATCAGTTTTAGATGTTCTGCTTATTTATCCCTTCCTCCCTCAAAAATCCTGGCGATCGCTAATTTTTTTCCTGTCTCTGTACTTTTGCCTTTTTCCAGAATGGTATGTAGTTGGAATCATATAATACGCAGCCTTCTCAGATGGTGTTTTTCACTTAGTAACATGCATTTATGGTTTCATCGTGTCTTTTCATGGCTTCATACAGCACTTCTTTTTCATACTCAATACTATTCCATTGTCTGAATGTAGCGTGGTTTATTTATCCATTCAGTTATTTAAGGACAGATTGGTTGCTTCCAAATTTTTGCAGTTGTGAGTAAAGTGGCTATAAACATTCATGTGTGGCTTTTTGTATGGACATAAGTTTTTAACTCACCTGGGGAAATATTAAGGAGTGTGACTCCTGGATTATATCGGAAGAGTATGTTTAATTTTGAAAGAAACCATCAAGCCATCTTCTAGAGTGGCTGTGCAATTTTGCATTCCCATCAAAAGTAAATGAGAGCTCTTATTGCTCTACATCCATATCAGCATTTGGTGTTGTCAGTGTTTTGATTTTGTCCATTTTAATAGATGTGTAATGGTAACTCATTGTTTGTATTTTCAATTCTGTAATGATATATGATGTGCAACATCTTTTTATATACTCACTTGGCATTTGTATCTCTTCTTTGGCAAGGTATCTATTCAGATCTTTCATCCATTTTTTTAAACTGAGTTATATTTTTTATTTTTGAGTTTTAAAAGTTCTTTGTATATTCTGGATAATTGTTCTTCATCAGATTGTCCTTTGCAAATATTTTCTCCCAGTCTGTGGCTTGTCTTTTCATTCTCTTGACAGTGTGTTGCTTAGAGCAGAAGTTTTTAATTTTGAAGAAGTTCGGTTTATCAGTTATATCTTTTATGGATCATGCCTTTGGTGGTATATCAAAAAAGTCACTGCGTTATCCCACGTCACCTAATTTTTCTCTTGCATTATCTTTTATGACTTTTATAGTTTCGTATTTTGTATTTAGGTCTACGATCCATTTTGACTTAATTTTTGTGAAGAGTATAAGGTCTGTGTCAAGATTCATTTTTTGCATGTGGATGTCTGGTTGTTCGAGCGCCATTTGTTGAAAAGACTATCTTTGCCTCTTGCATTGCCTTTTCTCCTCTGTCAAAGATACTTGATATTATTTATGTGGGTCTATTTCTGGCATCTCTATTCTGTTACATAGATCTATTTGTCTCTTCCTTTGCCAATACCACATGGTCTTGATTACTGCGGCTTATAGAACATTTTGGGAAGTCAGGTACTCTTGGTCTTGCAACTTTGTTCCTCTCTTTCAATATTACGTTGGCTTTTCCAGGGCTTTCGCCTCTCTATGTAAACTTCAGGATCAGTTTTTCTATACCTGCAGGTTGAAAACGAGTGGCGGATCAGGGGTCATCCGATCCTTGTTCCTGATCTTAGTGGAGAAATTTCTAGTTTCTCACTATGAATTGTAACCTTAGCTATAGGTTTTTCAGCTGTTCTTTATCAAATTGAGAAAGTTCCTCTGTATTCCTAATTTCTAAGAGTCTTCATCATAAATCGCTGTTAGATTTTTGTCAAGTGCCTTTTTTTGGCATCCATTATTATGGTCATGTCACTTTTCTTCTCTTGCTTGTTCATGTGATACGATGAATACATGAATTGATTTTTAAATATTGAACTAGCCTTGCATACTTGGGCTAAACTCCACTTGGTTGTGGTATATACATTTTTTTTGTAGACAACACCTCATTGTTTTGGTTTTCTTATCCACTCTGACAATCTCTTTCAATCACTGTATGGAGATCATTCACATTTAGAGTGACTATTTAAATAGTTGGATTAATATCTACCATGTTTCTAATCATTCTCTGTTGCAATTATGCTTCTTTTTTCTTCTCCCCTCTTTCTCTGGCTTCTCTGGGTTTCACTGAGCACTTCATGCAATTCCATTTTTGCTCCTCTGTTAGCTTATCAATAATTTCTTTTTAGTGGTTGTTTTATTGTTTGCAATAAGTCCTCTTTACAATGATACTATACTGTTTCACGGGTAATGTAAGTTACTTTGTATCAGGATGTTCCCAATATCTCTCTTTTATCTCTTATAGCATCACTGTCACTCATTTCCCTTATCCATATGTTAGAATTACCAATACATGAGTGCTGTGAAGTGTGTAAACCTGGTGATTCACAGACCTGTACCCCTGGGGATAAAAATATATTATATGTTTATAAAAAAATTAAAAAAAAAAAAGAATTACCAATACATTGTTACCATTATTACTTTGAACAATAGTTATCTATTAGGTCAATTAAGAATAAGAAATATAAAAATTTTTATTTTGCCTTCATTTATTCTTCCTGCAATGCTTTTCTTTTTTATGTAAATCTGAGTTTCTGATCTATATAATTTTTCTTCTTCAGGAAGAACTTCTTTGAATATTTCTCAGGTAGGGAAGCTTTGCTAGTAATGAATTCTGTCAGTTTCTGTTTGAGAAAATCTTCACCTCTTCACTTGTGAAGGATAATTTCTATTTCTATATCCTTTGTAATATAAAATTCCAATTTGGTGGGGATTTTTTTTTCTTTCAATATTTTAAATATTTCATTACAATCTCTTCTTGCTTGGTTTCTGATGAGAAGTCAATTGTATACTTCTTACACTTACTCCTCTACAGGTAAGATGACCCCCACCCCATTCCAGTTTCTTTCCAGATATTCTCTTTGTCTTTTTTTTTTTTTTTAAGATTGAGTATGAAATGCCTATATATACCGTTTTTGGTATTCACCCTGCTTGGTGTTCTCTGGGATTTTTGGAACTATAGTTTTGGTGTCTGCTCCTAGTTTTGGAATACTCTTAGTCTTTATCTCAAATATTTCTTCTGCTCCATTCTCTTTCTACTCCTTATGGTATTCCAATTTTATGTATTTTATATCTGTTAGGATTATCCTACAGTTCTTAGATATTCTGTGTTTTTCTCTTCCCATTTCAATTTGGGAAATTTTCTTTGATGTATGTTAAAGTTTACTGATTCTTTCCTCAGCTATGCCCAGTCTACTGATGAATCTATCAAAGGCATTCGTTTCTTTTACATAGTTTCCCATTTCCAGCATATTCTTCTGATTCTTTCATAAGGTTTCCATCTCTGTTTACATTTTTAAATCTATTCTTGTGTGTTGTCTACAGTTCACAGAGAACAAGTCATGGTTCCATTAGTTTTTATCCAGGTAAGCTAAACTTGGCTTTGATTTTCAATATTTGCTTCTCTCCAGATTTTAGGATATGGTGGATTGCCCAGCAGCTTCATTTTTCTGGTCCAAAAAAGTAATTGATTTCGTTTGTTTAGCTCTTTTCTTGTTTTAAGGATAGGAGTGATGATTTAGAACCTCTTTACATTTCAGGGCTGAAATTAGAAGTTTGTCCAGCTTTTTTACATAAGCAGGTCCAGAGCTCCCTAACCCTGTTGTTATTTCTGCCTCTTTACTATTCTCTCACTCTTCCAACTCAGCCATGCATTATCTTTATTCTAGCATTTTAAAATAATGCATTATTCACATATTTTTAAATGTGCAAAGTAAAGACAGATTTCAGCGATGTACATCAACACCACAGGCCTGGAAACATAACTCAATTGACAAGTATTTAATATTCCATCATTAGTATTATTTAGTTAATTACTAACTTTTTCAAATTATTCATATTTATCCAACTTTACATATTATACAAGAGCATTTAGTCGACAGATATTGTTATATATATAATCACAAACTCTTGGTTATTCTCCATTAATAAATAAGAGTGTGTTCAAATTTTTTCATAGACTCATAACTTTACATGTGTTATGTCTTAGCCTTAATAGTCCCAGAGCCATTGATGTATTCAAATTGAAAAGTTACATTTCAGACTTGGTTTGCTGATATTATTTTCTTTTCAACACAAATGACACAAGCATAGTCTCTTGTTAGCAATTTCTCTAAGAGTAAATTGTCAGACAAAACTAAAATCTGACAGCTAAAAATTTATAGACGTAGAGTAAAGTTTCCATGTCCGTCACTGGAGTATTTTCTAAAAGATTTCACTTTATCTGTTTTGTTCCTTTGTTCTGAAATAAATTAATATAAAAGCTCACCAAATCATTGTCATGTTCATTTATTTATTACATACATTATCCTAAGATGAATATATGGTTGATAAGGCTCATGTGGTGTGATTTGAGTCTCAATTGGGGATTACTAGGTGGTGATTTATCAATTAGTCTTTTTCATTCTTACTTTTCTAACATTTTTCTGAATAATAATAATATTTTGGGTTCTAGGAGAAGAGAAGACGAGTGGGAGGGAAAAAATGAAAAATGCAATACTAGTTCTTGTAATTAGATAAGTTAAACCACTTAAAAATTCACTGGCATATGTTTTACACACTTTCTAAAACTATATTGTCATCTGTTACCGTTCATTTTGAAATAATTGGCACAAATTCAATGCATATATTGGCAGAAGCACACAACTTAACCAACTCTCTTCTAGCTATTCCAAGCCCATTTTTCTTTGTGGGATAAAAAAGCAATCTGCACCATAGCAGGGAATACATTTGGATGCAGAACAGAGTGACCTCACAGAACCCTAATTTCAAATCCAAGGGATCTGGTGCAATGATCTTCTTTAGCACATGCTTTCTAAAGCTCTGTTGGTGCTGGCACTCGAGATGGTGTATTAAAGTCATGCTGGTAGCTATTACCAAAGGCACTTACCCTGTATATGCACCAGGTTTGTACATAAGCCCAGTAAAGGATAGTTCAGTAGTAATTAATGTTCCTTCCACAGAAAATCTCAGAACAAAGACAAAAACTATAGAAAAGATAAATTAAGGATCTAAGTTCAAGGCAAATTCTCATAGGTTTAACCCATTTCATTCATCCATGGGACATATTTTTACTGATAACTATTATGTGTACGTCATTGAGCTCGCTGCTGAGTAACAGTACTGGCCTGAGTTTGCTTGTTCATTAATTCACGCAATATTTAGGGAGCAACCACAATGTGCCACATTCCTTTAGGGTCTAGAGACTTAAACAAACAGAGCAAAGTCTCATCCCACAAGCTTTGTGGTCCTTAGATTCCAGTATAGAAAGGCAGATATTAAATAAAGTACAAGTAAATAAATAGTGTGTTATATGGAGAGAAGTACAATGGAGAAAAGTAAAGCAGGGGGGAATAGAGGGCCTGGACTGGCGTACTATTTTAAAAAGAGTGATCAAGGAAGGCTTTACTGGTGAGATATCATCCTGGCAGAGACCCAAAGTGGGTAATGGAGTGAGCCAACTACCTATCTGGGGAAAGAATGTTTCAGACAGAAGGAAGAGCACCTGTAAAGGCCCTGAGGAAGAAAGGCACTTGTTAAGTAACAGGAGGCAGCCACCGTGACTGGGGCAGAGAGAACAAAAGGGAGAGTGGAAGGAGAGGGGGTAAGTTAAGTAAAGGGTGTTGGGGTCATGCAGAGTCATGGAAGTGAGTGTACAGAGGTCGATTGGAGGCAGGGCAACATCAGACCATTATGAGGAAAGAAGTGATGTGATTTGATCACTATGAGGGCTAGGGCAAGGGAAAGAGAGGGAGAGCAACTAGGAGGTGGTGGTGATCATCGAAATCATGACATTTGGACCAGGGAAGAGCAGAGGACGTGATAAGAAAAATCAGATTTGCTTTGGAACTGGCGATGCAGTGTGAGAGAGAAAGAGGCAGTGAAGGATGACTCCAAGGTTTGTGGTCTAAGAAACCGGAGGCATGAACTGCCATTTGCTCAGAAAAGGAAAGACTACAGGTAGCAAAGATTGTAGAGGAAAGATCAGGAGTCAATTCCAAACACATGAAGTGTGTGATAGCTTTTAGACATGCAATGGGGGAACATTAGGAGCCAATGGGATGTAAAAATCTGGAGCTGAGGGCAGAGATTCAAGCTAGAGATGTGAATCTATGTCAGAACAACAAAGGTATGTAAAGACACAAGACTGGATGAAGTCACCTGAAGACAATATGGGTACAGGAGCTCCCTGAATGATGGGGCATCTCTAACCTTTTTAGCAGGTGGGTTGCTGAGGTAAAAACCAGTGAAGATGACTAGAAAGGTAAGTAGGAGGAAAACAGGAGAGTTCAGAATCCTGGAAGCTATGCAAAGAAAGTGTTTTGTGAAGAAAAGGATTGATCAACCGTTTCAAAAATTGAAAATAAGTGAGAGGAGGATGAATTGGATTTCGCTGTGGGAAATCGTTGGTGATGGAATGGTATGAATGACAGCTTGATTGGAGTGGGCTCAAGAGCATACAGAGGGGAGGAAATGGAGAAGTAAATCTAGGCTGTTAAGCTCTTATGGAATGGCTCTGAATCACGTAACCATTCACAGTGACGTGCCCATTTTAAACATTTATCAGCCACCATTTGTTTGAAAATAACATTGTGAATCACACAAATTTAATGATATATTCAGCTACTATTTAGCAGTATACCAAATATAGTTTAAATGCGTAATGCTATAGCAACAAGACTAGAACAAAATGACAGAAAGTTATAAGAGAGGAAGTATTTACGTGTACGTGTATGTGTATGTGGGGGGGATTTTGTTTAGCAGAAAATTTTTCCCCCCATTCTTTCTTCCCAGATACTTATTCCTGGACTTGAGCACCCAGAAGTTAAGATCTTGGCATTAGTAATTAGATTGCAGCCAGAACCCGGTCTACCCACAACTCCCAAACGCCCCATCCTCAATGCCTGAGATAAACACTGTTTCCACAACATGAAGAGAAAAAAAGCAGAGAGAAAAGCAAATGAAAATTTTGATATAGACTTATATCCCCTCCCTCTTAGGCTGAGGCAGAGATTGGGGTTGGAGAAAAGGGCAGAGGAATTTCCGGTCAGCTTTAGTGGATTTAGAACAAGGGGATCCTCTCCTCCACAGCCCGTCCTGGCCCACAGAGCCCCGTGGCTCAGGAAGCAGGGGCACCTCATGGGCTGACCAAGCAGATGGATTTCAAACAGAATCTCAGAACCACTGTCCTAACAGGACCCAGGGCACTTCCAAAAGTTCGCTCCGTGGCTCAGAAAGTGCCCAGGGTGTGCCATCAAGAGCCAGTGCGCCTGACACATGCAACAGTCACACAAAGCAATTTCTTTCTTTCTTTATTTTTTTTAAAGATTTTATTTATTTATTTGACAGACACAGATCACAAGTAGGCAGAGTGGCAGGCAGAGAGAGAGAGGGGGGAAGCAGGCTCCCTGCTGAGCAGAGAGCCCGATGCGGGGCTTGATCCCAGGACCCCGGGGTCATGACCTGAGCTGAAGGCAGAGACTTTAACCCACTGAGCCACCCAGGCGCCCCTGACAAAGCAATTTCAACAGCAACTGTGCTCAAGTTCATCAGTGGTGCAGCTACACAGAGGACTGGCCACTCCTGGATACCGATGCCAGTACACCTGCCAGTAGACATCTGCCGGCCCAGGTGGGAAAGAGCTTCTTCCAGGCTTCGTATAAGCCTGCATATCTCCTATCGAAACCCCGGGAGTGAAGAGGGGGCAGCAAAACCCTACCGGGGACCAAAAATCCACTAAGGAAAGCCTCAACTTTCAGATGAAACTCACATAAAACTGGCTATTTTAGGTTCATGTCGGAACACAGAATAAGATTTAAGATTTAAGAAATTAGGTCATTTTAGAGAAATGTATACCAGCGACATGAGCCCACAGTCACACAGGAAACGTGTTTACAAGCTCTTTGGGAGAAGCTGTGATAGAGGCAAGTACAACACTCCGCACTTGGACTGGTTAAGAACTGGGCGTGAATCCCAGCTCTGTTCTTTCCCCAGAATTTCAAGCAAGGTAATGATGCTTTCTGGCTCTGGTGCCCTTATTTGTAAAACGAGGACAAGTAAATATACCTTACAAGACTGTTGTGATTATAAAATGCCATGCTAGGGGCGCCTGGGTGGCTCAGTGGGTTAAGCCTCTGCCTTCAGCTCAGGTCATGGTCCCAGAGTCCTGGGATCGAGTCCCACATTGGGCTCTCTTCTCAGTGGGGAGCAGTCCCCCTCACAGCCTGCCTTTCTGCCTACTTGTGATCTTTGTCTGTCAAATAAACAAATTAAAAAAAATTTAAGAAAAAATAAATAAAATGCTACACTATATGTAAAAGTGTTCAATAAACTTTATATGTTCCAAAATAAAGGGTAAAGAGAGACCCATACCAGGTGCTGTAATGTACCAGGCTCCTTGTATTACAGTGAATGTTATGCATATTTTATATTATATTTTTATATTTAATATACAGTATGTCATAATATATATATACTAGTTATGTTGCTTTACCACCAACTTGAAGAGTCAGGCTGTTTTATGTCCTGTACCATCAGGTAAGGTACAATATTACTCTTTTATTCCCTTTTTAAAATCTGAAGCATAATTAGCATACAGTAATCTATTAGTTTCAGGTCTACAATATAATGATTCAACAGTTCCACACATTACTCAGTGCCCATCAAGATATGTGTACCTTTGGGGGCACCTGGGTGGCTCAGTCAGTTAAGCAACTGCCTTTGGCTCAGTTCTTGATCCCAGGTTCCTTGGATCAAGTCTCACTTGGGGCTCCGGGCTCAGCGGGGAGTCTACTTCTCCCTCTGCCCCCGCCCCCTGCTCCTGCTTTCTCTCTCTCTCTCTCCTCTCTCACAAAAATAAATAAATAAAATCTTTAAAAAAATAAGGTAAGTGGACCCTTAATCCCCTTCACCTATTTCACCCCTCCCCCCACCCACCTCCCTTCCAGACACCACCAGTTTATTCACTCTGTTTAAGTTCGCTTTTTTGTTTGTTCATTTGTTTTGTTTCTTAATTCCACATATGAGTGAAATCATATGGTATTTGTCTTTCTCTGACTGGCGATACTACTCTTGATTTGCATTTAGAGCCACGGGTGTGTTAATTGAAGCAGTTTCTAGGAGGCACAGAGGGTGGGACCCCATTTGGACTGACAGCCGCAGGTCCAGGGCAGAATAAAGGCTAATCCTTGAATCCCTGAGCAGGCAGCTTCCCCACTCCTGTTTACCTTTAGCGATTTGGCCTTTGCATTGGATTGGCAAACAGTACAAAAGCATGCAGATGAGCTTCAAGCAAATCAATTTAGAAATACTATACTAACAAGCCCTCTTCAGTTTTCTTTTCTTTTTATTTGGGTTTTAGTCAAATATTCTTAAAAGAAAAATCTACATCTCTCTCAAAGCTGCCTTTTCCTTGATGTTCTAAAGCTTTTAATTGTGTCCCGTTTGTAAATCTAATTTAGTGAAACCTAACAAAAAATAAAAAGAAAGGAAGAGAAAAGACAAGAAAGAAAGAAGGAAAGAAAAAGCTATGTTTGCTTCAGTTAAGCCTGGATAAGGTTCATGCCAGATCTCATTTTAACAAAATGAATTCACTATTCCCTGGTAAACACTGGATGAAAGTTATAATTATGTTTGTGACCAGAAAGACTCTCTGGGTTTAGTTTACAGAATTATGTGAACTTAAGCTAATATTATAAATCAAAAAGATTAAAATCTGGATCTGAAAGTGAAGGTTACTTCTAGTGTAAAATTTGCTTTAAGCAGAAAAAGCATTTTGTAACATTCTTTAACTAAAACTGTCTTTGTAAATACAATGGATATTTGGGGGAATGATCTTTAGTTAATTAGGCTGAAATAATCCAGTTTAAAAATGGAGGAAAAGTGAATCATTTTTTAACTGCAATCATGCAGATATATTTATTTTTCAAAATCACGAGGGCATAAATGAACATCTTATATTGATAAAAGATGGGGCAAACTCAAACTTTTTAAAAAGTGCACATACATACACAGCCTGTAATTGTGTCCACTGACTCAGATACATCTATCAACATGTGATGAACTACTTAGGAACATTAAACACCAAACAAAATATTAGCCCAGAATAATTCACTGATGATAAAATCTGAATGCAGTAGAAAGCAGATTATGAGAAATTCATTTATTAAGATGATGAGCAAGAAAAGAGAGACTGGTGAATTGTTTTCTACTTGGGAAAATGCAGGTTTATAAAATTGGGGTTAATCCTTCTACCATTTCTATAGAATAAAAAATGCCATCTCAGGGACCAGATAGTACTGCTGTGAATCTTGATGGATAACAGTAATCTGTGCACATGAAATGTCAAACCCATACGTGAAGTATATCACATTTCCTCAGAATGACAGGGAGGAGTGTTTGGATCTGGAATCTCCACTCACAGAGAGTGTGGTTACGTAAATCCAAGAAAACACTGCAAAAGTCGAAGGCAGACTTACAGCCTAGGGAGTGATTGTAATACATTCTGAGATAATGTGAACTGAGATGGGGGAAAAAAAATATGGAGAAATTCTCCAGAAGGCAAGACCATCAGTGCCTTCAAAATAAATTATAAGTGAGTTGTAGGTAATAAAGTCAAAGAACATGCAGAAGGTTAAACAGGCTGACCATTGTGGGGACTGTTGGGATTCCCAAAAGATCACTGGAAATGCCAACTGGAATAAAACAAGAAAGGGTGAATAAAGAATGCAGAAATTTAACAAAATAAAAAACAAACAAACAGCAAATAATGAAGAATGCCAGTAATAGTCTGCTTTAGTGAAACTCCTGTTTTCTGGAAGAATGTGGGCTGAGTACTGTAAGAATCAAACTTAAGGACCCTGGAAAAATATTTCTATCCATGTCAGCACAAGACACTTTGTAAGAAATAATCTAAGTGTATTAATTATTTTTTTAAGATTTTATTTATTTTGAGAGAGCGAGAGAGAGCACACTCACATGCGTGAGTGGGGGGAGGGGCCGAGGGAGAGAGAGAATCTCAAGCAGACTCCATGCTGAGTGCAGAGTTTGACACAGGGCTCAATCCCGCAACCTTGAGATCATGACCTGAGACAAAATCAAGAAGTCAGCCGCTCAACCAACTGAGCCACTCAGACACCCCCAAGAGTATTAATTACTAATGAATAAGTTTTACGTGAGATGAATGGATAAACCAGCTGTTGATGCCCAGGGCAAAGGCAGTGAGGAAACATGAAGTGAATTAGAGAGGGTCACTTTTGAATTAAAACTACCTGTTCCATAGGCATTTAGAGATTTTTCTAATACTCCAATATTCCAGCTCCATTATTAGTGTGCCCATTTAGTGCTAAATTTTGGTCTGTGCTCTAACATTAATCATTTGGGCAATAGTTCCATTAAATTCATAAGCAGTCCTCTAACTGTTAATGTTGTCCCTAATAGTGACTGAGAAAAACAGCTGTGTGTATCGGTTCTTTCTTAAATTCAAGAGAATTTTCTCTTATTTTTTATTACTTCATCTCAGGCTTCCCTTATATAAACTGAATTCTGGTACTTAATTCTTAGCTTTTAAAAAAAAATGAGAAAATTGAATATATTAAAATATTAAAAATATAGGGTGCCTGGGTGGCTCAGTATATTATATATATACACACATATCCATATGTATATGAATATATATAGATACATATGGAAATATATGTATATATCCATATGTATATATCCTTATATTTACATACACATATGTATATGAGTATATATATACACATATGTATATATATATATACATATATATGTATGTATTTATATACATACATGCACACACCCTTATATTTAAAGTAAAAAGTTTGTATCCACACCTACTATGGAAAAAAGCAACATAGTATCAGGCACTGTCAGTCATCATCGTCAGATCATCAGGGTTGGAATGAAACCCAGGAGCACAAGACAGAACTGAAACTCCAGGACCCTGCAGTTCTGATGGGAAACAGTTGCTAAGTAATAACAACGTGCCACACACTGGAGGGGCAGAGTGCTATTCTATAAAAGAATATGGAGATGAACTCCAGTGGTGGGAATTCCACTTTTAGTAATTTATCTCAAAAGATATATTGGCCAAATGCAAGCAGATATATGTACCAAGATAATCCCTAGGGCAGGGTTTTGCCTACGTGTACTAAACAATTAGCCAGATGCTTGACGTGCCAACATGACAATCACGTTTATACTAGATTTGGAGTTCATAGAAAATGACCTATGTCAAAGAAAGGATATATATAGATTGTATCTGGGACTGGCCTATAGACCCTCCCAGTGCCTGTGACAGACATTACTAAGTGATCATGGTGTAGTCTGTGTTTTCACCATATTCTTAGAATCCTTCCTTCTTGACATACTATTTTTGGGAGTTGCCACCAGCTACTGAAGTGGCAGAAGAGGAGTACATTTTATTATCCAGGATGTAGGCTCTCATGCTCGTGCCATGCTCCCTGGGTCCAGGAACGCTCTTGGGGGCTGCTAGGAGCAGTGAGCAGAAGGCAGAGAATGTGGAGATCGGAGGTTTCTCATAGCAGCTCCTCTGCCAGACATTTTGCTCTTCAGATTTCTTTGGAGCAATGGATTTGTTGATAAAGATTTGAAAACCCTTAAGACTCATAATCTCCCTAATAGATAAGGACAAGATCCTTGATATTGAACAACTTGTTGGTCACACAGTTTCTGATGACTACAGAACAATGACTCAATAAAAAACTTACAAGAGCCCAAGCAAACAGACTATTCTGTTCGTGAATTACTTTGCCAGAAATAACCACATCCTTGCTTACTCTTAATTTTATCCTTTTAAATTTAGATTTCTTAATAACTCATTCATATTATAGAGAATTTAACTATGTTACAGATGAGTCATTTCTATTGTGTAAGTAAATTTAAACTCAAGTGCTTCTTGGGAGCTAATAATTATTAATGGATATCATTTTTTTAAAGATTTTATTTATTCATTTGACACAGAGAGAGAGAAAGAGCATAAGTAGGGGGAGCAGCAGGCAGAGGCAGAGGGAGAAGCAGGTTTCCTGCCCAGCAGGGAACCTGACGTGGGGCTCAATCCCAGGACCCTGGGATCGTGACCTGAGCCGAAGGCAGACACTTAATCAACTGAGCCACCCGGGCATCCTGGATTTCATTTTTAAAAAAGATTTTATTTCTTTATTTGTCAGAGGGAGAGAGTGAGAGTGAGAGCAAGCACAAGCAGGGTGAGTGACAGGCAGAGGGAGAGGGAGAAGCAGGCTCCTTGCGGAGCAGGGAACCCAATGCGGAACTCAATTCCAGGACCCTGGAATCATGACCTGAGCTGAAGGCCGATGCTTAACTGACTGAGCCACCCAGGTGTCCCCACATTTCATTTTTAAAATCCAAAAGTGATTTAGATCAAACTATGTCTTTTGTTCTAATGTGTTTTAAAAATTAAAAAATGGCCTCTAATTCCCTCATATTGGCTAAAACGCAATTCTATAGAGTGTAAATTGGTACAGCTATTTTGGAAAACTCTATGGCAGTAACATATTAAAGCTAACAATATGCTTATCCCCCGACCCAGCAGTTGGGCTCCTTGGTATTCACCCAGTGGAAAGGCATATGTATGTCCACCAAAGGTCATGTACAAGCATTATCACTGCAACAATATTCATAATAGTCCCACATTCGAAATCTCCCAATTTTCCCAGAGTAAAACAGATATGTTGTGATGCGACACTCAATAGAACACTAATGGAACACTGTATGGAAATTAAAATCAATGAATCTGGATAAATCTTGCAAATATAAAGCTAAGTGAAAGAAGTCAGACACAAAAAGGGTCATACTGTCTGCTTCTGTGTATCTAGGGTTCAAAGACAGGCAAACCATCTATGTGTTAGAAATGGGCTCACTGGTGACAGCTGGAGGTGTTGTGACTGCAGGTGGGGACAAGGGGGACTTCTGAGGGTCTGGGAAAGTGGCCCCGCTGATTTTTCAGGTGTTTTCCACTTGTGAAAATGTGTGCAGCTTTAAAATTATGATTTGCACTTTTTTCTTTTCTGCATGCATTTTTCTTGATGTATTTTATCCATCAATAAAAAATAAAAAAAACCCATCGCATCCAAAAATAGATGGAGCTCAGGCGTTATGGACCATCAGATCTGGCCAGCTTTTGGCCCTTCAGGGTAACTCGCCATGTGACTTGGACGGGTCTCTGAGGTTCACAGGTTCATTTTCCTTCTATGAGACAAGAATGAGACTATCTAACTCATAGGACTGTTGCGAGGGCCAGATGGCATGAAAAATAGAAAGGACACGGTATAAAGTCTAATATGTCATATAAAATATTAATAATAACAGCTAACATTTATAGGGTACTTCCCATGTACCCAGTTCTGTTACAGGGACTTAATTTTCTCCTAAAAATCCTGTGGGGCAGGGCTTTTATTTGACAAAGCCCCAGACTTTAAATCACTCATGCAAGATCACACACAGCTATTAGGGGGAAAAGCCAGAATTAAAATGCAATCAGGCTACATACTTACCCAGTATATTATCTTGTGTAATAAGGACCTACTAAATGGCAGTCATTAGTATTACGAGAACAAATCCTGGCAGAGATGTGGGAGGTTATAGGGAAGAATTGAGTGTGAGCTAAATTGTTGTTTTCCAGGAGACAAATGGCAACTGGAGGGTGGGGTTTGGAAAATCTGTGCTAAATAAATGGCTGCTATTATTATTATTATGCAATTGCCATACCTAATTGGAGGCAGAAAATGAAAGTACATAAATGCAATGTTAACACTGTACTTCATAAAACAGCTGCACGGAAAGTTAATGGCATGCTGGCCCTCAGTGCCTTAGAACCTGCTCCCTTAGGAGACACTCCAGGGAAGCAGTCTACCTTGGTAGGCTCTACCCAAAATCAGTGTTGGCTTTGGTGGGGACTGTGGGTGATTTCTTTCCCTCTATAATGAACATACTTTCTTTCACAGTGGAAAACTCACTTTAAAAATAAAATGAAGTGAAAACAAAAACCAATTTCTGTAAGGCAATAAGAACCACATGTCTTTTAAATGGAAAACATGCCTATTTCTCCTTTGTTTCTTGGAAGCAGCTTGCCAGACACACAGTCCACGGCTTTGAACCGTTTACACAAACACACCCAAGCCAAGGGTTTGCACGCAACAGTTAAATTGCACCCACATTGGCAACTGGATGACTGAAGGGTGGTGGTAAAAATTGATAGTCGCTTCAGTTGAATTCACCTTAAATATTTCTCACAAACCACACACCAGTGACATCTGTGGTAGATGGTGGCATCCCAAGTCACTATGAAAGAAAACTCTACTGATGCAAGATGGGGGGGACAAAGTAAGAAGTGGTAGCAAAATGTATAAATCCTTCTGGTCAAACGGAATGTCCAGGAACTGAATGGTGCGAGAATTGCTACCGTCCACTAGAGGGCACTACCGGTATGTACGTACAAAACTTTCTCCGGAAAAGTTGAACAGCCCACTCCCCTCCCCAGTTCTGACCAGAGAAAACCAATATGATTAGGTCAACAGAATTCCACTTTTATTCTGCTTGCTTTTCCTGCATAAATCAGGTAAGGTTTTTCTTCCTCATGAAGGGATCGATGGACTCTGGGTTAACCTTACCATTATGACTCTCTTACATGGCTGAAACCATTTGATTGTAAAAATGCAATTTTACAATAAATGTTGAGTATCTCTCAGGAGCTAAATGCTGAGCTTGTCACCATGATGGTACCAATCAGGTACCAGACTGCCTCCTTGCCTGCAGGTCAGAGATAAATAAAGGGCATCTGGAAAACTATGGGGACACCTGAGACAAGCCATGAACCATCACATAGAGAAGATCTACGGTATTTGGCATTACACAGCTAAACGCGATTGCTCAGTGATGAGCATATTGGCCATAGTCATTTTGGAAAGCAATCAGAGGAAGGGTATAGAAAGACGTGCAACTAGACTAAGCAGAGAGGAAAACAGAAACCAGCACCAGCAAAGTCACAGAAGTAGAAATTTCATTATTATGAAAAACGAATGCCTCTATTTAATATCACTGGCTGTCTGAACATGGATTTGGAAAATCTTTTTAAGATTTATTTATTTATTTATGGGGGGGCGAGTGGGAGGAGGGGCAGAGGGAGAGAATCCTCAAGCGGACTTCCGCTGAGGGTGGAGCCTAGAGGAGCCACAGGGATCACACCCCCCCCCCCCCCCCCCCCCCCCCCCCCCCCCCCCGCCTACCCCGGGGATCATTGGCCTGAGCTGAAATCAAGAGTCGGCACTTAACAGACTGAGCCACTTAGGCGCCGCGGAAAACTTTTAAATGTACCAGTTCACCTGCTTTAGAGACTGGGTGATATTTCTGAGCCCCCTACCATAGTAGGTGGGCTTTTCTATTTTCTGAAACTGTTATCCATCGCGGATTGTGTTTTGTTTCCATAACAGAGTAGACTCTGAGGCAAGCCACCTCTTGGAAACTCAGACCCTCACTTTGTCCTGCTTGATCCTGGTTGGAGTAGGGGTTTGCTCTAAAAAGAGGGAACACAGGGCACTGTCCCGCTTGTACCCCTGAAAATTCAGGTCATGTGGCAGTGCCCTAGGAGCAAAGTTTGACACTGACTCCTTGAATTGAGGGAACCAATCCAGCTGAAACACCTCCATGTGGTATCCCATGTACTAGGAATTGAAAATTGCTACGAACAATGTGTTTTAAAAGTTAATTTTCACATAGCATTTGAAATTTAATTGAATTTTTTTTTATTGGAACAAGACCTAGTATACATGTCTTTAGGTATTAAAGCCTAATACAGGGACACCTAGATGGCTCAGTTGGTTAAGTGTCTGCCTTTGGCTCAGGTCATGATCCCAGGGTCATGGGATCGAGTCCTGTGTGGGGCTCTTTGCTCAGCAGGGAGCCTGCTTTTTTCCCTTTGCCTGCTACTCCTCCTGCTTGTGCTTTCTCTCTCTCTCTGACAAATTTACAAACAAAGTCTTTAAAAAAGCAAAACCCGATTTAGTTACATTATTGTTAATTGAAAAAAAAAGATTCTTTTGTCATCATAACTTTTCTTCAAAATTATCATCACTTTTTACTTATATTGAATTCTCTGCTGTTTCTCATGTCATGCTACTTAGGAAAATGCTACTTTCTTGTTAAATTAGTATGTGCAGACAAGCATTTACTCACTACACATCAACATGACCTCCTTATAAGTCATCACTCCTCATATTTATGGCCTAAGAATGAGGTAGTTCGAGTGAGTCACATATTTACACTTAGTCCAGAGATTAAGAAAAAAAAAAATTAACACCACAATTCAGTAATGGAAAAGATTATTATACATTAATTTTCTGGGTCAGTATTTTTCCATCCGTTCTGGAGACCCAAGTGTCACCCAAGGCTTCTTCAGTTTCTCTTGAAAGGAAGAACAGGGGAAGTTATGATGGATGCTTAATTGTAGACTTGATTATAATTGTCTGCCACTTGAAAAGAACACAGCCAACCACTGTGAAGATTACTCTTCTGAACAGAGGAAAATATAAGCCAGTGGTATAGGCTTTTACTATTTGAAACAAATGAAAGTGAATTAAATTTCCCAAATAACAGGGCACCAGGCATGCTACCGATAAAAAAGGAGGCAGAATCTAGTGTTTATAAATGAAGGGAAAGCCATGAAATTCAGGAAGAAGCCAATAAGACCTAGAAGGAAATAATGGAGAATCACACTCCATGGAAAATGTAGGAGTAACTGGATAGCATTTATAATTTATAGAAAAAGAACATTCATGGTACGTTACTTTTGGCATTCTATCATTTAAATGAGACATCTGGAATAAATAAAGTTGCTGAAGGCAAATTATGTGATTCACATTTTATTAATATGTAATGATCTTCTCTGGTGATTTTTAAAGATAGATACTGTAATGGGTTGAATTAATATTGAATTAATACTGATATTGAAGTCCCAACCCCCAGGGCCGTTGAATGTGACCATATTTGGAGATAGGGTCTCCGCAGATGATCAAATTAAGATGAGGTCATTAGGGTGGGCCCTTATCCAACATGACCACATCCTTGTAAAAAGAGGAGATTTGAATGCAGAGATAGATATGTGCAGAGGGAGGATGAGGTGAAGACACCAGAAAACACCATCTACAAGCCAGGGAGTGCCTGAGAGCAGCAGCAGCAGGAGACAGGCCTGGAACAGAGGCTGCCTCACAGCTTCAGAGAGAGCTCTGTTTACTTCGGACGCCTGCTTTTAGACTACCATGCTCCAGGATGGTCAGATCATATACTTCTGCTATCTGAGCCATCCAGTTCGTGGTTCTCTGTCATGACAGCTCCAGAAAACAAACACAGGCATGGACCCTTGATCTCTGTCTCTGGGCCTCCCACTGAGCTGCCCAGCCTTCTTGGCAATCAAAAAGAGCACAGACGTTGTGTCCAGACTGCCCTTAGATTCAGCCACCTGATCTGGTCCTAAACCACGTCACACTGCCACCCAGATAAAGCCAGCTCCTTTTAAAATGTGCCAGACCGACACAATTAGAAGGGCAAATCTGTTGTGAAAAGTCACCTACTGCCTGGGGACACTAAATGAATTCTATGTTAATTATCAGTCCCCATAAAGGAAGCGGTGGCCTCAACAATCAGAGGAGAATCAAAGTTTGATTGTATTTCGTTTTCTTCCAGGAAAATTTGGCCAAATAGCTGGAGTAGTCTGATTAATAAGAATGTAGCAGAATTTAAACACAAAAACAAAACACTGGGATTAGCCAGAAGCCACCATGATATCCACCAATGACCAAAGAGCACACAGCAAGTCTTCCGTTTGG
This sequence comes from Enhydra lutris kenyoni, assembly GCF_002288905.1. Taxonomy (NCBI): domain Eukaryota; kingdom Metazoa; phylum Chordata; class Mammalia; order Carnivora; family Mustelidae; genus Enhydra; species Enhydra lutris. The sequence goes on from NW_019154091.1 coordinate 41,381,167, forward strand.
ACTCCTACCCAATGGGGTAATCACTGTAGGTGAAAATTTGCCCCAGTCATGCCAGCGATCATGCTTATAAATGTCACCTCTGTGTGTTAGGGAAGATGATGTCGTAAGAACCATTAGGCAAACAGAATTTTTACGATTACAAGCTTTAAAATATATTAAGCTTCAAGAATGCCTCTGTCCTGATATTTGATGAAAAAGCTTTAGAGGAGCTAATTTAAATGAGATTATAGGATCATTACATTTTCATTTTTTGAAATGTAAGTTATACGTGCTAGTGCCACACTCTCTTGATCTTTGCTCCACAAAGAGACTGGGAAAAGACACGGAATAGTAGATGTCTAAAATGATAAGTTGTGATAAGAAACTCAGCTAAGAGATGTTCAGGTGGGGGAGGAAGACCAAACAAGGAAACCTAAAGAGGGGAAAAAAAAAAAAAAAGAAAGCAGGCATAATAATAGAATATCTAAAGTAATCTAACACCATTAAGTTTTTTCATCTTTCATTTTCCAGTAAGGGTCTATGATGCATTGTAACTATCAGAAAAATATGCATGCACCTGGTGCCACCTGGGGAGGTGTGACCAGGATCTGCCTGTTGGAAAATAAAGGATTTTAAAAAAATGAAATTCTAGAAAATGACACATAAAAGGACAACTTCATTTTCCAGCAGTGCAAAAATATAGCTAAAATCATCCACCCTCCAGCATAGTCCTTCTGGGCTGTGTTTTCACAGGTAAATGAGGGTGGAGAGAATCACAAAAGCCTTGGCTCCAATCCACCCCGGTGGCCTGCTAACACAGGCCCAACTCCCCAGAGCACTGGGGTCCATGGAGCTGCTGTCAGAAGACCTGCTTTCATTAAAGTAGAGCAGGAAGGAGGACAAGCAAGGGGGCTGCGCAGAGGAACTGCCCAGGCTTCTGGTCCTGGACGGGCTTGGGGCAAGGGAGGGGAGAGGGGGCTGCTGCTTCTTTTTACCGGGAAGTACTGGGTGGGACATCCGTAATAGTACCTAACAATTATCTTGTCCAGCATTTAGAGCCTTTCTCTATTCCTGCCTGGGTCACTGCAATGCCCCAGGGGACTCTGAAAGCAGCCAGTTGTTAGTCCCACTAAAGGAATGAAAGGGTTTCTGCTCCAGAGCAGAATTGTTAACCATTCTTGTGCCAGGTACCATTCTGGCATTGGCTATAAGCCAATTCTCAAATAATAATATAAAGGAAGTACATTGGGATGCCTGTGTGGCTCAGTTAGTTAAGCAGGCATGATCTGCTCAGGCATGATCCCAGAGTCCTGGGATCCATTCTCCACCTCTGCCCCACCCCCACTGCCAGCAAATAGGGCTCCCTGCTCAGCAGGGAGCCTGCTTCCTCCTCTGCCTCTGCCTGCCCCTCCCCCTGCTGGTGTGCTCTCTCTCTCTGTCTCTGATACATAAATAAATAAATAAATAAATAAATAAGTAAAATCTTAAAAAAAAAGACATATAATTACAAATAAAATGAACTAGGTTGGGATACCACTATTAAAATATTCAAAAATATTGACATACCATTTTAAAAATGTTTTTTAAACAAATTTGTGATCTAGCAATTACATGTTTTCTTGTTAACATTTTAAATAAGAACTAGTCACGAGTTTAATAATTGCCTAAAAATTATCATACTCTCAAGGTTTTTTTTTTTTATTCTCTCTCTTTTTTAAAATTTATTATTTTATTTTTTTATAAACATATAATGTATTTTTATCCCCAGGGGTACAGGTCTGTGAATTGCCAGGTTTACACACTTCACAGCACTCACCATAGCACATACCCTCCCCAATGTCCATAACCCCACCCCTCTCTCCCGACCCCCCTCCCCCCAGCAACCCTCAGTTTGTTTTTTGAGATTAAGAGTCACTTATGGTTTGTCTCCTTCCCGATCCCATCCTGTTTCATTTATTCTTTTCCTACCCCCAAACCCCCCATGTTGCATCTCCACTTCCTCATATCAGGGAGATCATGTGATAGTTATCTTTCTCCGATTGACTTATTTCGCTAAGCATAATACCCTCTAGTTCCATCCACATCGTTGCAAATGGCAAGATTTCATTTCTTTTGATGGCTGCATATTATTCCATTGTGTATATAAACCACCTCTTCTTTATCCATTCATCTGTTGATGGACATCTAGGTTCTTTCCATAGTTAGGCTATTGTAGACATTACTGCTATAAACATTCGGGTGCACGTGCCCCTTTGGATCACTACATTTGTATCTTTAGGATAAATACCCAGTAGTGCAATTGCTGGGTCATAGGGTAGCTCTATTTTCAACTTTTTGAGGAACCTCTATGCTGTTTTCTAGAGTGGTTGCACCAGCTTGCATTCCCACCAACAGTGTAGGAGGGTTCCCCTTTCTCCGCATCCTCACCAGCATCTGTCATTTCCTGACTTGTTAATTTTAGCCATTCTGACTGGTGTGAGGTGGTATCTCATTGTGGTTTTTATTTGTATTTCCCTGATGCCGAGTGATGTGGAGCATATTTTCATGTGTCTGTTGGCCATCTGGATGTCTTCTTTGCAGAAATGTCTGTTCATGTCTTCTGCCCATTTCTTGATTGGATTATTTGTTCTTTGGGTGTTGAGTTTGCTAAGTTCTTTATAGATTTTGGACACTAGCCCTTTATTTGATATGTTGTTTGTAAATATCTTCTTCCATTAGCCCTTTATTTGATATGTTGTTTGTAAATATCTTCTTCCATTCTGTTAGTTGTCTTTTGGTTTTGTTAACTGTTTCCTTTGCTGTGCAAAAGCTTTTGATTTTGATGAAATCCCAATAGTTCATTTTGCCCTTGCTTCCCTTGCCTTTGGCGATGTTCCTAGGAAGATGTTGCTGCGGCTGAGGTCGAAGAGGTTGCTGCCTGTGTTCTCCTCAAGGATTTTGATGGATTCCTTTCTCACATTGAGGTCCTTCATCCATTTTGAGTCTATTTTCATGTTTGATGTAAGGAAATGGCCCAATTTCATTTTTCTGCATGTGGCTGTCTAATTTTCCCAACACCATTTGTAGAAGAGGCTGTCTTTTTTCCATTGGACATTCTTTCCTGCTTTGTCGAAGATTAGTTGACCATAGAGTTGAGGGTCTATTTCTGGGCTCTCTATTCTGTTCCATTGATCTATGTGTCTGTTTTTGTGCCAGTACCATACTGTCTTGTCAAGGTTTTTTTTTAAGATTTTATTTTTAAGTCATCTCTACACCAATATGGGGCTCAAACTCACAACCCCTAGATCAACAGTGTCATACTTTACTGACTGAGCCAGCCAGGTGCCTCCATAATCCCAAATTAATTATGAATATAAATGACATTTTGAAATATCAGCAACAAGTGATAGGACTGAAAATATCTGTGATTTCTATTGATCACAAAGTCACGGGTATTGTTAACAATACTGTGATTTGTAGCGACATTCACAGTGGAAGGCAGTGCTAAATTTCACTTAAATAAAAATTTTTTTAAAGATTTTATTTATTTATTTAACAGATATCACAAGTAGGCAGAGAGGCAGGCAGAGAGAGAGAGGGGGGAAAGCAATGCGGGGCTTGATCCCAGGACCCCGGGGTCATCACCTGAGCCGAAGGCAGAGGCTTTAACCCACTGAGCCACCCAGGCACCCCCACTTAAATAAAATTTAAAAGTGAGTGGAAATTAAGAGGAAATGTACTCCCATCCAAGTTCACAGGCCCTCTGAAATCTATCTGCTGGCTGCTCGGTGAGTCTGGACCTCAGGTTAAAAACCGCTGTCGAGGTCTACTCACCCTGATGAGGAAGTTTACTACGAATAATGACACCACATCAGTTTTCAAGCAGTTGTATTATGATTATCCACTCTGAACAAGTGTTTGTTTAATCTCTAGCTCTCTGATGATTCAGAAAGCATTTCAAAATCTTACAGCAAGCCCAAGTAGCACTGTGGGTCCTAAATGCTGCTGGCCTTGAGATGGGAGGAATGCTTGTGAATGAAATTGTTGGGGTCAGAAAATCTATCACAGTTGTTGGTGCTTTCTCTCTAATCCACAATAGGCAAAAATTACACAAGAGTGGATGAGGTTATCATCGTGCTATGAGTCTGCAGGAGAAAAAGTAGAGTGCGTTGATCGCTACAGTTCATAAAACAGAATAGTTCAAGCTCAGTGAGATTCCGAAGTTATGCTGAAGTTCTTTCCAGCCTCAACCCTACCACTCACATTAGACAAGTCATTTTGCTTCTCTAAATTTTAGTTATCTGAGCTGCTAAATGGAAATAAAAGTAGTGCCTACCTCAAAAATATTAAGGTGTTAAATGAGATAAAATCATAGAGTATCCCTCGCCTGTTTTGAAATGAGAAGAAGAGGCCTGGCCACAGATCTGTCAAACACCTCAGCCTGTCTTCTCTTTTAGCTTCTTTTCTTGGACCTTCTCTATATTCTCCCCTTCGGTGGGTGTGCTCTGGTTTTCATTCTGGACTCTGAAGTCTCCTCGGTTTAAAACGGCAGGAAGAAATGGAAGCGGCCCCTTAGATTGCATAAGACAGACACTCAGGGCATCCCAGAATAGCTTAAAATTATGTGTAGTCAGCAGATAAGAGTTTAGGTCTGGTATCAGCTCTAAAATATTTTGTGATTTTTGGGAAATATTTTACAATCCAGCCACCCCCAGTTTTGCTTTGCCAAAATGTCATGAGGGATGTGCAAGGAGCTTGAGAACTAGCAAGTAATTTTTCATACAAATTCCCATCAGTTGGGGCTGACTTGAAGAATGTAATTTATCGCCATTCTTGGGAAACAACTGTATTCCTGTTTCATGACGATATGGTACTAAAGCTGATCAGCTATATCCTGTCCCTAAAATGATAGGGCTGAACTTACCAGGAGTGTCCCATTTTAACCCCCTTTGGTTCCCACCTTATAATGAAAGACGCAAAGATTAAAAACAAAGCAAAACAGAACTCTCACTCCAAAACACACAGACACAAAGATAACTGATGATTAGGAAATGAGAGTTTTGACGGCCTATTTCAGGAAGCTAGGCTTTTCTTTCTTATCCTGGCGAGATGCAGATAATTGCGTCTGCTGATAGGGGAATTTTGGTTTCCCATATTTTTTTTGTCCTTTTTTTTGAGAATGTACATTCAAACCTAGAAAAAATCTATGAAAATAGAATAAGTAACTCTCATATACTCTTTATTGAGATCCACTCATTTTTTACACTTTGCCCCATTTATTTTATCCTTCACTCACTTCTCTCAATACCTAGATGGATGATAGATAGAGAAATAGATACGTATACAAATCTCACTATATAGCTACACATAGAGGGAATCTATATATATTCACATTTTTCTGTGCCATTAGAGAATAAATTGGGGATTCTATGCATTCTTACCTCGAAATATTTTAGTATGTATACTTAATAATAAAGATATTTTATAAAAAGTCAATACAACTACCAATATCAGAAAATTTAGCATTGATACTGTATTATCTAATCCATAGTTCATACTCAAATTTCCTCAATTGTCCCAATAATGTTGTTACAATTCTTTTTTTTTCCCCCGTGGTTCAGAATCTGATCCAGAAGCAAACATTCCATTTAGTTGTCATATACCTTTACTGTCTTTTAAACTGTAATTTTTCCTCAGTCTTCTTTTTCTTTTAAGATTTATTTATTTATTTGAGAGAGAGAGAGAGAGAGCATGAGCAGGGGGAGGGGCATAGGTAGCTGGAAAATCCTCAAGAAGACTTCCTGCCCAGTACAGAGCCCAACTTGGGGCTTGATCTCACAGCCCTGAGATCACGACTTGAGCTGAAATCAAGAGTGTATGCTCAGGGGATTGAGTGCCCCAGCTCCCGTTGAACCCCCCTGTCAGGCAGAGCTTAGAGCTCCCTGTTCAGCGGGGAACCTGCTTCTCCCTCTCCCACTCCCCCTGTTTGTGTTCCCTCTCTCGCTGTCTCTCTCTCTCTCTCTCTCTGTCAAAAAATAAATAAAATCTTTAAAAATAAAAAAAGTCTATGTTCAACTGATTGTGCCATCTAGCTGCCCCTATCTTTCCTCTCTTAAACTGTAATAGTTCCTCAGTCTTCTTTAAAAAAAAAATATTTCAAGCCTCTGACAATTTTTTAAAAGATTTTATTTATTTATGTGACAGAGAGAGAGAGAGAGAGCGAGTGCACAAGCAGGCAGAGTGGCCGGCAGAAGCAGAGAAAGAAGGAGGCTCCCTGCCAAGCAGGGAGCCCAATGCAGGGTTCAATCCCAAGACCCTGGGATTATGACCTGAGCCAATGGCAGCGGCTTAACTGACTAAGCCACCCAGGCATCCCAAGCCTTTGACATTTTTTTTTTAAGATTTTTATCTATTTGACAGAGATCACAAGCAGGCAGAGAGGCAGGCAGAGAGAGAAGGAGGGGAAGTAGGCTCCCTGAGAGCCTGATGTGGGGCTCGATCCCAGGACCCCGGGATCATGACCCGAGCCGGAGGCAGAGGCTTTAACCCACTGAGCCACCCAGGCGCCCGCCTTTGACATTTTTGAAGAGCACAAAGCATCCTGAAGAGTATACAGTTTTGGAAGAGGGACAGACTAAAATGTCCCTCAGTTGGGTTTGTCCAATATTTCCTCATGACTAGATTTAGCTTGTGCATTCGGGGCAGAAATGCCAGAGAAGTGACGTTGTGTCCTTCCCAGTAAATCATATCAGGAGACACAGGCTGTTGGTTTGTCTCATCACTGGTGATGCTAACTTTATTCCCCAGATGAAGGTGGCAATTTTCAGGTTTCTCCACTATAAATTCATTATTTTTCCATTTGCAATTAATAAATAATTTGGGCAAGATACTCTGAGACTATGTAAATACCATGATCCTCATCAAACTGTCACCCATCAGTTTCACAACCACCAACGACGTGCCTGAATCAATTAGGACTGTAACACTGCCCAAATGGTAGTTCTCTTAATCTGCTGTTCCTTCTGCTCTTCCTAGTTGATATTCTGTTGTAAGTTTTTGTTTATATTGTCATGGACTCCTGTGTTCTCATTTTATTCAAGGGGTTGTAATCCATTACTGTCAGTATTGATTTTGTCTCAGTATTGGCCCCTGAGAGTCCTCTTGAGCTAGTTCCTGTCCTGTGCCCTTTTGACAGGTACCATCATCTGTTGAGCATAATCATGACAGTATTTCACTCCTTTGCATAATTTGCTGCCCTGCTAGTACAAAAGTATCTTTAGTTCTTACATAAAGATGATTCATTTTACTTTTACAGGAAGGAGAATAATGATTAATGATTGGTTTAACTATATGTATGTATATATACATACATATATATATATTCCTTTTAAATTTATATTTAGCTTTTCAGGATTTTTGGTTTTCTTTATTTTAGTTAGCCAAATAGATTTCAGCTATTTCCTTATATTTTTTGATAAAAGGGTAGGTCAGACTCAAAACAAAAGAAACAACAAAGAATTCTAGCCAAGTCTTCTTGAGTCTGAAGAAAGACATTTTGGATCTTGGCCCCACACAAGGGAGGAAAATTGTAATATGTCACTGCTCATATAAGACTGAAGAGAACATTAGAGATCACCTTAAGTTTTGGAAATGGACATAATTAATCAGTAATGTCAATAACAATCTAATAATAACAAGAAACCATATGGTTGAGTACTTACTTATTATGGGTACTGTTCAAAGTGTTTCAATGAAAAATCCTGCCCCAAAACATGGATGTATATACTGTTGTTATTCCCATTTCAAAAATAAGTCTTGGGAAGTGTAAGAAACTTTTACATTGTAACTACCTGGCAGAGGCAGAAGTTAAAGCCAGTTTTGGCTTCAGTCTCTGTACTCTTGGTAAAGAAAGTAGAGAGGATTGTAGAAACATCCTAGGGGTAGAGATGAAAAACTTTCCTAATGAAGTGTTGTCTAAACTAAGACTTGAAAGATGAGATACTGTTTCATCAAAATGAGTCTCTGATGAAGCTTTCAAAGTCCTTACACAGGACAATGGTAGGGCAACGGGAAGAGAAATGTGTGAGGTCAGAACTCAAATCTCATTGTGGAAATGAGTGCCTACTCTTGTTAGGCACCAAGTGGACCCAGGCATGCACACAGCCCAGAAAGGGCACTGCCACCAGGAGAAAGCATGGAGTGGACCAATCAGAATAAGGGAAAAAATCAGGAGATCTAGTCTTACAACATACCAAATTAATTCTCCAGCAAAAGTGGGGGGGGGAGCTTGGGCATACAAATGTTAACTACACAAACTGAAAACACAGACTCCAAAGTCTTTTCTCCCACTCTTAGAGCCATCTGCTAAAGCACTGCTTTTTAGGCAAAGGGATAATTCGGCATGCTTCACTGATCAAAGTGCTGGGGGGTAATATGGATAGGGGTATCAGAGTGGGGAAAAGAAAAGAAAGATTTTGCTCTCTTTGCTCAAGAAGATCTCTTATGTTCTTAAGGAGGGAAAATAAAGTATGAAGAATAGAAAATAGCACAAGTAAATTTACCCTACAGTTATACATTTATATTTCTAGGCTCTTAGAGATCATCTAGTCAAACTCCCTTACTTTGCAAATGTGAAAATGGACCCATCAGGAAAAGTCTTGCATCTGGCTACATAACTACTGACTAGCACAGGTCTCCTTACAATGTAGTTCCAGACCTTGAAATCCTATAATATATATTTGTATTGTGAACAATTTAGATTCTTACCATTATCAGTAGCTATATAGAGAGATATTCAGGTAAGCCTAAATTTTTGCTAAGAATTTCGACAAACTTCGCTGAAGCAACACAAGCATTATGTGTTCTGGGACCTTTAGTTGTGTTAATGAGGATCTGTCAGCTTCATGGTGACATGGCCTTTCTGCCCTCTGTTGAAATACGATAGATGTGGGTGGAGATCACCAACACTTTCCTTTTGCTGAGAGCCAGCAATGCCGGAAGCACTACACAAACCTGAGCAGAGACTACCCCTGCCAGGTGGCCTGATACTCACAAATGAGAAAGGAATAGCATAATAGGAAAAGTTGATGACTCAGGCTGGAGGGAAGAAGATGGGATGAGGGCTGATGTTTATAATTTCATTCTGTGACTCATAGGGTCGTTTTTTCCTAGATTATAGCCTTTGAACTGGTGTTCAAAGGACACCAGTTAATTTTTTTAATGACTACACTGATTTGTTAAGAGGACAGGTTACCCAAAAGAACTAAAATTCAGGGGTGCCTGGTGGTTCAGTGGGTTAAGCCTCTGCCTTCGGCTCCGGTCATGGTCTCAGGGTCCTGGGATCGAGCCCCACATCGGGCTCTCTGCTTGGCAGAAGCCTGCTAACCACCCACCCCCGCCTGCCTCTCTTCCAAATTCTAATGATTTTTTTAAAAAAAAAAAAAAAACCAAAAAAAAAAAAAAAAAAAAAAAAGAACTAAAATTCAACATGGATGTGAAGAACCAAGCTAGAAAGAAGAACTGTTTTCAACAGGGACTAGGACATGCATCTCGAATGGGGAAAGGAAGTAATTTAATAGTCAGATGGTTTCTAATGCCATTTCAGATCTGTACAGTGGGAGTGTGTCATAGGGTCTAGCCAGGAAAATGTAATACCACTCTAGGTCTTTCACACAGAGGGTATTAAATAGAGGGAAACTGTTATTCAAGAGGATGGAAGAACTGGAAGTCCAGTTAGGAGATGGGGACGCAACAGCAGAAAGTTATAACACTAACTAGAGCTGAAAGGACAATGGGAGGGGGCGGCTAACCAGGGCCTAGTTGTCTGGCACCTTCCAGAGGGAGATGGATTCAGTGGAGACTGCTTGCAAGAGATGGGATCATGGAGGGAGGGGCATTTTTTTTTTTTTTCTTGAGGTAATTAGAACTCTAGAGGAAAAGAAGCTACCACAGGAGACACAAAAAGAAGCAGAGAGAGAAAGAGGGACAAATATTGGTTTTCCTCCTTCCTACCCTTCAATCTTCTGCCACTGCCTTGCATTGGCCAAATATACCGGTAAAGCAAAGGGCAATGGAGCCTAGAAAATGTAATTCCCTCTGAAACAGAGAAGAGCCAGAAAAGAAATCCAAAATGACCCAGGTAGTTGATCAGAATCCAGCACATTTAATGTAGTCTGACCAGAGCAGTTTGCTGTTACACTGATCTCTGAGCCAATCCTGACTGAGGCCAGTTTGCCTTTAGGACCTCAGTGACTGTGGGGTCTGGATGTGTCCATCCTCCTCTCTGGTGCTTCTGAAGTAAACTCCAAACTCGCCATCTAGTTGGCAAGCTTTAAAGTGTTCGGACCATCAGGAAGTTAGACTCCAGCTCTCCACAGGAGTCTGTTCCGAACCTGCTGTGTCTTCCTGAGACCCTGACAGCCTAAGCAGCTCTTATTTATTCCCTCTTCCAAGGGATTCACGCAAACTTGAACTCTCAAATCTGGACCAGGATACTGATCCAAAATGGACTGAGTGCAGCCCTCAGCAGGACGTCCTTCGACGGCACCAGTGAGTGTCTGCAGACTCCATGTCCCCACCCACCGGACTGGACCTCCTTGATTGGGTCAACAGCACCTGCCGTCATCGGAAGGCTACCAGCCTTGGGGGCCACAGGACTGTCAAACAGTGAAATTGAGCTTTCCTTCTTTAACTTTCCTTCAGTAATTTGCCACCCGTGTAAGATGTTAATTAGCACAAAATAGCCAAAGGTGTGTGAGAATACGATAGAAATAAAACAAAATTTGCTTTAGAAACTTGACCTTTGCCCCCCCGGAGAGAATCTAAAAGAGTGTTAGTGAAGTTTTCCAGTGAAGTGGTCTCTTCACTGCTCAAAAAACTTAAATGTAAGAGCAAATTGTAGATAATCCTCTAGGCGCGAAGGACTGTGCTTGTTCTTGAAGGCTTCAGCTGCTTCTCTAGAACCACCTCCGAGCTAAATGAACAGGGAATGAAGTGTACTGAAACCCTAGTGGATTCTGAGGACTCCATCAGCTGTTTGACCATTTTCCCCTCTCCCTGCGGCACTTCAAAGCTGAAGGTGAAAGGACGTCTCCTTGCTTCCCTGCAGAGTCCTGGTGACATTAGTCATAACAGGGTGGCAGACACTCAAAGACGGCAAATCACTGACTTCTGGCTCTGCGTGTAAACCGTTACGGTACAACTAAGGAGGCTCGATTGGAACCCCGTATACCAACCGCTTCTTCTAGCCAACAATCTTTTAACTTCTGCCAAAGATTTTTTTTTCACTAAAATAAAGTTGCTCAGACTCCAAAAATAACATCTGTTGCTCAGAGTAACATATTCAAACAACATAATAAACTGTACTTCTAGAAAACACACTCTGGGCTTCCCTAAGGGATCTTGTAGAATGCATGCCGTGGGGTCCTGGGGTCCCTTACTTCATGCACCGCCCACTCTTGGGCCAATGATTTTGTTGTTGTGGAGGGTGATAAGAGTTACCGTGCCCCAGTTGCCTCCATTTGCAACAGGAAGTGACTGGAGAGGCTTTCAATGACGGTCCTACCCAGATGTGCTGGGAAGGCTTTCGGGAGTGGGGTGTTTTTCTTAAACTGAGACCGTGGTGCCCGGGAGTTGGTTCAAGGGAGATCTGAGAAGTTTAAAAAATAAAAACGACAATGGTATCACTCTCCGCATAGTACGCTGTTAGATTCTCTGAAAGTCAGCTCTGCTTTCAAGTTTCACCTAACCCCCTCCCTCCAACCCCCCAGACATAAGCCAGAATTTGCTGATCTTAGAGCTTTAGCCTCTCCCTCCCTCCCTCCCATTCTTTTAGAGATAGGAGGACGAAAGCAAGGAGGTGCTTGGATCACAGTCTGCTCCAGGACTATAATGACCTCCCCTGATCATCTCCTCGGTGTAAGTCATGAGGTCCAGGAGAGCTGGGATAGGCAGGATATGTCGGTGGTGTATAATCATTACCACTACTAGAGAGAATTTAAGATGTCCATTTCTGTATGCTTAGGCTAAAGGACTTAGCTTCGTGAGCACCATCATTTCAGACTTGAGCAAGAATCCCAAAGATGATTTCTATTGTTATTGACCCCTCAAAAGCCTGAGGAATTGCCCAGCTGCCTGCCTGGGCAATGGTGTGTAGTAGAGGCAATGAAGGGAAGTGGCTGCCAAGGGCAGAGGAGCAAGGAGGCGGAGCTAGTGATCCCAGGGTTTCTTACAGTCCAAAAAATATTGAAAAGGAATATCCACTGTCGTGGTCTTGCAAAGAGAATTTTTACAAATAAAACATCATGTTTGTACAATTCATCCAATTTAATCTAATTCCTTGATCCTAGGGAAGTATGATGTAAAAGGGATGAGAAAACGTGATTTTTTTTCAGTCTGAATTCTCCCATGTAATTATGGGACTCAGGTTCTTTGAGCTTCAGTTTCCTGATGATGATGGTGGTGATACTCACATTCCCAAATATACAGGTTATTTGATTTGGAAATTACGGTAAGTTTCCATGTATGAAATTATAAAAGATATAGGACTTTGCTGTTATCATCATCATTATTATTATTTAGGATGTTGTAAATAATCACGATACTGCCTGACAAAGGGCTGGACCCTGACGTTTAGGAACCCTCCTGACCCCAAGATTCTATTAACCCAAATCCCTAAGATATCTATTATCCCTTACTATCTAAGTTCAAAACACCAATGAAAATATACTGTCTTGCAAGTAAGGCAGATCTTACTAAGGAAATAATGTATAAGCAAGACTTGCTTAACCCCGCTACCAGATGCAGAAGATAAATTTTCTTACCTAGTTTAGGATGTGTAAAGATTGCTGTGGGTCAGCCTGAGTTGGCTTTCCCAACTGGGGCTGCTTGGAGGACGAAGCACACCAGGATTTCTCTGAGAATAGACCTAGCCTGGGTTTCCTATTTGTTCCACAGTGAAATCAGGAGGGATTAAGGCTTTGCATTGAGAGAACCCCACCGCCAAGTCAACCCCTGATTCTTCTGGAACAGACATTTTCAAAATTTAAAATCATCAGAATCCCTTGGAGGTCTTGTAACATAGATTCCTGGACCCCACGTGCAGAGTTTCCAGTGTGGTAGGTCTGGGATGGAGCCTGAGAATTTGCATTCCCAAGGTAATGCTGATGGTCATGGTCTGAGGACCACACACTGAGCAATCACTATTCTGGAGGAGCCAATACACGGCCCTGGTATCTAAAACAACCCTTTCAATGTGCCTCCAAAACTGGCCATCTTGTGCGTTGTTTCGGATAGAAGCTATAATAGAATAAGGCGCTTTTAAAAATGGGTATGAATTTTAAAAATAGGTAATCTTGTTGGATCAATTACATCTAAATAGATATTCTTTTTCATGTAGACTTCTCTTTTTAACGTTTTTATGGAGACACAAAATCATCTTTTTTTGTTTCTTTTGTTAGTTTCTTTAACCCTTCCCCCTAACTAGAAAAGTGAATTAAGTTTTAATGGGTTCTCTGCCCAAATCAAGGTAAAAGGCTTTCGGATTGGCAACATGGATTTAAAATTCATCCTTTGAAAGTTGAATAATAAGTAGAAATTATGGCTTGAGAGAAGGTAAGGTCAATTTCAGACCTCAGTTTTTTCCTTCGTGACACCTACAAGTTTGGCTTATGCTTGCTTCTCATCTAATTAACCAATTAACCTTTGTTGTTACACTTCCTGAGATGTACATGCCATTTTCAGGTTCCACACGAATGGCGGGAACACATCTGGGTCTGAGTCTGAAAACTCAGAGGCGCCATCCAGCTTTAATGCTCACTGCTTCCAGAACCTGGAGGAAGCCCTTGACTCCCCACACATTTTTAATTGTAAAATAGGACCCGTATGACCCAGGATTACTTCAAAGGGTTGTTTTGAGGATCATGTAAAAAAAATTAGATAACATGAGTGAGAGCGCTTTGGAAAATCAGCAAAGTTTCCTTCTTCTTGGTGTCAAGTAAGAGGCACAGTGTATTCTCAGTGATAGACAGTGAGTTTGCCCTGGTGCAGGTTCCCAGCCTGAGCCCCAGCTTCCGCTGCTGGATCCTACTTGTGGATGGACGAGACGGGGGAGGGGTTGCACGCCACTCACCCTCACCATAATGCTAACATTTCTTCACTGTGGAATAAATAATAAACTCACTTCTAAATACATGATCTCTCTTAACTTTTAAAACCCTGTACAGTTACCATTAATTCCCCAATTTACAGACTGGAAGCAAAGATGCAGATTATCCATTTTCCAAAGGACAGAGGAAGAACCTAGCCCTCTCAGAAAGTCCAAGGTCTTCCCATCTCTAAGATGGTTCTCTTCTGGCAAGCAAAATTTAAGTAAATAAAAAGATAGGTATGTAGGTAATATGTAGCAGATAGAGAATACGTAGATGGACGAAGGGTGGACAGCCAAATAAAGAGTATGCTTTTCGATACTCTAAAGCTTTCTTCTTTGTATGATAACATTGTTTTCATGACTTGGGGGCAGTTGATTTAATTTACAACAAAGGGATCCCAAGGAAGGAAAATAAATTAAGAGAATAGGAGTTCTTCCAGCTTGCCAGTGAAATGAGCCATAAACCCAAACTTAAACCTGTAAGGTTTATTTTTTTTTAAGCTTTATTTATTTGACAGAGAGAGAGAGAGAGAGAGAGAGAGCACAAGTAGGCAGACAGCAGGCAGAGGGAGAGGAAGAAGCAGGCCCCCTGCTGAACAGGGAGTCTGATGCGGGGCTTGATCCCAGGACCCATGACCTGAGCTAAAGGCAGACACTTAACTGACTGAGCCACCCAGGGGCCCCAAACCTGTAAGCTTTAAAATAGTGTGGTTTAAATGGTTTCAGCTCACAATGGGCTCTCTGAGAGATAACCCATAAGGACATCTGTAGCATTCCTTCTAGATAGAAAGGGCTCCCTCCCCATTGTGTACAGAATCTTATTTCTATGTGTTCCAGCCAGGCATTCATGGGACACCAATTCCTGGAGTATAGTAAACTTCCCCTTTTAATAATTTACTAACACTTCTTATGGAGAGCAGGATGTGGGAACTTTAAGAGAGGCCAGACACAACACGAACGATTCAAGGAGAGAACACATCAACACATCATCCACTTAGAAATGTGTGTGTGTGCGTGTGTGCGTACATGTGTGTTTGTGTATGTTGTGTGTATCAGGGATCTACAGTGAGGGAATTCTGGGGGAAACAGATATGAAGACCCAGCTGGCAAAGTGTTTGTATTGTTAATTATTATAAAACTCACCAAATTTAAAGTAAGTGGGATAGGCATTCACAGAATTGGCATTCACAACTGAATTCAACTCTTCTAATAATAATAAGACTTAGGACCACTTTCACCAAAAGATACAATTTTATTTAAATAAAATCAGTGCTCTAAATTATTTTAAAATAAATATTGCAAGAGGCAGTGCCAATGCAAATGATGGACTTGGATGACAATGATTCGTTACTGTGGGTTTATTCATAGTAACAAAGGTACCTCTCTGGTGTGGGATATTGATAGGGATGAATTTGTATTGGAAGTCTGCGTTTGACTCAACTTAATTGTGAACTTAAAACTACTCTAAAAAAGAAGGTGTACTTTAAAAAAGAAACATTCATAACTTTTTAAAGACACACTTTCTGGGGTTGTAGTCTTCAGAATCCTTGCTAATAAGCGCTTCTTACAAACATGCAGGGGCCAGTAGCTTCTAACCTGAGTACAATATCCTGGTCAGGAGGCTAGATTCTAGTTGAACTTTCGGTCATAGACCTCTGCTCTGAATGAACATATTTTGCAGAACATACAACGGACAGCCACATTATAAGGAAACCTGTGGAATTCTCCAGTGTTAAGACACTTTGGATCTAAATGACATTCCCAGCTCTCTCTGAAGTCACCTGTTTTTCCCATCCACTGGGCCTCCTGACAACTTTAGCTCCTTAACGAGAAAATGACCCTAAATAACCACTTTTTAAAAATCTAAATCACTTCCATAACAACCAGGGGGAGTAGATATTACTTTTCTCTTTTACTTTCTGTGCATATAAAGCTCTACGATGTGATGTCCCTGGCTTGCTTTGAGACATGTGTACCCACCTAGTTAGGGGGCTATCATCAGAGCTGGTGACTGGAGCTGGTGTTTGACCTAGCCACGTATGTTTGAGTTGACTAACTGACTAATTTCTACTGTAACTTGTGGCCTTCTGATTTCTCCCTACATGCAAAGACCTTAAATTTACAGTACTTATGATACACAGTAGGCATTGGACAAATATTTTAAAGATTGGTGAAATGAATGAATGAATGAATGAATGCTTGCCAGGTGAGTTCAGGCACCAAGTAATTTGATTGATTTATAGCGTTTATGTAGGAGCAGCCCATAAGGCTGGCCTGTGGATTGCAATTAAACTGTGGGAGATCCTGAGTGGTTGGCAGAGAAGCTTGGAAGAGAAAAGACACTGAAGTTTTCTGAGTGGGGCAGGAATACAATCAAGTTCACTTTAGTAAGAATGTGATCAGCAGTGCTGAGTCAAAGTAAATAATGGAATACCTACAAGGCAATTATTCTTTCTTTTTATTTTATATCACTACCCAGTTATTTTGAAATGTGTTTTAGGTTAACCAGAAAAGGCCTTGAAATTTCAATAAAATTAAATTATTCAGTTTCTCTGAGGTCACACAAAAGAGTATTTTGTAAGTGATGTATTTCCATGGAAGAAAAAATTAACACACTCTAAGAGTGCAACCTATCTAAAACAATAGAGGTTATCAGTTACACATCCTAGTAATAAAAATTATCTAACAATTAATAGAATTATGATATGCAGTCCTCTAGTTTTCATGAAATAAGGTATTTTAAGATGTATTAGACCTATTACTTTTTGTTTATTCTTTTTAAGCTATGTTATAGCTTTTTAAAAATGGGTCTATTAAAAAGATATAACTGATAAAAAATAACATTCATCAATTTAACAGATACAATTTGATGTTTTTAGTGTGTTCAGAGTTTACAACCATCAACATAATCTAATTTCAGAGCATTTTCATCACCCAGAAGAAACCCCAGACCCACTGGCGGTTGCTTTCTATCCCAGCCCTCTGCAACCATTCATTAATCTTTCTGTATCTGTATATTCACCTATTGTGGAAATTTCACATAAATGGTATCATATAATATGTGATCTCTTGTGATTGGCTTTTTTCAATTAAAATGATGTTTTCAAAATTTATCTATTTTATAGCATGTGTGACTACTCATTCCTTTTTATTACTGAAAGTATTCCATCATATAAATATACCATTTTGTTTATCCATTCATTGGTTTATGAACATTTGGGTTGTTTTCATTTTGGGGGCTATTGTAAGTAATGCTGTTATAAACATTCAGGTACCAGATTTAGTGTAGACCTATCTTTTCTTTCTATTGGGTATAGATCTACAAGGGGAAATGCTTGGTCACAGAGTAACTTTTTATTTAACATTTTGAGGAGCTGCCAACTTTTTTTCCAAAAGGGCTACATCAATTTACATTCCTACCAACTTGTTTGAAGGTCCCAATTTGCTCACATCCTTGCCAACACTCATCACTGTTTGTGTTTTTTATTATAGCCATCCCAAGTAGGTGAAAAATACTATCTCGTGATTTTCATTAGCATTTTCCTAATGGTTAATGATATTGATCATCTCTCTCTGTGTTTATTGTTCATTATATATCTTCTGTGGAGATATGTCTATTCAAATCTTTTGTCCACTTTAAAAATGGATTTGCAGGGGTGCCTGGGTGGCTCAGTGGGTTAAGCCTCTGCCTTCAGCTCAGGTCATGATCCCAGGGTTCTGAGATCGAGCCCTGTATCGGGCTTTCTGCTCAACAGGGAGCCTACTTCCCCCTCTCTCTCTGCCTGCCTCCCTGCCTACTTGTGATCTCTCTCTCTCTCTCTCTCTCTCTGTCAAATAAATAAATAAATAAATAAATAAACAAACAAACAAAATGGATTTGTAATTGACATAAAATATTATATTATTTTCATGTGTACAAGATTGCGATTAGATATCTTTACGTTATGAAATGATCACCTTGATAGGCCTAGTTACCATCTGTCACTACACAAAGTTATTACAATATTATTGACTGTATTCCCTATGCTGTACATTACATCCCTGTGACTTAGTTATTTCATAACTGCAAGTTTCTAACTATGAACCTGTTTCACCTATTTTACCTATCCCGTCATGTCCCTTGCTTCTGGCAACCATCAGTTTGTTCTATCTGTGAGTCTGTTTCTGTTTTGTTGTGTTTGTTTGTTCAGTATTTTAGATTTCACATATAAATGAAATCAGATGATATTTGTCTTCCTCTGTCTGACTGACTTCACTTAGCATAATACTCTCCAGGTCCATCCATGTTGTTACAAGTGACAAGACTTCATTATTTTTTATGGCTGAGTAATATTCCATCATATGTATACATATGTGGTATATATCTATACCTCACATCATCTGTATCCATTCATCAATCCATGGACACTTAGGCTGCTTCCGTATCTTGGCTACTGTAAGTAATACTGCAATGAACACAGGGGTGTGTATATCTTTTTGAATTAGTGTTTTCATTTTCTTTAGATAAATATCCAAAAGTAGAATTGCTCATAGTTCTATTTTTAATTTTTCAAGGAATTTCCATTTTGTTTTCTATATGGCTACACCAATTTATGTTGCTACCAACAGTTCACAAGGGTTTCCTTTTCTCTACTTTTTAAATTGGATTATTCATATACTTGTCATTTAACATAAAGTTTCTTTATAAATTCTGGATACAAGTCCCTTATCAGATATTTGATTTGAATGGACTTTCTCCCATTCTATGAGTTATTCTTTCACTTTCTTGATAATGTCCTTCAAGGCACAGAAACTTTTTAATTTCGATGAAGTCCAATTTATCTATTTTTTTCTTTTGTCACAAGTTTTCATTCATATCTAAGAAACTATTGCTTAATCCAAATTCACAAATATCTTCTCCTAGTTCTTCTCCTAAGAGTTTAGAGTTTTGCCTTTTATATTTAGATCTATAATGTATTTGAGTTAGATTTTACATATGGTGTGAGGTACAAGTTCCACTTCATCCTTTTACATGTGGATATTCAGTTGACCCAGAACCATTTGTTAGAAAAGCTGTTTATCCATTCTTCACTGAATTGTCTTGGTACTCCTGTAAAAATCATTTAGCTATACATATAGATTTATTGTTGGGCTGTTAATTCTATTCTATTGACTATACTAGATACTATACACTAAAAGAATATTTAATTCTTCTGGAATATTATTATATTGATTATTCTATTACACTATGCCAGTAGCACACTGTTTTGATTATTGTAGCTTTGTAGTAAGTTTTGAAATTTATCTTCCTACTATGGTCTCCAACTCTGGTCTTCTTTAAGATTCTTTGGCTATTCTGGACTACATTTCCATATAAGTTTAGGGTCAGCTTATAAATGTTGGCAAAAAGGCCAGATGAAATTTTAATGGGGATTGCACCAAATCTATAGCACAATTTGTGGAGTATAGCCATCTTGCCATCTAAGCAATAGAAATTCTTCCAATACATGGACATGAGCTGTCTTTTCACTAACTTCAGTGTTCTTTAATTTCTTTTTTTTTTTAAAGATTTTATTTATTTATTTATTTGACAGAGATCACAAGTAGGCAGAGAGGCAGGCAGAGAGAGAGGGGGAAGCAGGCTCCCTGCTGAGCAGAGAGCCCGATGCAGGGCTCCATCCCAGGAACTGGGGATCATGACCTGAGCCAAAGGCAGAGGCTTAACCCACTGAGCCACCCAGGTGCCCCATGTTCTTTAATTTCTATCAGCAACGCTTTGCAGTTTTCAATGCGTAAGTATGGCACTTGTTTTGTGAAATTTATACCTAAGAGTTTTATTCTTTTTATGTTATTGTAAATGTAATTGTTTTCGTTTAATTTTAGAATTGTTAATGTATAAAAACATAGTAGATTTTTATACTTCAATCTACTTCAAGATAAGTAGATTATCTTGAAGCCTTAATGAACTCATTTTTTTAAAAGATTTTATTTATTCATTTGACATAGAGAGAGGGAACACAAGCAAGGGGAGTGTGAAAGGAAGAAGCAGGCTTCCCACTGAGCAGGGAGTCTGATGTTGGGCTCAATCCCAGGACCCTGGGATCATGACCTGAGCCAAAGGCAGAAGCCCAATGACTGAGCCACCCAGGAGCCCCAATCTTGATGAACTTCTTATTTCTAATGGGTATTTTTGTGAATTATTTAGGATTTTCTATATACATAATCAGGCCATCTGTCGATGAAGATTGTTTTATTTCTTCTTTTCTAATCTGGATGCCTTTTATTTAAAAAAAGTACTTTTCTACTGCCTTTCATATTTACCTATGTGATTATCTTTACTGATGTTCTTTAATTCCGTCATGCAGAGTCAAGTGCTCCCTTGCATCTTTTCAATTCTGCCTGTGAGATTTCCTTTACTGTGTCTTATAAGACAGATACGTTAGAGACAAATTTTTTCATTTTTTGAGAAGTTTCTGTTTTTATTTCCCCATTTTTGAAGCATAGTTTTGCTGGATATTGAATTCTCAGTTGAGTCTTTCAAGCACTTTGGACATATCTTCCTACTGCCTTCTTGTCTCTGTTGTTTTTGAAGAGAAGTCAGTTGTCACTCTTACTGAGGATTCATTATATATGATGGATGCTTCTCCTGCATCTTTATAGATTCTCTCTTTGTCTTTTGAAAGTTTGACTATGCTAATGTGTAGGTATGGATCTTCTTGTGTTTATCCTACCAGAGTTTTTGAGTTTTGGAGGATATGTGGATTAATGGGTTTTTTTTTTTAATCAAATTTTGGGAATTTTTGGTCATTATCTCTTCAAATAATTTTCCTGACTTTTTCTTCTATTCTGAGATTCCTATGATACATACATTGATATTCTTAATTGTTCTCAGAGGTCTATGAAGCTGTTTCTTTTTCTTCTTTCTTTTTCCTCTCTGTTCTTCATACTGTATAATCTTAATTGCCCTATATTCAAGTTCACCAATTATTATTATTATTTTTTGGGGGCCAGATAAAATCTGCAATTGGGCCCTTCTAGTGACTTTTTAATTTTAGTTCTTGTAACTTCAAAACCAGAATTTTAATTTTGTTCTTTACTTATAATTTGTATCTCTTTATCAACATTCTCTATTCGGTGACTTTCATTGTCATATTTTCCTTTAATTCTTTTGGGCTATTTTCCTTTAGTTCTTTGAACATATTTTTAAAAACTAACTTAAAGTCTTGGTCTAGTAAGTCGGATCCCTCAGGGATAGTTTCTATTAGCTGCTTCTTTTCCAGTGTATGAATGATACTCTATTATTCTTTTGTGTGTCTCAAAATTTTTTTCTTAAAAATTGGACATTCTAAGTAATAGAATGTGGAAACATTGGCAATTAGACCATCCCCTCCCAACCAAGTTTTTATTGTTTTTATTATTATTCTCTTCTTATTGTTGTTGTGGTATTGTGTGTTTTGTAACTTTCTAGACCAATCCTATAAAGTTTATTTTCTTTGTAGTGTGTAACTTCTAAAGTCTCTGTTTGGTTACCTTATTAATCAGCCAATGCTTGGTCAGAGATTTCTTTAAATGTCTTGAAAAACTAAGTCTTTGCAGTCAGGCTGTATATATGTTTTAGGGCATGATTTCAATGCTCTGGTAGTCAGTTTATAACTCTGTCTTAGACTTTATTTTCTGCTTCCACAAAGATTCAAGGTCAGCCAGAGGTGAGAGACTGGAAACTTCTCAGGTCTTTCCTGAGCATGCATACAGCTTTGTGCATGAGTGCAGCCTTCTGGGTCCCCAGGAATATGCTAGAGCTTTTCAAAACCCCCTATGGACATCATATTTCCCTTAACTTCCTTTTAAGTTTCTGGCCAGGCTCTTATTTATCTGTGATGTTAAATAATCACCACTGATGTTTTTTGACACATGCCCTAAAGATAGGCTTTTCCTCCAGCAGGTGTTCTGAGTCAGATCAAATAACACCATCACCTTGAATGGGCTTTTGCAGAGGCTGTGAGATAAGTCAAATAGTGACAATGTTCTGCAGATGGAACTTTTTGTGGAGCTGCAAATCTGATCCACCGGCCCCTCCAGTGACTGCAAGGCTGCCATTTTTCACAGCTATCAGGTTGTGAGGCTGCTGGTTTCCCCTACTACAGAGGGGAAAGAGTGATAATAGTAAATCAAGTTAAAATGCCACAAACTCTATAGTCCTTGGTGAGGTATAGCAGTTTTCCCTGAATAAGTTCTTTTTAGATTGTTACAGGACTGGTTAATTGTCAATGATCTAAAAAGTTGATTTTGGTGATTCTGTCACTTTCATTGTTTTTATGGAAAGGGAAATTTACAGAGGTCCTCATTGTACCATTCTAGAAGTCTCCTACTATTATTTATTCTTTTTTTTAAAGATTATTATTATTATTTATTTGACAGACAGAGATCACAAGCAGGCAGAAAGGCAGGCAGAGAGAGAGGAAGGGAAGCAGGCTCCCTGCTGAACAGAGAGCCCAAAGTGGGGCTCGATCCCAGAACCCTGAGATCCGGACCTGAGCCGAAGGCAGAGGCTTAACCCACTGAGCCACCCAGGTGCCCCCCATTATTTATTCTTAAAGGGAAAGGAAAATTGATTAGAATTTTTCATACATTATACATGATTCTTCAGCTCCATTTTCATCAATTTTATTTAGGTGGCTACATATTTAGCTCAAAATTCATGAATTTATGACATGTGGCAGAAACATAAATTTTTCTATTTCTTTTCAGCTCCTTCTTCATATACATATTTCCTCACATTATATCAAATATTCAATCTCCTAAGTGACCCTCCTATCTATTCCTGCTATTTTAGTTATGCTTTTCTTACCATTAGTACCCAGAACAAAACACCATATTCCTTCACCAATCAGACCTTTGCAGAACATAGGACTTTTTCATTTCCCCAGTTATAGATATTATGTTTATATTGCTGTTGCTTATCAGTGTATACACCTGCTTGAGTACATGAATCTACACAGATTCATATAAGTAAGATTGGGTAATGAAAATTGTGAAATAGATGCAGATAGGTTAGTTTTTCTGTATTGGAATTCAGAAACTCGGGTACATTGGAATTTGAAAATGGCTAGAAGGCTAGTCTGCTGAAACACAGTTTTCCAACTGCCTGCCATGATGCCTATAAATTCTTTAAGAATCAATGGAGAGAAAAAGTTCCATCCATCTTTAATAACTACAAGGATAATCATGAATTTAAAAACACCAGAGCACAGAAATTTTTACTTGGTATTTTATTTTGTGGATATATATATATATATATATATGTATATATATATAAATATATATACATGTACATAAATATATATATATAATATATGTGTATATATACATATATTTTAATACTAGAATAGTGTAGGGTATCTTCTACTGGGAAATACATTACTTTATAATACCTTTCTAATGTTGACCTTTCAATAAAAGAACTCGTTACCACTAGCTAACCACACACGCACTTAAAAAACAAGAATACAAAAAGGGCAAACAAATTTATTTGGCCGTTAAACCTTTATGACATCTTATTAAAATGTTATCATATGTATGAATATCATTGATTTTATTGCAAATGTCCTTCCTGAATTTTTCTATATCTAAATTATACACAGTTATGCATAATCCTTTGTTTATTTCCAAATAAGTTTAAGAATATATTTTTGGCATAATAACTTCTAATTTCTTAAAAACTTTAAAACTCACCCAGAAAAGTTCTCCCTCTATAATTTAGCAGACTTATTTATGAGTTTCTCCTGAAATTCATACCATTGCTTAATGGGACACCTCAAAGTATATTTCTTTCTAATAAGTTTAATGGCCTCAAGTCTGAACATAAAAAGCAGCAAAACACACACACATATACACACAAACACAGTATGTTTTAGAATTGAAGACACCTAAGCAGTCAGCTTATAGGAACATTTGTCCTCAACCTTCTATCTTATAAAGATCTAGATTTTACCTAAAAGTCTAGGGCAAAGACAAAAAAAAAAAAAAAAAAGCTTTTGAAAGATGGAGCCTATGAAGGACATGAGGAATGAAGAAGCAAGAGACAAAATGAGAGACTAAAATTGGGATCTCTCTGATTTCATCTCTTTCATTTCAACATGTATCATCTATTAAATTATTTGTGTTGCTTATAACCATGAAATTACACTTTACTACTTGTACCATTAACCAGAAGCACAGAGCACATGAAACCAATGGAGTTGGAAGCATAAACTTAGACATTTCAATGTTATAGTCCCCAAACCTCCCTCTAGCCTTTTTCCCAAATAGATTGAATCCTTCCCTGAATAAATGAAGGAACAGATTTCATATTTTTATTGCTGAAGTGGAGCAGGAAAGGGGAAAAAGAAGTGCTATAATGGAGGAATATTCTGCTAGTCTCATTTTGGCTATGTGTTAAGAAGAACATGACTCTATAATGAAATAACTTCAAGCGTATCTCGAAGCTGTCTAGAAATGTCTATTTTCTTATTATTCATTTCAGTCATTCTTCTGACTGAAGCATGCTACCCTCACCCCACTTGAAATGACATCATTGGGATTTCTGCAATATTTACTATTATATGTTTCTCTGGGTCCCTAGCAAAAATACAAATTCTGGGATATTGGCCCTAATGAATGGACTTCATCGAAATTCTGCAAAAGTAAAGTAGCAAGAGTAATCAATATACTATCAAGGAAGACACACAGACAATATCCATCAGGCTTTTTTTCCATTAATTTTATAGAACACTCTTTTAACTGGGGAGAGAATATACTTTGGATTCATGGAGGCCTACGTTTGAGTTCCAGATTCATCTCTTACTAACTGTGTGGCCTTATGCAAGTTATTTATTATATTTGAGCTCCAATTTCCTCATCTGTAAAAGACAGGTAATAAAACCCGTTGTGAGAATCAAACCAAATCATAAACATAAATTAAATGACTGGATTGAAAGTAAAGTCGGACTCCTATAAACCTCAAAGACATTCATCCAAGACAAGTTTCTCAATTTACATGGAGAGTCCATAAAAAGACCATCCATTAGACATGTGAAAAAAAAAAAATGCTTCCTTGAAGAGATCTCCCCTATCAGGATATAACTGTTTTCTGGAGTTACAGCTGTGTTAAAGCTCAGCTATAACTCTTATCTCAGTTTCAAGAAGTGAGTACCTACAGTAAAAGTTTCCAAATTAATTACCAAGAGTTTGTGTTGAAATTATAATTTATTACTTTCTCTAGATGATATGTTCCCTAAATCACAACTGTTTCCCCGTATCCCAGTTAAATGAAAATTTTAGACATCAGAAATGTAGAAGTAAAAGAAAGAAGGGAAGGGAAGGGGAAGAGCAACAGAGAATGTGTCCTTATGTGGGGTGGTGGGTGAGGAAGAGTGGGTGGTAGGAATGTGTGTCGGGAGGGTGGGTGAGGGGAGACATTTCTTAACAATCCTGGAAAGGAGTTAAACCCCTCTGTTGTCCTTTAATTAATACAAAAGCTTCTAAAGACAGAAGCGATTTTCTCCTTACGTGATCGGCCATAACTTTTGCAATCTCAAAGGCTGTTTAGATAAAAGGGTCTCAAAAACCAGTGCAGTTTGGAGAAAGGCTAAAAGCTAGGACTTCAAACTGCTTTTATCTATCTAAATGGAACTATAGAACTGCATTAAGGTCTTTGCCATCAATCACTATTCAAGACGAGGATGAGAGTTCTGTTCCTGCTTAAAAGCAACCTCCTGCCCTGTACTGCTGCAATGAAAAATATAGATTTTCTGAATTTCCACCAAAATTTCCTGAAGTATCTGGTTTATTCCCCCAAATGCATTATCATCCATACTTGGATTGCATCTTTGTCCAAAAAAAAAAAAAAAAAAAAAAAAAGAAAGAAAGAAAGAAAGAAAAAGAAAAAATTGTTAGGAAACATTTGCTCGCTGCCATGTAACATCCAAAAATATCAAGGCATTAAGAGACGCGTGAGAAAATGTGTATGGTTTCTTATTCCAATTGCCGTTCTCGAAAGCCACAACATGGTGATTCACTACTTCTCATGGAGAAAATTACCAATTAAGAGAAAGCAAAATGAGACCCTGAGGGATAGTGTGGGCAGCTCCCATTATAGTCATGCTTTATGGCGGCTTCCCGGTCGCACAGCGGGAGCTTCAAGTGATGGTGTCTGGACTTCGCATGAAGCACGTGGCACGGCACTTCACAAGCTTGGACACAGAGATCAGGGTCCGTGGCCAGGCCAAAGCAGTGATGAAAAGCAGGTGGGCTGAGTTTAGCAGTTTTGAGAAGGAGGAAGAGACTTGACATGCATACATACAGGATCCTACCTCAGGAGGTTTCCAGTGGAAGAAAATGAAAGAAAGCTAGGATAACAGTATTCCTTACCTAGGAGTTGAACTTTTTCTGGCTGGTAAATCAAGAAATAGAATGTAATACAGTCCTTTCAAACAGAGAAGGTTATTATTATATAAGCAATAGAGACCTTGAAATTTTACTGCAAAGGCCTGACATAGGAAATTAATAAAGTTCTTTTTAAAGATTTTATGTATTTATTTAGTTGACAGAGAGAGAAAGCATAAGCAAAGGGAGTGGCAGGCAGAGGGAGAGGGAAAAGCAGGCTTCCTGCTGAGCAGGGAGCCTGATGCGGGACTTGATCCCAGGGCTCTGGGATCATGACCTGAGCTGAAGACAGACACTTAACTGACTGAGCCACCCATGCATCCCCAAATTTTTAAATTATAAAATCAAAAATAAAGATGTAGCCCTATTTCCAGTGTGAAATGAACTCATAAGGCCCATTCCCAGGTCCTGGAGGCCCGTGCCCTGGGGCCATTCATCCACCAGGACCCTTCTTCAAACCACTCCTTCTTTTACTAGCCTCAGAGGTAGGAGAACTGGGGCCCTGGGTGGAAAGCCCTAAGCTACTGGCTATGGCTCTGGCATGAGGAGGAGCCTGGCCTTTGCACAGCCCCAACAGCCAAGCTTCCCGCAAGCAGTAGTTCTGAAAACCTTGGCCAAGAATGTTCTAACATAAAATCCCACACCCTTGAGGCAAATCCAATAAATCATCCATAGCACCCTCTAACTCAAGGCTTGAGCTTTGAGACTGGAGTCACACGGGCTGAAGTCAGTAGGAATGAAGAGGAGCTCACCTCTCTGCTACAAACAAGGTACTTGGAAACCACCATCCACTCCTTGCACTACTGATAAAGAACTCTCTGAGGGGATCTATCAGCCTCGCTTAGAGGATAGAGGCCTCACTCCTGACTCCATGAGGATGAAGTTTCCCCTTCTGACGTGTTAAGGAATGGAAGCAGGGGCTCCCAACTTTGTGAGTGGAAAGCAGAATTTTCTAGTATTCTTTATCTCAACAGGAAAAGAAGACCACACAGCCAGGTTGCTTCCCATTGTTAAGCAGACCATGAGTTATGGAGATACTTTAAATGTTCTCAGTCTCGATTCTTCTAATACATATACAAATGATTAATAACCACAATTCGATTGCATCCAGACCATTCAGTTTTTCCACTTATTTTTTGTTTCCTTGGCAAACATCTCTAAGCCGGGAAGAAACCGAACACAGACATCAATAGCTTTAGAAATCTGGTTTTGGTTCACCTTCTGCATCTGAGACTGGTTTCACTTAGAACCAGCATGTCCAGAGCAGTCTAAATAAAGCCCTCACCCCTCCCAGAACAGTGGAGGCCCTGAGCGAGTCCCAACAGCCAGGAAGCTAGTCTTCGTCCTGAAAAATCTTAATAATCCGAACAATATGTGAAGTATTAAGCTAGAATACTTTTATGAAATTCCATATCCCAATTCAAAAGCTGGATGGGGTTTGTTTCCTGGTTTGTGTTCACAGATACCCCATTCGTCAAGACAGCTAATAGCTGGGCTTTGCAGACTTAAAGAGTAAGCAATTTCAGCTTTTGTCAGAACACAGTGTAGGCTGTTGGTAGCCAGGCCCACTAGGTTTCGAATCCTGGCTGTGCCACTGACTTAGCCTCTTCTCCCCAATTTCCCCATCTGCAAGCAGAGGTAAAGTTACCTCTTTCATAGGGTTGTTAAGAAAGTAATACAAAAAGAAATTAATTAATATATGTAAAATGTCCAGAACAATTCCTGAAACATCAGGAGAGCTTGATAAGTGTTAGATTCTATTATTATGGCTGGTGAACCCGCTCTCCATCCCACAGGGGAAGAAAGGAAATGACTATGAAGTCGACTAGGGCAGCCCTCTAAGTTTCTATCAATGAGAAGAGAGTGGAGAACAGAGAAGAAAGTGAGAAGCCCGGGCACACCTGCAGCCAGGTGGAAAACACCCTGCAAGGTCATTGCAAAAAGTGTGGCTGAATGGCTTTGCTATTCGGAGTAAGTTCTGGAAGAATGTCATTATGATGATTGGCAGGAGTCATCTGGAAAGTCAGTCATTTTCTCTTTTTTACTTTGAAGAATTAAATTATGGTTGATGAGACAATTTTATCTCAGAAGAATAAAATAACTGGCAGACTATACTTGAGGAGGGTTTTCTGGCCTCTTGCAAAAAGAACTATCCATGGACACCAAGTAATTCCTCTCCCGTCTTAAACAGAATGGGACCACAATGGCTAGTAAGAGTTTTGGAGGTTAAAAGTAATCAAATATTGACTCAAAGATATAAGAGCACATAAAATACATGTCTTACTTCTTTTCATCTATAGCCATTAAAGATACATAAGTTCTAAGAAGGATGAGCCAATTGCTACACTGTAAAACGTGCTTTTTTCCTACGTGTTGATTCCAGGATGACACCAACATCAAGTGATATAGACTGTTCATCTCTATATTCTGACTTAATAATAATGATCTTTCACTTCCTGATGATCTCAAAATATTTTATAGACATTATCTCATTAAGAAAGTATTAATGGGAGATGCTTGCCCAAGCATCATGAAAAAGTGATGGGAGGTATGGGATGGAGGACCTGAAGTTCAATGAATGTAATGATAATAATCTGAATATATAATATTATGTAATCATACACAATGGATTAATAACATTATCATATCATCTTTAAAGGTTTAGAAACTGCTTTTTCGTCAGGATATCAGTTAAGTTTTAACATATAACCTTCAGACTTGCAGGAGAGCATAATAATGTGTGATGAAGTAGACTTAATCAACTCAGTTGAGAATTTGAAAAAGTAAATGCCAAATAAAAATAATTTTGTTTACAAATTTAAATGTGTAATGGTATATTCATTCCACACCATTTTTGCAACTCAAAAATTTGCATCACATTCCTGAAATATATACCAATAAATAAAAGTCTTTCTTTCTGGCAGCCAAAAAATACAGGCATCTATCTTAATTTTTAGTGAAAGAAAGCCAATGAAGGCATAAAATATCATATTTGATCCAAACTTCTAGTTCAGATGTGCAGTTTCTGATCCAGAAAGAATACTTTCCTTGATGTTATGTAAACTTTTATGCACAGCATATTTATTTTATAATCTGTCATTCTGGGATGTCCAAAAATTAGAAAGCTATTAAGATATATTCTTCTCTTCAAATAACTGGTTTTTACGTATTATTTTAGAGAAATCATTTTATTATAGTTTATCCAGAATCCATAAAAAGCATGGCTCTTACACAAGCCCTTGAATAGTGTAGAGAGCAAAGGCTTATCCGGATTAACCCTCAACTCACACATTTCAGCCCGCCACAAACCCAGCTGGGAATAATGCCCAGTTTCATCAGAACTATGTATTTCTCCAGCTTCTCTAAGAGTGTAATGGGGAGCCTGTAAGCTAACACTTAATATCTCTGTCTTCCTATCAAGTCTTTGCAGGAAGCCAAGTAACTTTTCTAAAAGTAACATGTGTGATGTGAATTT
Organism: Enhydra lutris kenyoni; assembly: GCF_002288905.1. Lineage (NCBI taxonomy): Eukaryota > Metazoa > Chordata > Mammalia > Carnivora > Mustelidae > Enhydra > Enhydra lutris. The sequence continues at coordinate 41,411,148 of NW_019154091.1, forward strand.
ATGGAAACCCACTTTATCCTGATATCACCCTCCAGATCCTGCAAGCAAGACACACATGTCAAATCCGATGACACTCAGGAGTCAGAACATGAAGGTTAACACCTTTTAGTTCATCTTTCATCCATACCAGTACTCTCCAAAGGGAGACAAGATGCACATATTCCAACCTCTGTTTTTATTCATTTTATTTTATTTATTTTTCTTAAAGATTTTATTTATTTATTCAACACAGGGAGAGATCACAAGTAGGCAGAGAGGCAGGCAGAGAGGGGGGTGGGGGGTAAGCAGGCTCCCCGCTGAGCAGAAAGCCCGATGCGGGGCTCAATCCCAGGACCCTGAGATCATGACCTGAGCCAAAGGCAGAGGCTTAACCCACTGAGCCACCCAGATGCCCCTCTATTCATTTTAATCTCAGCTTTTAAAAATGTCTACATTTTACGGTTTATATCATGTGAATAATACCTGAGCGTGGTAGTGATACGGAGTTAATCCAAATGGGCCTAGTCCGAAAAAAAAGGAAAGACATTCCTTTGTATATAAGAGGAGTTTTGTACGAAGCAGGTCTTATTTATTCTCAAATATGTGTCATTTGCTCTTCCTAAACTAGTGGCTTGATTCTTTTTTAAAAAGGAACATAAGGACGCCTGGATAGCTCAGTCTGTTGAGCTTCTGCCTTTGGCTCAACTCAGGTCATGATCTCAGGGTCCTGGGATGGAGCCCAGGTTTGAGCTCCCTGCTCAGTGGGGAGTCTGCTCCTCCCACTGCCCCTCCCCACCGCTCATGCTCTCTCTCTCTCTCTCTCAAATAAATAAATAAGTAAAATCTTTTTTAAAAAGGAATATAAACTTATTTTTTAAGTTTAGTGGAGATACAGTAAACCAGAATGCTTGAAATTTTTTTAATCTAGAAAACCTTCTCCATACCAGTTATGTGATCATTCAGGCCTAATTTATCAGGAATTCACAGAGACCCAGATCACTATTACAAGCTGTAAACGTGGGAACAGAGTGTGTTTGAACTAATGAATTTAAGAGCATACAATGACAGCAAATCATAACGACAGACAGTGTGTCATAAAAGCAGTCCGAGAAGAATTGTGGAAAATGCATATCACCGAGTCCGTGTCGGGGCGACTGTATGATTTTCCTGTAATTCTTACTTCTTAAAGGGCCAACCCTTAGGAATTCTTTTGGGATATGAACTGAGGTGCTTAGAAAGTCTCTCTTAGATGCCATGACTTGAAAGACCACGAGAAGGAGTGGGGGTAAGCATAAGGAAGGACATTCTGTTTTCCATGTAATTTTGTTCTTCACCTTATATAACATGCTGATGGAATGTGACAGCAAAGAAGCTCTGGTAGTTTGTCAAACACAGATTAAACACTACACAGATAACCTCCATGTGATTCTCCAGCATTTACTTCATTTGTAAGAAGACAATCACTTAGGGAAGCATTAGGCCTACAATTTTTTTGTTTTTTCCTGATGGTTGTTTACATATTAATTCCTCCCAAAATATTTAGATCTTATGTTGATTGCCACAATTGCCAGAATACACATAAGTTGAACTTAAATTCTGTGATGTTTCAACAACTAGAATATAGAACACATTATAGTTTCTTTGTTTCTGAGATACGGGTCTATATTCCCAAAACTGTCCTTTGATAACCCAAACCTCAAACACATTCCCTAAAAAGGAATAGAATGGGCTGGAATGAGATTCTAGAAACTTCATTATCTCTCCAAAAAAAAAAATGTGGCTCTTTCATCTCTTTCATAGGAAGGGGGAAATGTCTAAAGTTATTATTAGGATATTCTTATTTGTCTGATCATTTTTCCTTCTACATAATCTAGCCCTGGAGGTTTCAGCTGGAGCCTGATCTTGCCAGAGCAGTTCATACAGGCTAGAGAAAATAAGTTATAAAGTACTGTTTCCAGATTCGTTGCTAAAATTCAAGAAGTTGAGTTAAACTAAGAGATCTTGAATCTCAATGACCTGATCCTGGGTTTAAAGGACATAGACATACTAAAATGATTTCTGTTGATCACTGCTTTCAACGGAAATTAAGATTTACTGAACAGTTTACCTGAACTTTCAAACACATATGTAACTTTATATTTACAACTCACAGGGGAGATGTTAGTTGTTCCCATTTTACAGAAAATACAACTGAGTCTCAAAATTGAAGCAAGTAGTCTAAAGCCATGTAGCTACACAAGTGCAGAGCACATAATCCCAGGGTTCTTTCTTTTACTCTACACTACACCATCTTTACCAAGTTGATTCTAGTACATTAACAACTTCAGTAAAATGCCTGCTTAGAATATGGTGGTGAACACATCCAGTGGGGTCATAGCAATGAGTCACAATTTTCTGTAAACCCCTCCCTTCACACCTCTTCTTGAGTGTGGAAACCGTGACTCATTTCTAACCGATAGAAGAAGGCGAAGGTGATGGGAGGTCACTCCCATGATTCTGTTCTGTTACCCAGACTGGAATGAGAGAGATTTACTTGCTAGTTTTGAAGAAGTAAGTGGTCATGTTGTGAGGAGGTCATGTGACAAGGAACCGTGGTCACTTGCAGAACCGAGGGAGGTCACTGTCTGTCAGCAAGAAAATGAATTCTGTTAAATCTTAAATAAGTTTGGAAGCAGATTTTTTTCCTTGGTCAAGCCTTCAGATGAGGATGCACCTGGCTGATACCATAACTGAGACCGTTAGCAGAGAATCCACCTATAATCAGTCTGCCTCCGGGCCCATGAAAACTGTGAGATAATAGTTGAGAGCTGGGATAAGTCATTAAATTTTTAGTAATTTGTTATGCAGCAACAGAAAACTAATAAAGATGCATCTATCTTTACAATATATGCGTTTTTTAAAAAATATTTATTTTTAGAGAGATAGAGAGAGCTCAAGAGGGAGAGGCAGAAGAGAAAGGAGAGAGAATCCCAAACAGCCTCCATGCCCAGCATGGAGCCCGATGCGGGGCTCGATCCCAGACCCTGAAATCATGACCTGAATTGAAACCAACAGTGGGATTCTAGACTGACTGTGCCACACAGGCGCCCCTACAATACATGGGTTTTAAGCACACAAGGTACAAGCTACCTTGTACCTTGTATCATTAAACATCTGTGCAGATTAAAGAGCAAAACTGCCTTTTCTATGGTAATGCACTTCTGAACACAGCGAAGGCAATCTGCTTAATGATATTCATCTGTGCCAATCTATAAGGAACAGCCTTTCCACCCCCTCAAGGAATGCTGATGAAAGATGAGCTTTTAACAGTTTCTTTCCATGGCATGCAAGCAACCGGCAACATATTGGCATTACATGTTTCAACACGAAACCAGAGGCTCTGAAGTTTGGTGGGAAGTCAGTATTTCTTGACTTCCAAGATGGTAAGGCAAGTCAGAGTTTAAAACAGTCCTCCTCCTCCTCTCCTCTCGCCCTTCCCCTTCAAATGTGTAATAAACACTTTTTTGGGGGGGCTTTTAGGGGTGAAAGAAATCTTGATCTTCACGAATTCTTCCCTTTACCATAGGATGCTGTGCGATTCAACACTTTAAACCAACAATGAAGTTCAGAGCAACAGCTTGGGGGAATGTTCTAGCTGCTGTTACATGCTGAACAGCCACTGTCTACGTGGAGAATTTCCTATTCGCTTTGGGAAGGGTGAGAGGACACCGGAATGGTCAGCTGGCAGAAACAGAGGTGCTATTACTCTATTTTTCTCCATCTGTCACAATAGCTTTGGAGTTGTCTTACCGCTCCAAGAATGTAATATATTAGTTTGACAGTAAAGATGAACATACAACAACAACAACAAAATAGTAATAACAATGACTCATTTCCTGAAGCTACAAATTAGTCGCTTCTGTCTGTTTTGGAGACTTGAAGGGCTGATGAATTCAGTATTTGGAAAACACTGAAATTCACTTTCCTTCTCAGCTATGATGAGGGAGTTGACTCATGAGTGACAACTCAGTTATAACAACCAGAGAACAGATTCTGAGATGTCATTGTGAACAAAGAGCTGACCTAAGTTTTATGGGATGGGCAATGGCTCTCAACTTTGGCTTTTCAGTGAAAACTCTAGGGAAACTACAAAATGCTAGTGGCCTGGGGCTAGGATGTGGCCCAAGGTTTCTTTTTAAGATTTTAAAAGCTCCAGATAATTCCAATACGTACCTACAGGTGGAGAGCCATATAAGGGAAGCTACATGTAGGAAAGCTCCCCAGGAAGCCTACAGTTCAATTCAGTTTAATGAATTTAATTTTGAACTCTCAATATACAATCAAAACACTTTTCCTTGAGAAGTTAATGGTATTTGAAGATCCCCCTTTCATCTTTCATGCTTCTTTGCTCTGCCTACCAGGTCACCTCCTTCTTTGCAAGACTAGTTCTCCTCACTCTCTTCCTTTCCTTTCTGACTCCTGACAGGGTTTTGGGCAATTCCAACCTTCTGTGTGTGTGTGTGAAAAAGACTTTAAAAGGATACATTTGTTTATTCATTCAAACAGTATTTATAAACACCCACTCTGTTCCATGTATTATTCTAGACACTGGGATACGAAACCAAAGATTTCATTCGTGTGCGTAAAAACAAAGGATTGAATGGGAAGACAGATGGGGCTTCAAACCATTAACATACCTTTCCCCTTGTCAAGGTGGGTACAAAGTGCAGGAGGACAGTCTGATCAGGTAAAGTGAAGAATGCTTCACAGGTAGAAATTGAGCTAATCCTTGAAGGACAAATATTACTTTGCTGAGCGAACATAGGGGGGTAGCTTCTTGTGGTGAGAATGAAAAGCCTGTATAAAAATAGGGGTGTGTGGAAGAGAATTGTGACTACTGCCCCAGACATGGTGAGTTTGTGGGAGTAGAGGAAGCAGAAAAACAAAAGTGAGGTGTGGAAAAGGGTCATCACGCTACACAACACCTGAATGGTTGATTTGGTTCTTAGCAAGAGTCGTGCATTGTCTACACGCCTTATAAGTATTTTCTTATTTAAACTTCATGGCACACGTATGCATGAGACACAATTATTCTCATGTGTAAACAAGACAGTTGAGGCCTAGAGAGGCCAAGAGTGTTGTTTCAGGTTTTAATAGCAGTGGTCAGTTCTTACTTAGTCAGACTCCAGAAGCTAAGCATCATCTGCTCCTGGACCATTATCCCTTTAAAAAAAAAAAAAAAAAGGAGATTTTATTTATTTGAGAGAAAAGAGAGAAAGAGAGCACGAGTGGGGTAGGGGCAGAGGGAGAAGGAGGAGCAGACTCCCTGTTGAGCAAGGCTCTATCCCCGGACCCAGAGATGATGACCTGAGCCGAAGGCAGAGGATTAACCCACTGAGCCACCCAGGTGTCCCTCTACTGTCCCTTTTGAGGAAAAAGTGAGACAGCTAAGCAGATGCCAAATACATAACTGTAATAACGGCCTCAAATGAGAACTTTTTGCTATATTTCATCATCTATTTCTTCTTTAGATTATTAAATTAATTATCTCCCCCCATAATAATTCCCTCTCACGTTGGGCTTGGTTGTGACCTATACACCAAGATTTTTAAAAGCTCGCCCACATAATTTTTTTTAAAGATTCATTTTTATTTGTTTTGGGGGGGGTGGGGCAGAGGGAGAGGGAGAGGGAGTCTTAAGCAGAGTCTGTGTTGAGCACAGAGCCTGACGCAAGGCTTCATCCCATGACCCAGTGATCACAACCTGAGTCAAAACCAAGAGTCAGATGCTCAACTGACTGCACTACCCAGGTGCCCCTGCCCACATAATTCTAATGTGCATTGAAGGCTGAGAATGAATGGACAAGAGATGCAAAGCATGGGTAAGGAAGCTCCTTAGGGAGCCTGCAATTCAGTTCCGTGACCACCTGCTCTTAGAACCCCTAATTCTGCTTGAGATCTTCTTAGATGACACTACTTTCTGCTAGGTTAAGACATCTCGTTTAGGGCCAAGAACCTCTCAATCTATGTGAAAGCAATGGCATCCGTTTTCAGTATTAATAGGGAGGGCATCAAGGGAAAATTCTGAGGTTGGAATCTCTGGAGAAATCTAATGATTTTTCAATACCTTCCTGTATTGTCAAGGTGTGGTCCTTATGATCACAATTGAGAAATTACTACCACGATGGCAATGCCAAACAGTTAAATTCTTTATTTTTTTCCCTATTCAGCTTTTATAGCAATCCATATCATCTGGGTATTTGCTGGACCGTGTGCTCAAGCCAAGGATTTAACCTGTGTGGGTAAAAACATTTAAAAGCACTGCGTGTTGGAGCACTTGGGGGCTTAGTCAGTTAAGCATCTGACTTTGGCTCAGGTCATGATCCCAGAGTCCCGGGATCAAGCCCCACATCGGGCTCTCCATTCCGTAGGCATTCTGTTCCTCCTTCCCCCTCTATTGCTCCCCCTGCTTGTGCTCTCTCTGTCAAATGAATAAATAAAATCTTTTAAAAAAATGAAAAGCAATGCATATTGAATTCTAAAATTTAATATCTTCTTCTGAGTTAGAAGACATCAGAAGGAAAATTTAAAAAAATAGTCGATATCCATCATATATGGGAGAATCTGGCTTTGAGTCAGAGAGATGAAAGAGGAGAGAGGAGGAGAAAAGAAGAGAAGGAAAAAAAGAAGGAGAAAGAGGAGGGAGCTGCTTGATTCAGAAAAAGGAGGAAAGGAACATGTGGGTGGCTCAACTCGTTGAGGGTCTGACCCTTGGTTCCCACTCAGGTCATGATCTCAGGGTCATGAGATCGAGCCCACCCACCCCCGATCCCCCCCCATCGGGCTCTATACTGAGCGTGGAGCAGACTTGAGATTCTCTCTCTCCCTCTCCCTCTGCCCGTCCTCTCCCACCCTCACATACTCACTCTTTTTCTAAAATAAAATTTGAAAAAAAGAGAGAGAGAGAAGAAATTAAAAAAAAAAAAAAAACACTTTGAGACTACTTCTTCACAGACATATGAGACAAGTGACAAAGAACAGGCCCTCCTATTAATGAAAATAAGCTGCCAAAGTCCAGGACCATGCAGAAAATAACAAAGCATTTAATTATACAGTGACAGTTGCAGCACTGGGGATTTCCCGGAGATTAATGGAGCAGCTGGGAAGAGTCGATGGCCCTGGGGACAGCCGAAATGATCCCAGTGAATGAATAATACCCAGGAAAAGCCTCTTGTTAACTCCGCTATTAAGCAGAAAATGGAGGAGGACCTGGGTGCTCAGTTTGTTTTCTCCTTTTTTTTTTCCTATTAAAGAAAAATTAACACAGGGGATAGTTTGGTTTCAATTAAGATTCCTACAGAGATAATTAGACTATCTAGTTTCTCTCTCACTATTCAAGTCTCTTAACCATGGATAAAAACTTCTCCATTACCCCAGGCTAAACCACGAGTTAGGATCAAGATAATTTTTGAAAAGGTGAGAAGGGCAGAAGAATAGATGTTACAAACATTGAGCTTTTAAGAGGTGGGAGAACAGGCATTCAGGTCAAGTAGTATTAAGGCCACGATGAACCCCAAGTAAAACACAGAATTCTTTTTGGAGAGCAAGGCTTACAGTGTATGGAGAGTAAAAACAATATTCAGAACAACCAAATGCTAAATATTAACATGGTAATACAAAATTTAAACTTCATTTGATTGGCAGCCAGAAAGTTCCTTAGGTCTGGGGTCTTAGCACCATTGCTAGTTGGCTAATACATCAGTGACAACTATTATCACCTTTAGCTCTTAAGTGTGACAATGTCAGGTACAAATGCAAATTAAAGCCAAATAAATTTACTGCTTCTTCTTGGTCATTTGGCTATTTTAAATAGCAAAACTAAATACTCTGAGACCTTCTGTTTTTAATTATCTTAGGACTACAATGAAGTAAGCCTTTATTATTCTTTTATAGGATTACATCATGCTTTGTTTTGCATTATCAGGAAATAAACAGATCCGGAAGACACCAGGACCTAGAAAAGTTCTTCCCACCAGCATAAATTAGAGGATGACAAGCTGGGTCATAGAGTTCCAGAGCTAGAATGGGTTCTTAGGCAAGCAGTAGTCTTATTTTAAGGATGTGGACTAGATATCCAGAAAGATGGATTACTTGCTTGTCCAAGGTCACAAGGCTAATCAGTGGCAAGGTCAAGACCATAACTTGTGCCTCCCACCCCCACCCAATCCAAAATTCATGTACTTCCACCAACCAGTATTTTCTTTTTCTCACATGGTCAGCTTTAATGTCTCCTTGGTGAGGAGATGTTTATCTTTCTTTCTCTAATAGAATAGGTTTTCGTCAAAGGACAAGAAAGCACACTCTGCTCAAAGATCCAAGCTTGGGTAAGCACTGTCAGTTAGAAAAGGTCACAGTGTTTCTACAGATATAATAAGGAAGTTACACAAACACATGTACAAAGATTTCTAATCTATTATTGTTGTTCTTTGATCATCATGCATGAAGAAATGCCCAGAAATGAGGCAGTGTATTGATGAAAAGGGAATGTTCTTTGGGACCCGTTCTTACCACAACACTAATTCCTACACTAATTTATCTTCTCTAAACTTTGGCTTTACCAAGTACTGGAGATATATTTTACATGTTAGTGTGAAGATAAAAATTAGATAATTGTAGGGCCCCGTAGGTGGCTCAGTTGGTTAAGCGGCTGCCTTCGGCTCAGGTCATGATCCCAGGATCCTGGGATTGAGTAGGGCTTACTGCTCAGCAGGGAGCCTGCTTTCTCCCTCTCCCTCTGTTTACGTTCTCTCTCTCTCTCTCTCTGTCAAATGAATAAATAAAATCTTTTAAAAAATGAGATAATTGTATGTAACACATAAAGGATACACATAATGTGTGTTTTTACCACTATTGTATTAAAATTGTATTTAGCATATAATATTGTATTTAGCATGTATAATCAATAGCAAGATTTTACTTGTTCTTCCTTAACAGAGCTTTTCCAGCCAAAATGATAATCATTAGAGAGGAATAAATGTTATAGAGAAGGAAGGACATATTACCCCTTCCACAGTTTTCTACTTACCACTGGCAGGAGTTAAGAGAACACCCCAGACCACCATGTCTTCTCAGGGTAAAGAGAGAGAGAGAGCCTTTGTTTCCTTGACATTAGTTTCTTACATTGTCCCTCTTCCTGGTAAGTCAAATAGAACTTTTTGTGATGATGGAAATGTTCTCTATTTGCACTGTCCAACCCAAATTATTGAAATAGCCACCTAACTCTTTCCCTGTCTCACCCTTGTTTCGAATCTCTCTGCCCTAAATGCACACACACCCCATTGTATTCTTAACATAAAAATTAGAGTAGTACTCTTAAAATATAAACCACATCATATCACTGCTCTGCTTAAAATATTCTAATGGCTTTCCATCTCATTGCAGTAAGAGTCAAAGTCGTTACATCGGCCTATAAGAACCTATATGGTTTCACGACCTTCAAGAATCTCTCTGACCTCTTTCCTTTCCTCCACTCCACTCCTCTCCTCTCCAACTAAATTGACCTCCCTCCTCAGTGTCCTTGCATACATAGTCCTTTGCACTTTTTGTTCCTTTTGTCTGGAATGCTCTTTATTCAGATAATCAACCACAAGGCTCACTCCCTTACTTTCTACAGATATTTGCTTAAATGACATCTCATTGAAATCTTCTCTGATCACTCTTTAAGATTCTAATGCTCAAAACTCTATTTCTAGTCCCATCTTTATTTTTTTCCACTACAGCCATCATCATTTGACATAATTTCCATTGTAAATATTTGTTTTCTTATTAATCTCTTCCTCTTTAGAATGCAAATTCCATTGTTTTTAACTATATTGCTCCTTGCTGTATTTCCAGAGCTTGGACTGTGGCTGGCATCCAGTAGGTGGTAAATAAACATTGGTTAAATAAATGGTTCTAAAGCTAAAATTTCAGGAAGAAGGAGCTTCTGGGGGAATTTGCAAGACCTGCACCAAAAATGAGAACTAAGAAGTGGAGAGCTTGGTGAATTCCTTTGTCAGAAGTTCATGGGAAAAGCAGAAAGCTAAACCTTCTAGATATCACGAATTTCAGTAAGGATACGAACCAGGAAGCTCGACATCAAGAAATTTTTATAATTTCTTAGGCAGTGTGCATCCTCAAATATATTATTTTCATAAGAATTTATCCATTTCTTGGTATTAACTTAAAATGTTAATGTTCTTAGCAACAGTAAGACAGGGAGGAGTTGAGGATACACTACATAGAGTCCAGGTTAGGGATGAGATTAGGGGGTTCAAAGAACTATAAGAATTAAAGCTAATGATAATATCTTTAATAAAACCCAAACACCCCTTTGGTCCATAGTGCCTTTAGTAAGGGACATAGGAGAACAGGGAACCAGCGGGGGTCTATGGTGGGTCCTCAGGGTTTAAACAGAGAGAACACCTTTGGGATATTCAAATACCTGAAAACCAATGCCATTGATAATAGGGTATGTACACATCATCATTCTAGAGAGATCTAAAGGTGGTAAGGTGTTGCTTAGTTTGTAAATTAACCCACTTACAATACTAGAACCAAAGAAAGTTTGGCTTAAATACCTGAAAACCTAAGGACAAAATAAAAACAAGAAGAGTGACCCTTGATTTAAGATGCTAATAATGGACAGATTTAAAGATAGAAAATACAAAATAGGACAAAGGCATCGGAGCAAATAGATTCCATTTCTGTGACTGCATAACAAATTGCTACAAATTTAGAGGCTCATAACAACCCTTAATTATCTCATAGTTTCTTGGGTCACAAGTCTCACAAAGACTACAGCATCTGTTGGGATTGTGGTCTCATCAGAGGCTTGACTTGAACAAGGTCCACTTCCACACCTCTTCAGGTTGCTGGCAGAATTCAGTTCATAGTACTTGTAGGATGGATGCTCTTTTTTGTTGTTGTTGTTGGCTATCAGCCAGGGGCCACCATCAGCTCCTAGAGTTTACCCATCATTCTTTGTCATGCAGCCCTCTCACAACATGGTGTCTTACTCCTTCAGAGCCAACCCAGGGGTCTCTCACTTCAGTAGGCTGAGACGGAGTCATACGTAATGTAACTTCATCACAGAAGTGATATCCCACTTTTGCCATTTTCTATTGGTTAGCAATAAGTTATGGTTTCTGCCCAAACTCCCGGAAAAGGGACATGACTCATTAGAGGTGCTCTCCAGGTGTGTCTGCCACACCCACACAAGCATCATCATAAATCTCCAGATGATTATGTTTGAATCGCAGGTTGCCACTACCATATATGATAGCGTGGATCTATGTGTAGACTAAGACATGACTGACAGATTCTAGGTGGGGAACTGAACACTCTAAACCGTAGGTGCTCCCTCTCCCTCACCACCATCACACAAAAAAACATTCACTTCTGTTCATCAGACCTCCCTGAAATCTCTCAAATCTGTCCACTTTTCCATAAAGCTCACCATATGTCAAGGTCATTGCCATGCCTTGCTGGGACTGATAGAATGGCTTCCCAGTTGGTCTTCCTGCACTTTTGCCTCTGCCCCATCCCTCTATAATCTATTCTTCACACGAAGCCAGAGTGATTTTTCTAAAATATAAATATGATAACATCACTCCCCAACTAAAGCCCTTTATTGGCTGGCCCTCACATTTTTGTTAAAAACTTCTTAACAGGGGCACCTGGGTGGCTCAGTGGGTTAAAACCTCTGCCTTCAGCTCAGGTCATGATCCCAGGGTCCTGGGATCGAGCCCTGTGGCGGGCTCTCTGCTCGGCGGGGAGCCTGCTTCCTCCTCTCTCTGTCTCTGCCTGCCTCTCTGCCTAGTTGTCTGTCAGATAAGTAAATAAAATCTTAAAAAAAAAAAAAAAACTTCTTAACATACTCTGGTTTCTCCTTAATCTTTTTAGCCCCCCTGGAACTCCATGATCCATTGAAGTTATCTAAGTTTGTTGCTTTTTCAAAAGTGTCCTCTTTTTCTTGCCTCCATTCTTGCTCTGCTATTTCCTCTGCCTGAAACATATCCTGATGCCCCTCCTGCCTCCTCTCTCCCCAGACAATCCAGACTTGCTAATTGGTATTCATCTTTAGTTCTATGATCTTGGATCCCCCAAGCCTATGTTAAGTGCTACTTCTGTTTCCCCAGAGAACCATGTACTTCCCTTTCCCTTTCACAGCACTTGTTGCTATTTCAGAATGTACCTGGTTTCTTACCTGCTAAATCCCTAAGACGAACAGTGATTCGACCTAGTTCCTGCTGAGAGTTGTTGAATGAACAAATGACGCATTTTATGATGAGCAGTTATCTTGCCAGTGTCTCAAATGCCTTACATTTATTTTCTAGCATTGAAAAGTATAGAGAGATAACTAGACATCACGTACACAAGGACTTATTAACACTGAGATAATTTTAGACTTAGAAGAGTTGTAAGAATAGTACAGAGTTCCCTGTTCCCTTCACCCACATTCATGTAATGTTAATATCTTATGTAACCGTAGCACAATGATGAAAACTAAGAAATAAACATTGGTACGATACCATTAACTAAACTACAGGTTTTATTTGGGTTGTACTAGTTTTTTTCAATAATGTCCCATTATTGTCCCCTTCCAGGATATAATTCAAGATCCTCTGCTACGGATGGGATTGTCATGTCTCCTTAGTCTCTTTGAATCTGTGACAGTTCCTCAGTCTTTCTTTGTGTTCCTTGACCTTGACACTTTTAAAGATTACTGGCCAGCTCTTTTGTAGAATGTCCTTCAATGTGGGCTTGTCTGATGTGGATCCACGATCACATATGAGGTTACTAGAGCTACTAGAAAGAATGTCCCTGAGATGAAGTGCCCTTCTGAGGGCATCAGATCACAATGGCATTATGCCTTCTTCCCAGTGATGCTAACCTTTAGGACTTGGCGAAGGTGGTATCTGTAAGGTTTCTGCACTGTATAGTTACTCTTGTTTCCTTTACAAATTTTTAAAATATTTATTTACTTGAGAGAGAGAGAGAGAGAGAGGGAGAGAATGTGGTGCAAATATGAGCAGGGGGAAGAGCAGAGGGAGAGAAACTCAATTGACTCCATGCTGAGTGCAGATCCCGCTGTGGGGCTCGATCCCACGACCCCTATATCATGACCTGAGCCAAAACCAAGAGCCGGATGTTCAACCAACTGAGCCACCTAGGTGCCACTGTTCTCTTTATAATTAATAAATGTTTATTTTAGGGGTGAAACACTCAGATTATGTAAATACCTTGTTTCTGCTTGAACTTTTACCCACTACACCTATCCATGGTTGACTGTAACAATTCCTACCATGGTGTTCAAGGGTTCTATTTCCTTGTTCATTCTTCACTAATTGGGATTGCTTTATTAGGAAGGCTTGTCATTTCTTCCTCTTTTATTTATTTAGGCACTTGTTTGCTTCTGTCAGTATAAACTCAAGGATATCCATGTTTTCCCCTTGGGTTATAATCAATACTATTATTGGATTTATGTTCATATTTATTTTGCTCAAATGGTTTCATCTCTCATCACTGGGAGCCCTTTCAGGTTGGTAGACATGCCTCCAAGCTCTTCTATTTGTCAGTACTTCCTTACTTTCTGACACCACAAGATATCCCAGGCCCATCTTTCCTTTGCCTTTCCAAGACCTAGAACTGACTACTTCTCTAAGGAATCCTGGTTCCTTTGATTAGAGAATTATACCTGCCTGTCTGAATGCTACACCCATTCCCACACTCCCTGCACTGGAGTTCTCTCTTCTGTTTCCCCTTACTATGACCCTTTTAGAAACCTGTAAGGGCCCATGACATAATAATGGATATAGGGCAATACAATAGAGTAGAAAGTGTGCCGAATTTAGAGCTGGAAGACATTTCTGATAATCTGGCTTGTTAACTCTGAGTCTGGTTTGGACAGAAAAGATATTGTAAGCAAGAGAAATTATAAATATCACTGCAAATGAGAGAAAGCTGCCTTAGAGCCCTTGGCTATTATTTTCCCCCCATGCATTCTCATGTTCCTAAATTTCAATGGGAGACAAAGGATTCAGGTTATTATTATACTACAAAAAGGAGTGAATCAGTGAAAAGCGCCCGGCTTCTTTTTAGTCTCTACTTTCCCACCCCTCCCCCCAAAAGGATTTGAATTTGAGATTTCACTTGGCCAGCAGGAAAAAAAAAAAAGTAATTACCTTTACAAGAATAATCAAAACAATGACTCACAACCTCTGTGCAAGGATTTAAGATTATTTCCCTGTTTTGAGAACTTTGCGGGGGGGATTATGCTAAATAATATGCTTTAGGGTGAAAAAGAGAGTGCAGCTGTGGAACATCTCTGCTCGCATGACACACATTCACAGGACCCAGGCCGGACTCTGAACAACAAACAGTGACTTCCTTCAACAGCACATTCCAGGCCTGCTATTAAGGGAGCGAAGGCTAGAGCCATCTAAAAGTAGGATCGTAAAGGATCACTTAGAAGTCACTGGAAACTTATCTTTGGAAGCACTCTTTCTCTACTCTTTCGTGTATGGGCTGCTCCTCAGGTCTCAAAATACATATGTTCTCCCCTTAGAACCTATGCTTTTGAAAACAGCTTTTATTAGGCTGAATGTTTTTAATTAAGAAAAAAAAAGAAGAAGAAGCCTGAGTTCTTGAAAAAGGATGGTATTCAGTAAAATCTGTACTAGGAATGCTTCGCTCTTTTACTAGCATTCCATTATCTCAGATTCACGCACTATATATACAGTCTTGGTGTTGTTTAAAAGCGTGGAGCTCATCTCTTCCAGGAATGCTTAACATTATGTCCAGTTTACAGCTGCCAAGAAAGGAGTTCTATTTTGCTTTATTGGTTAAAAGCAATCTGGTTGACCACAGCAGGACCTCTCGCTGTGTCCATGCTTCACCCTCTGGTTGCTGCACAGTACTGGGTTGATGGTCTGACCACTGAGAACTTGATGAAATTCATAAATAAAATCTTACTGGTAGTGTCAGGTTCTCCAGGTACAATTTCCACATCCATCTCAATATCTCCCATTTCGGCAAGACCAATGTCCAGGTTGTCAGATGGCATGGGGTAACTTACGTCAAAGGTACAGCCCTTCAACATGCGTCAGAAATTGAGAGTGATTTTGTTTTATTTCTTAAGCATTTTCATTTTTGTCTTGTAATATTCAAAGGTTGAATGTACTCCCCAGAAAGTCAGAGAATATTAAATTAATGTTTGCAAAGTGACTTGGGTAAAGCCCTCCTGAACATCATTATAGTCGTGGCTAATGAACCAGTAACTGCTGATAGATAGATTCTAATTGACCACCCAGAAATGGTGGCAGGATGGCAGGGATTCCCACACTGCCTTCAAGAGGACTGGCTCTGGGTAAGGGCCAGTATGGCTGAGGATTAGCCTAACGCAGTAGAGATGGATCGAGGTACAAATTCTATGAGAACACTTCACCTCTCCTTTCCACCCTACACACAAGGGGTACGACCCCAAATGCCAAGGGTGCCTAATTAAGAAAGGAAGAGTTGGATCATGAGACACAGGTCATTATTAATCTCTCAGTCTTTTCTGCCCACTCATTTTCTTTCTGCTAAGTAGGTGGCCTTTGCTCGGCTCTGGGGATGATTGTGTCTCCTGGTTCTGAAACCACTCATGGAAAATCTCTACTTACTTTCTTAACGCACAACAAGTTTGGCTGTTTTTTTTTTTTTTTTAACCTGTTGGTTTAGTTAATTACCCAAATCTATCAGCATTTATTTGTCTCAAATTGAACAGGGGTCAAAAGAAAATCAGTTCAGGAAGGTGGGAGGAAATCAGCGTTGGCTGCCATATGGCACCAAACCTAGAAGTTGCATCACAGATGATAAATATGCTATTAACACGCCATTCTCCTCCCAAGAAGGCTTGCAGCTTCGCTTACCATCCTGGGTTCCTGTCACCAAATCATACTTCAGTTGGACGTATGAACAACTTACAGTGGAGAGCCACTCAGTCAGATGGTTTGGTGTTTTATGTATCTTGAGATACTTCGAATAAGCTGGAGGGACAAGCATGTGGAAGGGACACAGCTGTCTACCCAGCATGCTCAGTGGGTTGCCTGCAAGCTTCACCCAAAGCAACACCCTCCAAGTGTGACCTTTGACTACCTGAGGGATATGAGCCAAGGACTTCTCTCCTCCCTTCAAGGCATTTAAAATCTGGGAAGCTGCCTATTCCTCCACAATTTACATCAGTGAGCCCTCTGCAGTCAACAGTTGTGGGACAGGATCCATCTTAGTCAAGTTAGAGAGCAGCACAGGCACAGAGATGGATGGGCACAACAGCCATCCTGGGACAGGGTGTGAATGCCAAGTTTTTCTTTATTAATGGAAAAAAGAAAAATGTTTTGTTCTACCCAGGCACAGCTCTTCTGCCTCAAGAGGGGACCCTGGTTTCTTGGATGAAGAAAATTGACATGATCAGCTTGCTACAAAGGCTGGCAGAGACATGCTAGAAAATGACACCTTGTCTTAATCGTTCTTTTCCCCTGAGGAAGTATTTCTCAAGCAGATGCAAACTGAAGCACGGGCTTCATAGGAGGGACTGCACTTGGATTTTAAACCCTGGTGTAAAGGTCAATCAGATCTCCTCTTCTTACGAGACTATGGACCCTGCACCCAAAACATGCTGACTCAACTCGAGGAAACACATGAGTGAAGAAGCTGCTTTTGGTGATTGGTGACTATTTTGTTTACACTGAAAACACAACCCGTGCCGCCTCTCCAGGCTGAGACATCATTTTTAAAGCCCTGCAGAAGAGATGATTCCCCAGCTGCTGTCAGTACTTCATTCAAAGAAAGGGACTTTCTACATCACTGTACTGGAAAGTGTCATCTTCAGCTTTCATTGTATGCTTTATATTTTATAAATACTGCATCATTTTTCTTAATTGCTGCCGCTGAAACAGACTAGTCCAAGGTGAGAACAAGAAGAGAAGCGAAAGCAAGGCCAGGAGCAAGGGAAAAAGTTCTAATCTTAAAACAAGATCCAGGGCTTCAATCTCACACAGAACAAGAACTGCTAACATTGCCGAGCATTACCAAGTCTCCAGGCACCATTCTAAGCGTGCTCATAGATTGGTCTACGCAATACTTACAGTGACGATCAAGGCATTTTTTGTTCTGCAAGTATGTATGGAGCACTACAGTGTGGCAAACACTAGTCTGGCCGCTGGGGCCACTGCCCGGCTTGTGACACACAAAAATGACTGCTTTCCGCAGCCAGGAAGTGGTGCAGCCGGGATTTGGATCCAAGAAGTCTGGCTACAAGCTGTAGAATTATTATAGTTATTAGCAAGGTATCATAAAACGTAGCCTCTTTTGGAGGCCAATGAGAATCTCATAAATCACCAAGAGTTAAATGTAAAACCATCGGGAGATAGTTGCGTTCTCTGACTGGTACGGCTGGATTGCTGACATTGACCTATTCTAGAACAGTCCGAGCAGGGCCTAGACCTGAAGAGGGGTAGCACTTGCAGTCAGCGCTCCTGGGAACCCAGTCCCAGCTCTGCCATTCCCTCCATCTCTGCTTTTGGGCAGGCTGTTAAACCTCTCAGAGTCTCTGATGAGTCTACTGATGAGTTTTACTCATCAGTAAGGTAAAGATGATAACAAGACTGAAATTGCTGTATAATGGTGAGCCGTTAAATGAGATGCTATAAGTATTCTGTCAAATGCCTGGTGTTCTAGAAGTAAGCTATTTTCATTACTTACTGTTTATGGGACCTCAGAGCTAGACAACAGAATGTTCTCCTGAAGCTCATTTAAGTCATCTTAGAAATGTGAGCCTGCCCCATGTAAATGCCTGACCATCCGGACCCAGGCACACTGTCCTCAGCAGGTGTGAGCAGCAGGGAGGGCGGTGCAGAGAGAAAGGAGAGGCTGCTTCACACTCGGCCCCATTTAGCCTGACCCAGAGGCTGAGCAACTGTTAGCAGGGCAACCGATTTCTATCATCTGCCACGAGCTTTGCTTCGGTGCCTGCCCTCAGAAAGCCCAGGTTATCTAGGGCCCACAGATAACCGAGATGCCTGAAAATCGTAAGCTGCTTTGTCCACGAGGATTTTATTTGGCCTGGGATCCCATAGCCGATGCTTTCATTCTCTTCAGCCCACAACCTCTGGTTCTATTTTCTCTGCTCTCCCTTTTCTTTCTTCCACTGTCTTCTCCCTTGGTGAGGATGCGTCCTTTGAGATACGCACATGGTTTGAACTACTGTAGGTAGAGCCTCCTCTTCTACATGTACTGTTCTCAAAGGCAGCCCCTTCTTTACCAAGAGGGATGCAGGACTCTAGTCCACCCAGGCCATGCTTCATTCAAATGATCACTCTCTGTGATGCCCTGAAGTTGGAAATGGACTAGTTGTGATTCTTCAGGATTTTCGTCATCTCCACCAAGTCTTACTTGGACTCCATTCCTGAGGTTTCACGGGCTATTTTGAACTTCAGGGTAAGGGGGCAAATCTAGACACAGACTCAGAGAACTTATGCTGGGTAGAATATACTAATTCTCAGCAGTCTCTCACTGTATGTAGCCAAAGCTTCTAGGAGCCTCAGTTTTCATGCGTGAGAATCCAAATTATTAGGCATTTACTGCTCAACAACATAAATTTACCACCTTATACTTTTATAGGTGAGAGGTCTGACTGTCATTGGGGCCTCTCTGGAGGCTGTGGGAGAGAATCCATTTCCCTGACTCCTCTAGCTCCCAGAGTTCACCCACATTTTTTTTTTTTTTTTTAGCCCATGGTCCCCTTTCTCTGTCCTTAAAGCCAACACAATCACATGTCTGTGACCATTCCTTCTTAGTCACATCTCCCTCCAGCCTCAGCCTTTGACCTCAGCCTGGGAAGGTTCTTCAATTTTTAGGACTCAATGGGATTAAGTTAGGTTCACCTGGACAATCTAGAATAACCTCCTGATGTCAAGGTTCATAACCTCAATCTTATTTGCAAAATCCTGTTTGCCGTGTAAGATAATATACTGACAGGTTCTTGAGATTAGGTTATATGGACCATTATATTTATTCATGGTCCCAAAGCTCCCATTAATCTCACCAGCACCAAAGTCTCAAATCTCATTAACTACCTCATATAAACCAGCTTTGGGGGAGGAGGCTCTGGGCGGCAATACATGGTAGTCTTTTCCCACTGCGAATGTTTTAAAATAACACTACTGATAGTCTTTCTAGAGTTAACACATTTTGTCAAATGTTTCCATTTGGTGATGGCATTCAAAAAGACCATGAGTGGGTTTTTCATTTTGTTTTGTTTCTGTGTATGTATATCCTCATATATCTACAGCATTCCACTTCAGCCTCTCCATTCTGTCTGCAGCCCTCCATCCCAGAGTAGAAGCAGTCACATTTTTTTCTTATACTCCCATATTCTTGACTAGAGGGAAAAGCTATACATGAGACTAAACAGAGACTAGATATTAAGCCCATTCATATCTCAGAATTTTCCTGATGTTTCAAACCTAGGAAATACTACTCTTCATAGTGGGTTTTGGTTTGGAGTTTTTGGAGTAAAACTCTTAGTCAAGACACACACACACACACACGCATACACATACATAGCACATGCATCAAGTAAGAGTGGAGATTTGAAAATTATCTAATTTAACTGAATGGCTAGCCCCGTATCTTTAGAATTCAGTTTTGTTTCCACCTTTATTGATATATCTCTATAGAAAAATACTCCAATATTAAAATAAACCTAATATTTCCTGAAAACTGCTTTCTTTATTTTTGCATTTGCTCTTCAATAAAACAAATCCCTTTCACGATCATAAAATTACAGTAAATTTTGGGTCATTCAAACCACGATGTGTCAGAAATGAACCCATCAACAGTGTATACTATAAACTTGACTGAGCAGTCAAACAAAGGAATTTGGGAGACTCTGGTGAATATTCTAAAGGAAGTCAAATAAGACAGATGTGTTTACTTATTAACTATGACAATGCAACATTGCATAAATAAGAGATAGTTTTTAGAAGTCTTATTTCA
Source organism: Enhydra lutris kenyoni (assembly GCF_002288905.1). Taxonomy (NCBI): domain Eukaryota; kingdom Metazoa; phylum Chordata; class Mammalia; order Carnivora; family Mustelidae; genus Enhydra; species Enhydra lutris. The sequence goes on from NW_019154091.1 coordinate 41,431,184, forward strand.
TGATGCCTTAAATAAAATACATTTACCAAAGCTGTTTTCTCATGGTGGTTGGTTTGGGGATTTCTTAGTTCGTACTGAACAAAACCTCCTTTTTACTGAATCTGAAACAATGACCTGAAAAAAACTATATGTAAAGTTTCCACTCTGACATCACAGCTGTTCATGCCAATTATTCATCCAAAATAGCACCACCACAATGTAATTCTGAATAATCAATTATGGGATCAAAAATAATTGGCAACAATAAATGATAGTGGTCCTCTGCATTTACAAGAAGCATCATAGACTTCAACAATATTTATTGACCTAGAAGTCTCCAGCAATAATTAATCATGAATTATTCATAGCAGATAAAGGATCTTGAGTTATCTGATGGGATCCAATCCTACCCAATCTGCCCTCACAAAATGTTTGAAGCCTTTTGGCATTTTGCCCTGTGTAGGAGCCTGATTCTTTCAGCTATTTGGTTCGTAAGAACATCTTGTATTTCAGTGAAGAAAAACAACCCTCTCCTATTGTGATAAATAATGGAGGAAATCTCTGCAATCCAGTATTTTTAACACATAACATCATTTAAAAAATTTTGACTTGACTATATATTTTCCTTAATGTTGACATGCTAGGACTTTCACGTCTTTAAAAAGCTTCTGAGTTTTGCTTTTGGGGCTCCTCCAGGTCAATTTATTAATGTATCCTCCCTTTCCACTGAGAATATTTAACGCACTTCACATTTTTCACATATTCAATGTTAGGCTCTTCTGTCTTTCTTTATAATTTCCCTCTTCCTCCCCGAGCACCTCCTTCACATACTACTAGGCCTCAAAAGCCAAATAAGGGGCTTCAGCATGAAATCATAGACAGAATTTGGAATAGAAATATTATTTTAAAAATGGAGCAGAATAAAAATGTACTATAAGGCCTTAAGATCTCTTAGTAACGGAATCACCGTCTTCTCTGTTCCAGTTGCTCCTTTTCCTCTAGTAATGGATCAAGTGCAGTAAAGTACTTTTCACAGATACTGATTGATCCAAATGAGTGTTCCCAAGTCACAAGGAAAAGACAAAGGGCTAGAGGGGAAGAAAACACTCATTGGGTATTTCTAGTATTGTGCTTGGCATTTTGTTAAAAACTTTCAGTTTGGTGGATAAAAGGACAGCCAGTGAAGGCAAACTGCCTAGGTTTGAATTAAGCTCTGCCAGAATCTAGTCACTACCTGTATGGCCCTGAGCAAATTACTTACTCTTTGGGACCTCAAGCTCCCTTTCTGCAAAAGAGGGACAGTAATAGGGCTAAATTTATGAGTAACTGTGATGATTATTTGGGTTCATGTGTGTCGTGTCCTGTAACAGTGGTTGGCTTATCATCTATGCTATAAGCATTAGGTAGTTATTATGATTGCTGATTATTATTAGAGCTCCTTTGGTTTGGATGCACAACAGCCCCCCTATAAGATGATGATTATCAAATGTTGCATTTTACTGAAGAGGAAACTGGGGCTTCCCAAAAGTAAGAAAGATGACCCCCCCCCCACACACACACACAATGAGTAAATGATCTCCTGATCTCTTGGGCTCCAAGCCTGTGCTCTTACACTGAAGGGAATGATGACTGCTGAGCTATCTCTGGGCACCTTTAAAAGGACCTTTCCTGGGACTGGATCAGCAAAATTCCAAAAGCTCTTCTCCCTTCCTGTTATTTAGTTCCTCTTTCTTTTTTTACTTTTTTGTTCTTTCCCCCCTTCTAATTCCCAACATCAATGACATATGTGGATTGGTATGAGGAAAACATAATTTTGAAAGATAAGAACTGAGAGGGAAGTCATTTTGTTCCTCACCATAAAAATCCCATCAAACTTACAGGATTCTAGTGTTGCTGCCTCTTTCAAGGTCTCGCCGAAGTATTTTTCACTGATTTCTCTTCCTCTCCTCAATTCCTCTAGCATGTATGCCCTGAACTAAACTGTTAGAACATCTTATGTGTGATTTAAATTGCTAAATTGCATACAGCTTAATGTATAAATTTTTGATAATAAGTACTTTATCAGATTCACCAGTTGAGAACACATGAAGAGCTCCATCCTTTCTCAGAGGATCTCCTTCTACATCCCTCCCCAATTGTCTTTCCAAAAAAAAAAAAAAAAAAATCATTCTAAGATCTGTGGCTTAGATGTATCCATGCCCTGCAATTGGCATTGTGTCCATGCTGATTTCCTGGTTTTGATAAGTCATTGTGGTTTTGTGAAATGTTATCACAGGGAAGAGCTAGGTGATGGGTACATAAGAACTCTCTGTACCATTTTGCAACTCTGACAATTTTTTTTAAATATTTCAAGATTAAAAAAAAAACTGTAAAGTCAATCATCCTGCTGGAACACAGACTATTTCTTACTGATTTCTAATTGTAAGTCATACATATCCAACAAAACACCAAGGTCCCTGAATATGAAGGCAATGATGTGGTTCTATGGACTTCCCCCACAAATATTGACATTATTGATGGGAGGATGGTGAGAGTGGAAGAGTTGGGAACATAGGAGGAATTTCATAAACATTTGTAAATTGATGAGTGGGAGACATAAGAAAGCACATGTTAATTTTTGAGACTCAAGGATTCAAATGCATGGTTGCTATGCTTTTGTTTTCACCTCTTTTGGAACATGGTAGAGAAATTAATTCAAGATAAAAAAATATCTGAATGGAAAAATGTCCCAGACATTGGAACAGATAACCATTACTCATACTATCATGCGTGGTTGAGTCTTCCTTTAAAACCTCTAATTCAACATATGTTGCCAAATGACTAGGGAGCTGGCTCAGTTGTTAGATTCAGTTGTAATTTATGGGGTTCATAATACACAAAAAAGTCAAACTGTTTTAAATAAATAAATATTCACAATTTTTCAATCTTTTTTTTTTTTTTATTTTGGCTTCACCTCTTAAATTACTGCCCAATGGCATAAAACAAAAAAGAACTTTTAGAAATACTTTTAAAAACCAGGAAATGCATCACTGAGAAAAAGATGTTATCTTTCTACCCCAAACAGTGGAAACTTATGAACTTTTGTCAATACTACAGTTCTACATACCATTGCATAAGTTTTATAAATGGCACTGTCAAAGAGCAATTTGAAATCATTTTTCCAAATCATTGTTCCAAAAGGAAAACTACCTTACTTTAATATGGTTCTGTATTTGCCTTAACTTGACAGGGAGTAGAGCTTGGTGTCAATGAAAAGTTCACGGTTATGGGTTCAACTCCTACGTGGTCTGTTTACTTTCTCTCAGTAGAAAGTTCAGAACCATGGTTTTAGGCTATATGTTTAATTCCCAGACACTTAATACTACAGTGTAACTAAACCAACCCTTACTATTGCCCAACATCTCATCTCAAAAACAAAGCTCAGCATATCACAGTTGAGGCATATGCTTTTTTTTTTTTTTTTAACAAAACTTACCATGCTATGGGAGTAAAAAATTCTAATTGTAAGGAACTTCAGAAAAACCTCACATTTGCTTTTCCCCATAGAGTATTTCTGGCTCAACTGATCCATTCCCACTTGGATGTTAGCCTCATGAGGGCAGAAAGCCCATCTGTTTTATTTACCACTGTATCACCAGTACTCAGGGCAGTGGTTGGCACTCACAGTTTCTGACAGGTAGCTGGAGAATTCTGTGTGGACTCAAAGCTGAAAACACCTATTTCAAATGGAAATTGAGTACTTAGCAAACTTAACACAGTGGTTCCCCAAATGTGGTCCCCACAATAGCAGCATCAGCATCATCTGGGACCTTGTGAAAAATACAAGTTCTCTGACTCTATTACAGACCTCCTGAACCAGAGCCTCTGGGGATGGTGTCCTAAAACCTGTATTTGAACAAACCCTCCAGGTGATCCTGAGGTAGGCTAAAGTGTGCTAGCTACTGGTATAACCCAAGGAAGAAAAATCTCTTACCAAACTCAGCTGGGATTTGAAGCAACAGTTTCAAATTACATAAATTCAGCCATTTTAGTACAGAATTGTACATACAAATCCTGGAAGAGTGTCTGAAAAGCAACCTTCTTTTTTTAAAGATTTATTTTATTTATTTATTTGAAAGAGGGAAAGGTGTGCTCCCCCTCGAGTTTGGCAAAGGGAAAGGGTGATGGAGAGAATCTCAAGCAGACTCCCCACTAAGCATGGAGCCCTTGTGGGGTTTGATCTCAAGACCCCTGAGTTCATGATCTGAGCTGAAATCAAGAGTTGGATGCTTGGGACACCTGGGTGGCTCAGTTGGTTAAGCAGCTGCCTTCAGCTCAGGTCATGATCCCAGCGTCCTGGGATCGAGTCCCACATCAGGCTCCTTACTCATCAGGGAGCCTGCTTCTCCTTCTCCCTCTGCCTCTGCCTGCCATTCTGTCTGCCTGTGCTTGCTCTCTCTCCCTCTCTCTCTCTGACAAATAATTAAATAAAATCTTAAAAAAAAAAAAAAGAGTTGGATGCTTAAAAAATAAATAAATAAATAGATAGATAGATAGAGAAATAAAAGAGTTGGATGCTTAAATGACTGAGTCACCCAGGTGCCCCTGAAAAACAACTTTTTCGGAATAGATATTTGGACCAATAAAAGCTGATTACGGTTCTGTACTTTATATAGCAATGTACCTTGAATCCTAAGGTAAGAATGTGAGACAGAAACAAGAAATGTTAAATAAGGGATTATAACTGTAAAATGTCCTCCCAGCTCACTCTTTCTAAGGCAAATCTAAATAGAGTTGATTTAATGAACATAGAAGTTAATGTGATATGCTATTAATGTCCCCACACTTAGAGCCAAAGACCTTTGTTTTTCTTTACTGGCTATAAATTACCCAAAAAACTCACTGGGATTCTTAATCATTCCAGTGAGCTTTATAATACCAAAATGGAAAATTCTATGATTGAGTAAGAGTGTCAAGGGCCCATAATGTTCCAAAACCAACAGACTTCTAGATGACAGAAAATAGAGAAGGATGATACATATAGTAGATCCAAACGTCTCAGGATAGACCAGAAAAATAGATGAATCTAACAGAACAGTATTTAAGAGGATGAAAATAAACTTCTACACCTGGATTAAGCGTTTACAAACTATAGGTTTGGGGAGATTTGACATAACAACAGCACATATTAAAAAACAAACAAAACAATGAAAAAAACCTTTACTCGCAATCTCTCCATGAGCCAACATTGCATCCATTGTCCCCTGGAAAGCAACAATGATCTCAGGATGTCTTGGCAAAGGCAGGGTATATTCATAGATTTACAGCTGTGCTCTGATCTGCTCTGAAATGTCTGCTTTCACTTCCAGGCCCCCCAATGCATAGAACTCACAGATCATATAAGACAGCCAAGATGGTGCCATGACAAGAAATCACACTCTCTGTAGGGAAAATGAAGTAACTATGAGTAACTAGTCGGTGGAAGAGAAAATTCAGCATGGGTCCATGCATGCTCCCTATCTTAAATGTGTTAAGGACTACCATAGGAAGAGACATTTAAAATGTCCTGTGTAACTCTGAGGGTAAACTTAAAAGCAACGAGCAGAAACTAATGAACCACCTCTGGTTCCAAAGGTAGAGTAACACACAGGAAGAGCTGTTGTGATAGTTTTGTGTGCCAATTTGGCTGGCTAATGCATTGCCCAGTTATTTAATCAAACATTACTGTAGGAGTAACTGTGCAGGTAATCTGTAGATGCGGATAACACGTGCAGTCAGTTGACCTTAAGTAAAGGAGATTAGCTTTAATAATGTGGGTGGGCCTCAACCAATTACTGGAAGGCCTTTGGTGCAAAAACTGAGGTTTCCAGAGTGAAAGAAATTCTGCCATAAGATTGCGATATTAAAATTCTGCCCGAGTTTCAGGCCTACCAGCTTGCTCTACAGATTTTAGTCTTTCTAGTATAAATAAACAAACAGATAAATAAACAAACTGTGTGTGTGTGTGTGTGTGTGTCCTCATCCTGTTGGTTCTGCTTCTCTGGAACAATGACTGACAGTCCAAGGACAGAATGGTCTACGTCCAGTCATGCTAAGTTCCTATCACTAGAGATATGCAAGTGTAGGCAAGGAAACTATGTTGGTTATAATGAGGAGACCATTAGAATATATGCCTTTTAATAAAATTAAAAAGCATGTATAGAACACACTGAGTCTAACTCAATGTAATAGTTTTATTGAGGATCCTGGCTGTGTGAAATACTGTGTGAGGGTCTGGGGACATAATGATGAGTAGAAATATCTGCTCTTCTCTCTTATTGGAACGTACTTGAGTCCTGTAACATGGACAACTACTCTAGAACATAAACATGATGGTCAACAGATACTTGTTGAAATAATAATTGAATGAAAACATATTTTAAGATCATAGGGAAATACATAGATACATATATTAAATAATGTTTGAGAAACCTTTCTATCAAAAATATTTTCATGTCTTACACTTGAATTTTTTTCTTTTTCTTTTTTTTTTTTTAAAGATTTTATTTAGTTATTTGACAGACAGAGATCACAAGTAGGCAGAGAGGCAGGCAGAGAGAGAGAGGAAGGGAAGCAGGCTCTCCGCTGAGCAGAGAGCCCGATGCGGGGCTCGATCCCAGGACCCTGAGACCATGACCTGAGCCGAAGGCAGAGGCTTAACCCACTGAGCCACCCAGGCGCCCCACACTTGAATTTTTTAATAAGGGTAAGACTTGATCATCAAAAAAAAATTCTCCATGTCATGCTTCCTTCTCCAATAACGCATAAGAGTGAATTATTTTCCTAAACTCTCCTCCTGTCCAGACAGCTTACACACTAATCTTAAAAAAAAACCAACTCAATATTTATTCATTTCACCTATTTGAAAGGGACAACTCCCAAGGCTTAGAAACCTGCCATCTCTGAATAGTCTGTAATGCTATGTTTTCAGTGGAGGAAGACTAACAGCCAACTGGTGGACTGAGCCTGTTCATCTGGTCTTTCACAATGGATAGCTAACAAATTCACCATATTGCTTGTCCAAACAGAAATGTTAAGGAACATAGAGGAAGAACTACATGGACTTTGATAACAAGAGCATCATAGTAGAAAGACTAAATTCATATCACACTTGTAATTGTTCAAAGTACCTTCAAAGCCCATCCTACCTGTATTGCTATATAAATAAATAAATAAATAAGAAGCAAGCTAGCCAGCCAGCAAATGTGTGTCATTTGACAGATGAATAAAAATAGAAATGAATGGGATGAAACTAAAGTTTTAACCCCAATCCTTCCAGTTAGTAGAGTTGAGTGCTTTAAAAAAAATTATAATAATTAGATCATATTGATAGGATAGAGTGTAAAATGTTCTTTTGATAGCAAGGAGAAATTTGGGGTGCCTGGATGGTGCAGTGGGTTAAGCGTCTAACTCTTGGTTTCGGCTTAGGTCATGATCTTAGGGTTGTGAGATCATGATCTCAAGGTCATGAGACCAAGCCCCATGTCCAGCTCTGCACTCAGTGGAGATTCTCTCCCTCTCTGACTCCTGTGCTCTCTCCCTCTCTCTCTTTCTCTCAAATAAATAAACAAATCTTTAAAAAAACAAACAAAACAATGAGAAATTTATTCTACAGAGGAGATGATTCATTGGTTTTCTTACACTTGATCCAATGCTGTTAAGAAATGAAATACAACAGGGGCGCCTGGGTGGCTCAGTGGGTTAAAGCCTCTGCCTTCAGCTCAAGTCATGATCTCAGGGTCTTGGGATCGAGCCCCACATTGGGCTTCCTGCTCGGCGGGGAGCCTGCTTCCCCCTCTCTCTCTGCCTGCCTCTCTTCCTACTTGTGATCTCTGTCTGTCAAATAAATAAATAAAATCTTTAAAAAAAAGAACTGAAATACGACATTACAGGGGAACTTACATACACAGGTTGCTGAGAATTTCATACGTAGCCATATTGATTGGTAACACACCCAGGAGTCCAGGAGTCCCAGGGGGCTTGATTATGTATTCATTGTTTATTGATTACTGGAAATTTCTCATAAAAACAAAACTCATCATGTTTTACAGGGTTCATATCCTAAAATCCTAATGAGCACCTCATTTCCTAAGAAAAGGTGATCAAAATAATGTGGAAAAGAATGTGGTGATACAAAAGGAAAACATGTAGTAGCAAACTTGCATGAGTCATAAACTAGGATCCTAGACTTGGCTGTGCACCGAGAAGCTGGGTGATGTCTGTAATGACCTCTCTCTCATAGGTACGTAGAGGAACTTTACATATTTGCTTACTCCATGCTGAAATTACCTTTTCAGACTGCTTTGCCTTTATAACATAACTGCTTTCATTTTTAATGGGATGGAAGAAATTATGGCTGTTTTTCTGAAACCACATCAATTTTCAAAGGCAGCTGTAGCAACAGAGATGCGTTTGCACTGGAATTTTGGCTTCAAGGACAGTACCACTTTGAAAATTTGGCTGATTTCCCCAAACCCATAAGTTGGAGAAATACCAGGAATAAAAAGGGGAATTACATGGATGATTTACAATTTTCTTCACTCCCTTTCCTTAAAGTTAGGCCTTGTCAGTTGCCAAGAAAACAAGTTGAGATCAAAATGGAACCAAGTGATGACTGACAATTAACTACAGGAAACTATTTCAATGAATAAATTGGCCATAAATTAAAAATAAGGGACACTTCAATTTTAATAATATATTTCAGTAGAAAGAAGCAGGGACAGAGATTTGTTTTGGCTTTGAAAAACAAGTTTTGGTTTTGTTTCGTTGTGTTTTCTAGTATTCTTTCCTCCCTAACTATATTTTCCTTAAGAAAAGTCTAAGAATTGGTCATTGCCAACCTACAGAATGTTTAACTACCCACCAATGAACTGACTTTGATTTTAATTTTTCCTTTCCTTTTCCTTTTTTTCTTTTTCTTTCCTTTTTCTGAGCCCTCACCATTCTCCATCTTTGCTTTTCTTCCTGGGCATACAATAAAAGTCAGTGTGACTTATAGCTTGCATCGAGGTACGGCTTTTCCACATATCCATAAGCATACACCTCCAATTTGAAAATACCCTTTTGTTCCTCATGGAAGAAATAAATGAAAATTGACTCAGTTAGGCTGTTTGTCTCTTTTGGCTTTTCTATCTTTACAGGTAAAAGAAAGTATATATGCTTGAAAGCCACAGGTAACCATATCATTACATTTTATGACAGGAAAAGAGCTAGTTTTCTAGCCGCATCCAAACTTGTCTCAATGCCAACTTCCTCCCATTTGCCCAGTCTTTTAAAAAAAAGCAGTTATTCCTCTAACCACCAAGCATACAAAGACCACTGGGCCTCATTTCTGGTAATCCTTCAAATTCAACAACCACCTAGGAAATGCACACACACACACACATGCACACACTTAAACTCAAGAAGTGTGAAAGTTCTGAACCACCTGAAACACCAACTGTTCCTCTTCTTACACAGACAAATTGTGAAAGAAAATTTACCATTCAGGTTACATAATTTTGAAACAAGAATGACCAAGAACTTGAAGAGCTGATTGAGAATGTAAGTAGGTAAAAAGTGTGGTACAGGACTGTTGTCAGTGTGTGGTCACATGCCCAGCTGAGGCCATTTCCTATACTTGTGGTTTTCAAACTGGACCTGGAGCCTACGGGTTATTGAAGTCACAGATCAATTTGCTACATCTTCCCAATGAGTCCATTTTAGTTACTAGCTGGCTGGGGGTATCATTTTTATAATCAGACATAGATATATGACAGAGCAATATTAAATTTTGCATATATTTTATGAAGTTGATAAGCATGCAAAATAATTACATGATCATAATGAGATGCTTACACACTCCAAATCACCTAGATCTCTGTCATCTTCTTTTAGAAGTCCTTTGAGGGGCACCTGGGTGGCTTAGTGGGTTAAATCCTCTGCCTTCGGCTCAGGTCATGATCCCAGGGTTCTGGGATTTAGCCCCACATCGGGCTCTCTGGTCAGTGAGGAGCCTGCTTCCCCCCCACCCCCCGCCTGCCTCTGCCCACTTGTGATCTCTGTCAAATAAATAAATAAAATCTTAAAAAAAAAAAAAGAAGTCCTTTGAAAACAATGTTCAAGAAGGCATCATATTACACCATTAAGTCTCTATGAAGGGAATGAACTGGCATATAGCTACATATAGAGAAAAAGTTCTAAGATACGAAGGCTGAGGGGTACCTGCGTGGCTCAGTTGGTTGACTGACCAACTCTTGGTTTCAGCTCGGGTCATGGTCTCAGGGTCATGAGATCGAGCTCCACATTGGGCTCCACAGTCAATGGGGATTCTGCTTGAGATTCTCTCCCTCTCCTTTTTTCCCTCCCTCATGTGCGGGTGCTCTTTCTTTCTCTCTCAAATAAATAAATCTTTAAAATACAATAAAATACAAAGTTTGGTTCTGTAGCATAAGGAAACTGACCTACCCAAGGAACTGTTGTTATTGCTGTTTTCATTCCACGTATGTGAAATCTCATGAACATACCCCAGCCATAAAGCATGCATATATGTTAAAGCAGTATTGGGTACTTACTGGAAAAGTCATATCTAAAATCAGAATTGTCCCTGTCCTACTAAAAAATAAAATGAAAAATACTTTTCAAACTTTTTTATAGTTGAGAGAGAGAGAGGGAGAAAAGCAAACAAGAACAAGGAAACAAGGAAAAGAAGGGGAAATTGAATCACTTCTCTTTGTGCCTAGGAAAAATATATCACAAGTTTGTTTGTGTTTAGCCCCCAATTTGTAGCCCAGAAATCTGAATCTATGAGCTTAAGACTTCATGGATGAGTGCATGAACCAGCTTCTGATTTAAAGGATAGCATTAACTCAATTAACTTTGAGACTAGCCCTTTCAAGAAATATATTTAGCTATGACACACAATATTTCAATTCCAAAACGAGAATGTCAACTGAGAAACTAAATTTAAAATTTCAGTGGTTTCTCTCTCAACTCCTCCCACACTTACTACAGATTTGAATAATATGAAGCCAGGAAGCATTTAAATAAATTGGGTGTGCATTCTAGGTTTTATTGCAGGTGGTGGTGCTTTAATCACTCGGAGTCTGTCAAATTATAGGCTGACACACACAAGGAAGGAAATCTATGTCCCGTATGCCATGTTATTAGTGCTCTACCCTCAGCCAGGAAGGGAAATGTTTACCCTGTTGGGCAAGAGAAGATGGGATGGGATGGGATACAGGCTCTGTGGTCTGCAGCATCCCCCAAAGTGCTCACCACGCTGAGCCAGCAACCAAGGTCCCTTGAAGACAGAACTTCAAGGTAACATTAGGCAGAAAGGGAAGGAATCCTCCCAACACAAAAGACCATGTAAATACTGATACATATATACATGCACACACACACACACACACACACACACACACACACACACACACACCACATGTTCTTTTGGGGTTCCTTTATAAATAACACATTATTAAATTCTGCCTGTGCTGACACTTCTATGGTCAACCTGTCAACCAAAGAGTTCTGGTTAATGTTAAATTCTGTTTTAAACATAGAGGGCTTGTCTATTACCTGGGCTTAAGAAGCTGTCCACCACATACCAGAAGAACTTTCAAATTTAAGGGTGATAATTTATTGATCACACCAACATATTTCTGGCTGTTTTCCCAAGATTTGAGCCACAAGAAGTATTGTTGTGATCACCAGTAGTCAAACTGTAATTGACATTACCCAGACTTTGGTTTCAAAAGAAAAAGAAAGAGGGTGTATGTGTGTGTGTGTGTGTGCGTGTGCATGTGTGTGTGTGTGCATGCACATGTATATACATTTAGGGTATGCAGAGTTGCAATATAGAATTTTTATCTTATAAACTTTCTGGTTGTAATGAAAACCCAAATGTGTGTGTGTGTGCGTGTGCATGTGTGTGTGTGTGCATGCACACGTATATACATTTAGGGTATGCAGAGTTGCAATATAGAATTTTTATCTTATAAACTTTCTGGTTGTAATGAAAACCCAAATGTCCACTTGAATGTAAATGTATCTTTTATTGTATGTTTTCACTAGAAAACTTACTAATTAAAATGAGCATACATCAGAAATCTATATTATTATAAGCTAATACTGGAGCACTTACTTTGTGCCAGGTGCTGTTCTAAAGGATTTCCATCTAATAGCTCATTCGATCCTAACAACATCTCTTAGAGATAGGCACTATTATACCCTTTTTTTTTTTAAAAAAAGACTTTATTTATTTATTTATTTGAAAGAGAGAGAGAGCATGAGCATGCAAGTAGGGGGTGAAGCAGAGGGAGAGGGAAAAGCAGATTCTGTGCTGACCATGGAGCCCATTGGGGGCTCAATCCCACAATCCTGAGATCACGACCTCAGCTGAAATTGAGAGTTGGAGGCTTAACTGACTGAACCACACAGGTGCCCCTATATCCTTTTTTATAGTTGAGGGACTTGAGAAGTTTGGTAACTTGCCAAAATTGCCATGTTCCTGCAGCTAGTAAACTGTAGAATTGGACGTCAAACCTAACAGTGACACTCCCAGATCTCCTGTTCTCAACTCCAGACTACGTTGCTCTCTGTTAGCAAGGGGACAACAGGGTTTTGCTTATCCCTAGTTCCACTTTTGTAGTGAGTGTGGGGAAAAGTAGATCATACAGGTAAGCCTAGAGGCCTCTGAAACAGTGCAATCAGAGACCCTCTGTTTCTAACTTTCCCAGATCTCAAGCTGCCTTCCCCAGGAATGACCTTCTGTCGAGAGGCATTTGAGAAAATGAGGAGCTGCTGTGACATTCTAGCAGGTATAACTTTTTACAGACTTAAAAACAAATAAACAAACAAAAAAACAAATTACTTAAAAGATTAATACAGACTACAGGACAGAAAAGTAAGCATGTGGTGTAATAACTAGGCAGAGATATCATATTTCCATATCAATAAAGAATTAGAATAAACATGAGTTTAACATTGCTATATGAAACCATAGCCAGGTTTCAAAGTTGACAGATATGAAGGACTCTGTGGTTGTTTTCACAGAACTATGAGAAAAGGTCTCAGAATTGTCTCCCATGCAACAGTCAAACAGGTACTACCTTTAACGTGAGGTGTGGTTACCAGTTCTCAGGGAGATAGTCTAATGTTGAAATAGGAAAACACTGTATCAATGACAGACAAACAGGCAATTGTTTAAGGCATGCTGTCTATCCTTGTCATTTTCACCTACATGAAAATAAATACAAATGGTAGCATGTGTGTGAAGTGGATAAAGAAGCCAGCCCAAAGAATATGCATTAAGAATCACAGGACATTACATTTAGAAAGGACCTTAGTGAACAAGTCCAACTTCTGCATTTTACATAAAATAAACCAGGGTTAGCGGAATTTGGATTGTGTGTGTAAGTATATCTTCAGCTCTGGACATCACCCCTAGAGAGAATGTACAGAGTGAGAAGACATGAGATGGGTATGTAGGACCCTGAGAGCCCTGGGTTTTGAGAGGCGGGTCGATGAAGAGCCCCCATGCAGGCAGCTGGTGTGGGGCAATGGAGAGGTAGCAAGAAAGCCAAGAAGCTCATGAGGTCATGAGAGCACGGGAGGGAAGGAATTTTAGGAAAGACTGAGTGGTTGTGTTCAATGGTAAAAGGAGTCCTAAGAAGATCAGAACTAGGAAATATGCATTAGATTTGTTCGTTATTGATCAGTGGTGACCTGAGCAAAAGCAGTTTCAGGCTCATGATTATAGTGGAAGAGAATGAGAGGTAAAATAGTAAGATAGAACTTAAGATAGTAAGATAGTAAGTCAGCCCACATTCCACAAGCCTGGAAAAAAGAAAAAGATGGTACAGTGGTCAAAGAAATCCTTATGGGAAAACAGTTGGTAGAGCATGAGAGGAATAATTGAAGCAGTCATCAAAACAACATAAGGGAAGATGAAAGAATTGGGTAGAGGTCAGACTGAGAGATGAACCTTGAAAAGAGGGTGTACAGAGCTTGCTCTGAGACAGTAGAGATGGGAAAGGGATGGCTATAATACAACTAGGTAGTTCTTCAACCAAATTTTAATTTTTATGCTTAACTTTTCCAACCACGTGGAGTTTATTTTGGTGAATGATCAAAGTTCTAAAAATTCTCTTCTTTGACTGCCTATGTTAAGGTTTGAATGAATGAGTAATCAACAGGGAGCCCCAGGCCTAGACCCTCCACTCACGAAGGACTCAGACAAGCTATTGTTGGCAGCACAGTCTCCCACACATGCCCTTCCCTTCATCCTCCACTCACTGGAACAAGTTTTCTCATTCTCCAGATCCTTCCACCAGCTATGGAAATTAGGTTCTCATGCCATTGGGAAACACTGAGGAGATTGATGGGGAGGAGTTCAACTATCTTCAATCTTGTGAAGCCTGGCAAGTTTAAAGCCTTGCCAACTATCTATTTTCCTTGCTTGGTTTTTGCCACAGGCAAGAATGAGCAATAAGAAGGAAGAGTGATGGCAGAAAAGAGCACTCTTAGAAAATGAAAAGAAAAAGAGAGAGAGAGAGAGAGGCTTAGAATAGGGAAGATTTACTGCTGAACTTAAACCAGAGAGCTAGTTAGGAAAGAGTGGTTAGTCACAGAATTAAAAGCTACTCATGTGTGTTTATTTAAGATTATGTGGATTATCTATTACATTGGATGACCCAAATGGGTTTCCCTCTACAAAGGTGCTCCTACTAGATATCTGTGTGAGTCCTTTCCTGAGAACCATGAACCCTGTGTGCAAAGTCAATTATGGTTCTTTCCTCCAGGAAGACAGTGAGACAACGTGGTCTGAAAAGCCGTGTTGCCCTTAGATTTTAGCAACATCAGCTTCAGCATTATTCTTTAGTTATAAAGTCTGAGATACATTTTTCAAAACTGGATTAGATACATTTTCATATCCATCCTTTCCCCCTTAATCTTAAAGGTACGTAAGACTTTTCTTAGGTGAGGAATGAAAAAGATTGTCTCTGAATTAGTATATACCACAATACGATCATTTAAATTCACTCCAGAGGTGCTGGCAAGAGCTGTCTTGCTTGAGCTCATGCATTCTACCTTTTCCCCAACCCCTCCCCCCAATTTTAGAAGTGTTGGGTAATAATGCAATTCTGTTTCTTGAAAGGATATATTCATGCAACAGGCATTTTTTTTAAAGCACCAAACATGCGTGACATTGGTCTGGGTGCTGCAAATGTCAAGATGAATGAGATATAAAATTGGCCCCTTGGCATCTTGTAAAGAGGAACAAGAGAAAATGTAAATACTTTTTTCGTTCCCACAATCTGATTTCTTTGGAGGTTTGTTTTATACCCTTCCTCAGAATACCAAAACCTATGATATATCCATTGTCTTGTGTATTATCAGCAGACCTGTCATCATCAATAAGCAGAAACGTAAATAAAACTGGTTATGCAAAAGGAAAGTTCTAGATAAAGAGAGAGACTTCATCTAAAAGAGCAACACATGACACTACGAGAAATGCCAACCACCCTTCTGTCTAATTCTGGGAGGCAGTATCAAAGAAACACACACACACATCCCCTACAACTACAACAAAAAAACTTACCTGATTTGCCCACACCTGCTCTCCCAAATATTGCCAGCTTGACCTCTGCACTTTTAGCCATGCTGAGTGTGGGTAGATAATTCACTGTCGTGCACACTGAGGAGCTGAGAAAATCTTTTTGGCTCCAGCCTTTGGATTCACCATATCATTGTAAATCTGCAGTCCTGCAACCAAAGAGATTTGGGAATTCCTAAGTGACTGGAGAAAGGAATTCATATTTGTGAAGCACCTTCTCCCTACCAGCCACAACTCACTTTATCATCATCTTCCTCCACGGCAATCCCGTGAAAGGGTTATAGTCATCTATTGCAAACTAGTCAACTGATAAGTGATAGATCCATGACCTGAACTTAGATCTCTTTGGTTCTAAAACATATGCATTTTCATACCCAACAGCATTGCCTAAGGTGTTTTTTATGAAGGCATTGTCTTTGGATCACTAATGGATAACAAATAGTTGAAGTGTGTGAATATGTGTATTTACCACGTGTCTATACATACCCAATACGCAACACACGGGATGGGGAATGTCACATTTAGAAGTCTTTCTTTTCCTGAGGGCTGAATAATATACATTCATCTTCATCCATCCTACTGTAATGATTGGATTTGCACTTCAAGGTTAAATCTTAGCTCAGTTCACACTAGATCCCATGATTGAGACATCTGACAGACATCCATGTTCCAGGAATTGATATACAATATCTATTTATCTCCTTATATTTTTCTGGGCACAACACCCCTGGTATACAAAAGATAAATGCCATGACTCAACTTCGGATTCCTTTTCTATGACAACCTGAACACTCAACACTGCTCTAACACTTAGAAAATGACATTGCATACGATGTAAGCACATGTGATATAGGGGCAGTGCTTTAGGAATGACACCTAGGTTCTTAGTACCATGAATACGTAAAGCTGGGAACTGCCTTGGGTTAACCAAAGGAATCCTCCAGCCATGGCCAGAATCCTTCCTTGAGATCAGACAACACCTTGTGTCTGATTGGCCACTTTCAGATACCTGAGGTCAGAGCTGGTGACATTACTTCAACTTTTTATTTATGTTCAGCCAGAAGCCTTCAAGTAGCCTAACAGTTATTAGGACCCTTGGCCCCATCCTAGGCTACTACATCCTAAGAAAATGAGACCTGGCATCTTCCCTTGTTCCTCATGAGCTGTACGGTTTTGTTTTGTCTTGGTTTGTTCTTGACTCTCGCCTTCTCTCTTCACCACATGGAGCCCTCTTTGCTGGCACTCGCCTCTTAATCACTAAAAACATGGCATCCACTGCATTCACTCCTTGAGATAGGGCCTGACAAACTCACCTACCAAGGTTCACCAAGATTCTCCCCATTCTTTGTTTAGCTGGCATTGTGGCTGTACAAGTACTCACAGCAAGACTCACAACTCTCACAGGAACTGCAGACTCCCTCGTTCTGAACTTCTGTAGTCAGTGTTTGAAACCTATATATAAGACTTGACTCTCATCCTTGTTAAACTTAATCACATCAGTGATTCATTCATTTCATCCTTTTTTTTTTCAGTCTGCAAAGATATTTTTACAACACGAATCTGTTATCTAAATGTGTAAACGGCTCCTGCCAATGTTTTGTCATCTACAACTTTTCAAAGGAGCTTCTCAACAGAAAGAAAAAAGTAAAAGTCCTGCTGAAAAAGGATTTCTACAAAGACGTGAACATGTAATTGTTTTCTTCATTAGGCATCTTAGCCATCAACTTGTACCTAACGAATTTTGTACTTGCTGATTTCCAAAGGGTGAGAACTTCCTCTGAAGGATAAAAAGGTCAACATTGACATTTGCTATTGTTTACCTCACCCCCAATAACAACAACAACAACAAAATTTCTCTGTAATCATTTATAGTTGGAAAACCAGAAGCTTTAACATCTGCAATTTGTCCAGGCCCATACTTTTGGCTCAAGATAAAAGAATTTCCTTATTTGTCATTTTACATGTATTCACTATGGAAAGGCCCTTGTTTAAAGTTCCGTGCTTCATTTCAGAACATCACAAAAGCATAATATATGGAGATATATAACTACATAAATTCTAAATAAGAATGACAAGCATTTCTTTGAAACATAGACCATGCAAGGGTCTGGAGCTTGTATAAACAACAGTTTGTTACTTCATGCAAAATTGTTCATTCCCGTGCACATAAAACCTAAGTAATTATCTATCTTATTTATAGTTCCTGAAAGTAGTCATCAGATGTGATTTTTAAAAAACATTTGTTAAGTCAAATATTTCATTAACTCCCAAATGGCCTTAGAGGTATAGGAATTTCACATAAGAAAGAGAAATTGTGTAGGGCAATTTTTTCACTTATGAAGGTACAGATGCTTATTGTCAACCTTATGCTTAGAAAAATCACTTAAAGGAAGACACAAACTGACATGCGTCTTTCAACAGTTTGTTTTTCACATATAAAATGTGATGTTACATTTGACAAAGATATAAAACAAAGATAAATGTGTAAATTGTAATAAGTGACCTTTTGCCAATTTCTGATGTTCAAAATAATTTATAATCCAAGACCTTCCATAACATGGACCTAAAAACATTTGTTTTAATATTATTGTACAGAAATATTCTGGCTGGGTCTAGAAGTTGCCATTTACTTATTATGTGGACAGTGCTTTACTAAGACAAAAAGTTCTGAGCTTGTATCACCCCTAAAGCTAAAATCACACATAGATATTTAAGAGATTTAAGGCATAGTGATTTTTCCCCCCTAAATATAAAGCAACTAAAAGAAAGCTTAGAAAGAAGAAAAAAAGGAGCTGGCCTCCATACTATGTTATTACTAATATATTCATTGATCATTCCACAATTGTGCTAAGCACAGACAAAAGTGGCTACCTTCCAGGAGCTTATGATCTGTTAGACCTGTGACATTTAAGTCACCAATAACCTGATTTTTTTTTACATTTATTGAAAGAAAGATTTCATTCATAATTCCCAATACTATACTTCAAAATTCCTGCTTTCCACTTCCTCTTTGGGGAGTTAAAAAAAAGCAAGCATCTTTATAAGGTAACAGTTTTTCTAACTTCTGTATTTATCATCAAAATAAAGCACAGCCGTTCAGGCAAGCAAAGCATCTAGTCTGGCCATGGGAATGAGAGCCTCTTGCCTAGCTCCGAAATCAAGTTCTCCTCTTCTGGCTACCGGGAATGCTCCCTCATCTTGCAACGCAGCACCCACAGCGACAAGGTTAATCGTGCAAGAACCCTGGTGATAGCTTAGCTCCAAAAGCAACAGGTATCCTAGAATGATCAACAGGCCCATCGTGGACTGCAGGTCACTTGCTCTCAACCTGGAGAGAAACGCAGCCTAAGTCAAAAAGGGCATTCTCAGTCTCAGCTCCGAGGGCGCTGTCAAGCCCTGCGCTTCGCGCTCACATCCCCTCCCAGCGAACCCCGAAGCCGCCGTGGGAAGACGCGGGGACCAGGAGAACCGACCCAGAGGCCAAGCGTTCAGGGGCTCTCAAGGGTCTGCAGAAAGTCGTCCCGAAAGAGCCACCTGGGCACGTGCGTGACACTCACCTGTTCACACTCTCCAGGCCCCGGAGAGCCGCGGTCCCCTGCAAGTTCAGGATCGGTCCCCCGGGACCGCGAAGCCCTCCCACGCCGCGCCGCCCAGTCTGCGGCTTGCGTTTCCGAGGCGCGGGTCCGCGATCGCGCGTGGGAGCCGCAGCAGCAGCTGCGAAGACCGACCGACCGGTACGGGGGTCTCCGCGCTCACGCTCGCCAGGACGAGCGGCGGAGGGACTGCGGCAGGACGCGAGCTCAGCCCGGCCGGGGCCGCCGCTCCGCCGCCAGGATGCTGCAGTGCGGCGCGTCGGCGCCCCCTACTGGGGCCAGAGGCCGGCTCCTCCCGCGACACCGCCTCCCCACCGGGAGAGAGGAGACGCATCTGTTCCGCGCGCGCGTGCTGCCCCAGGGCTGCCTTCCCTTTTCCCTGCTCGGTCCCTGGCCCCTAGGTTCTCGCTGAAGGACTCTCTCTGTTAAAACTTTGCGTGTGAAAGCATCGCTCCGTGGGGTTTCCCATTCCTTCCTTCTGATGATGCTCACAACATCCCCTTGAGGTACCTTTGATTCTCCCCATGTTACCCAACAGGAAATTGAAAGAGGAGATAAATAACTTGTCCAAGGCTAGTAAATGGTTGGAATGAAATCCAGGCCGGATTGGAAACTGAGAGATGCTAGGAGCGATATAAATACTGAATTCGACTGAAATGTATAGCTCTCTATTTGACAAAGTTCCAAAGCCTTCGTCTTCTCCTTACATGCTCAGTCTTTGTAGTGTTCGAATAGAAGTCACACTCCACCGTCCTCCAGACCTAACGAACATGATTGATATTGATGCCGTGCTCGACCTGCTTTCATCTCTCCTCGCGTTTGATAGTTACACCCTCCTTGGGGTAAGCACTAGTATAATTATTAGCCTTTCACAGATAAGAAAGTACCCACTGCAGGAGTACTTGGTGGGAGAGATGTAACCATGGAGGCAGTTTCCAAGGCCAGTGCTGACCCCACAACCACACCTGGATAAGATGAGCCAATTTGGGGTCTTATAGCCTGTTATCTGTCATCATGTTTGCATCGTACTCATTTTTCTTTCATCTTCTCCTTTAAACCTGAACTTCCTGAATGTTGAGATCTATTGTATGTATCCCTGGATTTCCAGCCTCTACCATCATGCCTGGAGCCTCGTGAATATTCAAGAGACAAGGTGTTGAGGGAATGAAAAGAAAGAACAAGTTGTGACCAGATATGTTTGATTTCTCTTACATAATTTGCAATAGAATAGTGATAAAAATTGAATGTATAACGGGCCTGAAGTTTCGTAAAGAAGGCTGAGAAAGAGATTTCATCATCTTGGCATACAGGAAGTTTTTGACATCTGGGATGTGGAAAGAATTGTCTCTGTAGCTTATATAGAATTTTATAGAAACCCAATTACATGGAATTTCGTGGCATTTCTGTTCAGGGCTAACATGTTACATTCTTCCCCTATCAAGTTCTATATTCCTGAACATGTATGTATATATGTGTATTTGTGTGTGTGTGTGTGTGTGTGTGTGTGTGTGTGTGTGTGTATTTCTGCAGACTTAAGTTGAAATGTCTACTTTGCCACCCTTCTTGAATGGAGTAATTGAAAAGTCCCCGAACTAGGCCTTTTTTGAAGCATTTCTTTGGGATCTTGTCTATGCAAAGTGTTTCTCACCATTTTCCCACTTAGTCAATATAGGTCTGCGCTCCTCTGTCAACTAGGGGAGCTCTTGCCTCCGTGTTTCCAGTTCTTGATGTACTATACCAAGAGAGATGAATAACTAACTGGACCCTGAACCCATTGTGTTGTATCTTCGGTGTGATGCCTATATTCAATGGGAGTGTTTCCTTTGTCTCAAAAGCAGCAAAATGGAGCCACTCCCCATTATGATTCTTGCTCCATGAATCAGTAAGAAAGACAGAGGACAGTTTGCACTTACAAATCCTCCATATTCCTTGCTAGGGAGAGGTCTTTTCATACTTAAGTCCGTTAGCCTGGCTCCTGGCTTAAGCTAAAACATTTAACATCTAACTAGTAAATGAATTGTCAGTATAAACCCAAAACACAATAAAAACTGGAATTGTGTGTGTGTGTGTGTGTGTGTGTGTGTGTGCAGATGGTAATCATGCTTGTTGTAGATTAAATAAGTAGTAGAAAAAATACAAAGAAATAGGAAATCACCCCCAAAATCACACTATCCAGAAATAACCGCCTTTTCTATGAGAGGACCCTCATTGTTACCATAAGAGAACAGAGATGGATCAAATAGCATTACAGCTATGCTAAGTGCTACTGTTCTTTTTTAACAAATAAGTAAGTGCTATTTTTAATTTAAAAATACACTTAATAAAGCAGAAGATAAAGAAATTAAAGCCACCCTTAAATGGTGGCTTCAGATGCTTTCTTATCTCACAAGTTATTTTATGTTTGAGATTGTTCTGAGGTTAAAACTACACAGAATGAGATCTGAATTCATTATGCTTAACCATATATTCATTTTTATTTTTTTCATATTTATATATTTATATGGTTTATATTTAACCATTTATTTGTTTTAGTCAATATCATTATCATTTAAGAAGAAGGAAATTAAAAATAAATAAATAAATAAATATAAAAAGGAGGAAATTAGCTGTCTGTCCTCTTATGTCTCTCACTTCCACTTCCTTCTTTCTATATTTTTATTTCTGTACTTTTTTATTGTCAGGATATATAATATTTGCCTTTGTTCTGTATTTCTAATTCCCAGAGTGATCTCAATTTAGTTCTATATTTAAATGGGATACATTTTTTAAATTGTTTTGCCATAATTTTTCTATTACTTACTTTTTATTTTGATTAATCCTTTCATTTCTTCATTAAGCAAGGTTTTCAAGAAGGTCTTATAGATGCTATATCATATAATTGAAAATACCCATCCCTTCCTTTCCCCATTTTCAATTTATTTTGTAATTACCCTACTTTGGTTTACATGATCTTTTCCTCTTTTTCTTCCTGTGTAACATATTTTGTAGTTCTTATATTGTTTATTTTTAAAATCTAAACATCAGGGGCACCTGGGTGGCTCAGTGGGTTAAAGCCTCTGCCTTCGGCTCAGGTCATGATCTTGGGGTCCTGGGATCGAGCCCCGCATTGGGCTCTCTGCTCGGCGGGGAGCCTGCTTCCTCCTCTCTCTGCCCGCCTCTCTCCTTGCTTGTGATCTCTGCCTGTCAAATAAATGAATAAAATCTTTTAAAAAAAATCAAACATCATATTGGTTGTGATACATAATAAATGAATTCTAATTCTGTACCTACCTTATCGGAGACCTGTTTGCTTTCTCTACAGAGCAATGGTTTGAGGGCTGAGCATTCTACTTCATCTACCATCCCGAGATGGGAACATAAAGCCAAGAGGAGAGGTCATCTGAGTTTCTGTGCGGTTTCTGTTAAAGTTTACACACTCTGCTTTACTTCTGAGGTTTTACTGAAGACCCCATACCAAGATTCAGTGCAGGCTGTCAGAATCAGATATCATTCCACAGAAAAGATTCCCTCAGGCTTCAAAGAGCTCACCCCCTTCATTCTTAGAGCCCCCCTCCTCTCTCTCTCTTAAGCCATTTCAATGACAACTGCTCACTCTCTCCCCTCCTCTTGTCAGAAAAGGAAAGGATAGTTGCTTAGTTCATTTCACTCCAAATTTAGAGGTGTTCATTCTTGGTGAAAAAGAATACCCAGGATTTGATGACTCACTAATACTGCTTCTGGAGAGAGGGCAGTCTACAACCATTATCTTTTATTTCCTGAGAGGATTTATTTTGAAGTTTTATGGAAAGAAATCATAACCTTCTTCTTGCTTTTTTTTTTTGCTAATGTTTTGTTGTTGTTGTTTTGTTTTGTTTTGTTTTTTACTTAAAGGGTTATTTTATTATTGTTATTGTTTATTTAGCTAGATGTTAGGCAAGGGCAAGTCTGACTGTGGCCACAACTAAACTTCCTCTCTGACTGAGAATGCTGAAGGCTAACCAAAATGTACAAAATAGCTGTTTAGAAGCATTGGAAAACAACCAAGGCTGAGTGCCAATCCCTGACAGGAGGGAATACACTTGGGTTTAGCCCCACAGTCATCCAAGTTTTCTCCTTGGGGGTATTTGAAGGGCTGTGGTCCATGAAATTGGAGTCCAGACAACAATCGGAGCAGGGCTCAGGGCTACTAATGCCACTGGATTCAGAGGGTTAAAGTGCCACAGAGGATAGCCACAGAAGCAGAACTCCCAATATTTGCACAGAAATGCCCCTGGGACCTTGGCCATTTCCTGGGCTGTGCATTGTCTGGCGAGTCTCTCAGAGACCTAGTAAAAGAACAGCCGCCTAGGGTCTGAAAGCTAGGTGGAGATTTCAGAGACCTCCGAGTCCTCGGAAGACATGAAAGTTGAGGCTAGCCAGAGTTTAGAGTACTTTCTGACATTCAACTAAGGACTCAGAAAGATTATAAGACCACGCTTTAGAAATGAGGGCAATAGTCTAAGAGTAATGGCAAATCTGACCCTCCCCTGAACAGAGATTAAAATGAAGCCCGGACAGGGACAAGCTAACCCACCAGTAAATGCACTGCCTGCCAAAGCAAAAAGCAACACTGTTAAGAAAGATAACATAATCCAGAGCCTCTAGAACTATCCTCTATAATGTCAAGTGCTCTGTATTAGTCTGCTTAGGCTACCATAACAAAATACCATAGGCTGGATAGCTTAAACAACAGAAATTTATTTATTACAGTTCTGGAAGCTGGGAAATCCAAGATCAAGGTCCTGGCAAAATAAATTTCATTCTGAGGTCTTTCCTCTTGGCTTGTAGGCAACAGTCATTTTACTGTGTACTCACATGAGTACATTTGCATAGGTATAAGCATAGGTATAAACATACCTTTGCACCTGAGGAAAGGTAATAAGAACACTCTGGTATCTCTTCTTATAAAGACACTAATCCTATCAGATTAGGGCCCCATCCTTATGACCTCATTTAACCTAAATTACTTCTGTAAAGGCCCTATCTCCAAATACAGTCACATTGAGTGTTAGGGTTTCAACCTATCAATTTTGGAGGGACAGAAACATTCAACCCATAATACCTCCAGTAACAATTACAAGGTAGGCAAGAAAAAAATTACCAATAATAAAGAGATAAAAGTCAATAGCAAAACAACACTAGATGACCTAAAGTGAATAGACAAGAATTTTAAAATTTCTAAGATTACTGTGCTAAAGCCTATAGAGGGAATTATGGACAAAAGTAGATGAAAACATAAAGTATTTTCATCCATTTGTGTGTTTCAACAAAAAACAAAAACTATAAAAATGATTAAAAAAAACTTCCAGAACTATGCAATTTAATACTTGGAATTAAGAACTCATTCAATGTGTTCAACAGTAGATGGAAAGATCAGAAGACAGGACTAATGAATTCAAAGACACATCATTAGAAAACATTCAAAATGAGCCACAGAGAGAAAAATAAATGGAAAGACCATGACAGAACTTGAGAAATGTGGAACATGGTAAAAGGGTTCTAACACACATGTAATTAGAGTTCTACAAAGAGAGGAAAAAATGAGATGCAAACAATTGCTAAAGAAATAATGCCTGAAAATTTTGCAAATCTGATGAAAAACAGTAATCCTCCAATTCAAGAGCTCCATGAACCCTAATCAAAATAAAAACAAAACTAGACCTAACCACACCACGGCAACTTACTGAAAACCAGGTTACAGAGAAAATATTAAGAATAGCCAGGAAGACAAAAAAGACATAATTTTAAAGGAAAAGAACAGGTGCACTTGGGTGGCCCAGTCAGTTAAGCTTCTGCCTTTGACTCAGGTCATGATCTCAGGGTCCTGGGATCCAGCCCTGCGTTGGGCTGCCTGCTCAGCCGGAGTCTCTGCTTTACCCTCTGTCCCTCCCCACTGTTTGTGCACATTATTTCTCTCTCTCCTCTCTCTCTCTCTCTCAAATAGATAAAATATTTTTTAAAAAAATAAAGGAAAAAGCAAGAATGAGCAGTAACCTTGACATAAAGAAACAAAGACATGAAAAGATAGAATGACATCTTTAAGGTGCCAAACTAGAATCCTATATTTACTGAAATAAACAATTTTCAGATGAACAAAATTTGAAAAAGTTATTGCTAGCAAAACAATGGGAAAATAAAGATTCCAGATGGAAGTATAAAAATCAAGTAGTAATCACCAACTTCAGATAGGGTATATATAGAGATGAAAATAAATGAATATTGGCCATTAAAAGCTACAAGCATTAAGATGTCTTATGAGGATAAAATAATATCTAGAAGAAAAGTCTATGACAATAGATGGGAGAGTATAAATGAAGTTAGGCTGCTATAAAGTTCTTCCATAGTTTGAGATATGGCAAAATTACTAATTTAAGATAGACTACTAATTTAAGAATGCATTTTGCAATTCCTAGGAAAACACTAAAAGATTCCAAAAGTATTGTAATAGAATAAAATGCAATTAAAATACTGTAGTAAAGAAGGCAGGAAAAAAGGAATAAAGGAACACATAGATGGTACAAATTGATAGCAAATAATTAGTTGTAGAGTTAAATCCAGCTATCTTGTGATTATATTAAATGTAAATGTATTATATACTCTAATTAAATGATAAAATTGTCAGATTGAGTTAAAATGATGTGATCTTAAGTTTTTTACAGAAAAAATACATCTTAAAGATATAGGTGTACTGAGAGTTTAAAAAAAAAAGAAAAAAGAAAAAAAGAAAAGGAGTGCCATGAGAATACTAATCAGGGGGAAAGGGCAATTTTGCAACTGAGCTTTATTTTATACCATTACTTACATGAATGTCAACCAAAGCCCCTGTTCTTAAGCATTATGTTTTACCACTTTTTAATACTGCTGGGCTCATCTCTGTGTGTAAGATTTCTCTGCCTTGGCCAAGATGGATTCCCTCCATTCTACTTTCCCACTCTTGGTTCTCCAGTGGTGCTAAGCTGAGCATGATGACAGTATTTGAAATGAACATGTTTAGAGAAATATAAGCTATGGCTAATATCCTGTATCTCTTTTGCACGGGAGTCTCACCGTAAATCCCCCCTCCCTGTCCTGGTGGACCAGGGTGTTATAACTACATCCCCTTTTATTAGGAAAGAGAGCAGACTGTGAATGCCCATATGAGGCTACATAGCAAGTTTCTAATTCTGCAGAGTTTTGAACCATAACCCCTGAACTAAATTTAGCTTTCAGGAGTCCATCTCTGTTAACTATTTTTCCAGATCACTGGAGATTAAATTGTCTAGCAGAATTGGAATTCTTATTGAATTCTTATTGCTTTTGCTTTTACTGATATCTCACTGGACAGTAATGTGAGAGAAAGAGAGAGAGAGAGAGAAAGGTGTGTATGTGGGGGGATAGGTAAGGGGGAGACTATCCGTTCATAACAAACGCAATTTAATCACCACTACAGGTATATAAGCTGGACTCAAAGAATTTGATACATTCAGATGGAATAGTAAAAGATTTTACTGGAAGTTAATACTGCTCAGATGATATCAGATGATCTTTATTTCATAAACTGGCAGGAAATTAGAAACATATTCATGGAGTTCTGACAATTTGTGGGACCTGAACTGACATATTAATAATAAAAATCGGCCAACCACAGAGTTAATATGAGATGTTAAACTTATTTACCTAGGTAAGTCCACGTGATTTTTCACTAACTTTGTTTGATGATACATGAAAACAATTCTGAGCTGGAATATTTTTTTAAACCTCACTAACTAGGATGGAATAATCAGACATATGATCTGTGATTAAAAATAATGTTAAAAAACCCATACGCACCAGAGGCATTTCCCTAGCTGCTCTGTCTCCTATACAAGACAAGACACTATACTTAAATGAAATGGTAATTTTATGAATCCAGTTGATAAGACGGTTGTGAATGGGAATGGGAAAATAGCGAAATAAGAAAGTGCGTGAATAGGGGTTGAAGACCTAAGAATATTTCACCAGCTACTAAAGATTCTGAAGTTTGAGAACAGTCACAAACAGATTCAGATAAGCAGCAAACTCAGAGAAAACTGTAGAAGGTGAGAAAAATAGTAAAATTTTTTCCCACCATTTCTCCATGGCTATTCGCATAGTTCCTGGCACAGATAAAATTCAACTCATTTTTGTTATTGTTGAACAAAATAGATGGAATAAAAGAAAGTGAGTATATAGTCTGCAAATAATTAAGCTTAAAATAAATGCATAGTAATTTCTGGTTTAATATTTCATCTGGGTATTTTTCCCTGGCTAAATAGCTCTGAAAGTCTAACTAAAATATGCAACATAAGAATTAAGAAGGATGAAAACTCACACCAACACCAAAACCTAAAGCAACACTTAAATAAAACCAACCACTTTAACAGTTTAAGACATATTCTTCCACCTTATCAGACAGAAACACAGACACCCCAAAACATATATTTTTAAAAAATAAATTTACATTTTGGACTGTAATTTATAAATTATTCTTTTTCTCACTATATTTTAGAGATCTTTTCTTGTCACCGCCCATGTACATGCCTCATTGATTTCAACCGTGTCATGGTATTAAGGTACTATTGTACAGAATATAACTTATGTATTTAACCACCAAAAGAATACATTTTAAAATAAGAAATATTATCTCTCATCTTTTAAAAATGCAATACATCTGTATATATTGATACAGAGATATTTCCAACAAAAAAAGGTGTAATATATAAAATGTGATATCATTTACATAGAAAAGCCAACTGATATAATTTCTATGCGGACACACACATATACACATGACTTTGTAGTAAATGTATGAAGGATGTAAAGCAAACAGATGAAAGTGGGTAAGGGACAGGAGGGCCAAGAGAGGGAGAGATAAATAGGGGACTGTGGGATCAGGCTCATAAAAAATCCCATAAATGTGGAGGTGTAAAGAAATCAGAGATAAGGGAACCCAGACCATCCTGTCCTAGGTGTCAGCAGTGGGTCCTTGTTATAACAGGTACTTGTGGGCAAGAAAGAATTATTGGACTCTAAAAAGGAAGTAAGCCATTGAAGGAATTATCACTAGTCCCTACTCAATGGTGCTATTACTAGAGATGTTAATAGGATTTAAGTTCCTTGGGTAACCTTCAATAAAAGACCAACCCTAAAGGCCTTCAATAGCCACCCTGTGGGACCCCTCTCACTCCTGAGAGCTTTTTCTGGATCCTCACTGAATAAAACTCAATCACTTTACTCACCCTCTTTTGTCCTCAAAATTGATTCTTCAACGACTGCCTGAGACAAGAACCTAGCTCTCCTGCTTCAAAAGCGGGTAACCTCTGGGAGGCATCTAGGGTTGCTATAGGTAAAGGTGGTAGGCTTGCCTATAAGGTTTTAATTTGTTTTATTTAGTTTATCTTTTTTTTTTATTTTAAATTCAATTAGCCAACATTTTGTACATTAGTTCTTGATGTAGTTTTCAACCATTCATTCTTTAGTTAACTTTATAATGAAGATATAATGTTGTATCAGTTAGAAAATGAAAAAACTCTATTTTTGCTTAAAAAAAAGAAAGAAAATATTAACTAAAATTTCATACCTGAATTCTGGACATGGTTGGAAAAGCCTATCAAGGAAAATTGGTTCATCTACAGTGAAATCCTCAATGCAAACATGAATAAACAGGTTTATTCTGTAGAGCTCTATCTCTCACATGAGTGTTGCCAAGATTCATTCCTCAGACACTTTTCTCCAGGGATTGTGAATAATATTTTAGCCAGCTTGCTCGTGAATGGTGATAATGGGAAAGCATTAAAGTCAACCGGAAGATGCCGCCGTTCATGTCAAATGCTAGTCTGCAGGCAAGCTCTGCTGCTGTTGGTCCAGCCAGGCTGGGGTAGGAGTGTCAAGGCCACCGCAGGGCCGACGTCATGCACAAAGGGCTCACTTTTATCAAAGTCTGCTTCTAGCGAAGTCACCTTTAGGTTGCCTCACTAATGGCATCCTCTTGTAAATGTCACACATAGTTAACCTTTACTCTTTTTTTCCCCTTTAGTTAGATGGTAACAT
Source organism: Enhydra lutris kenyoni (assembly GCF_002288905.1). NCBI lineage: Eukaryota > Metazoa > Chordata > Mammalia > Carnivora > Mustelidae > Enhydra > Enhydra lutris. The sequence goes on from NW_019154091.1 coordinate 41,460,437, forward strand.
TGGGAGATAATAATGCTGGAGCTTATTGAAAAGCAAACACCAAAATTCCCAACTGACACTTTGATAGACACAGAGCTCAGGATATAAAACACACAACTCAAAATCTATTTTTAGGTGTTTGCAAAACGTTAGAAGAAAGCAATTTCCTTTACATTTTAGTAACTTTAAAGATTGGTAATTAAACTGGGCTTTTAACTAATACAAGAACTGAGAATTCTTTCATTCTGATACAAAGAAGCGATTGTCCCAGCTTTGAATGGGACAAGAATAACCTAAGATTGGCAGGAGAGCATCAATAGAGTCTGGGTTATGTAATGAAACAAATCTGGAACCACCGAGCAGGGAGCTTGTCCTCCCAGCTGCCACCAAGGCTTTTCCTGGTTCTCTGACAGGGACATATTGTAATGCCAAAAGAGTATTGTGTAGTATGTACAAATGTATGTAGTTATTCCTGAGTTCACAACACAAAACAATCATTCTCAGATTATATATTCTTGTCCCTCTCATAAAGTCTTAAATTAAAGTTAACCTCCTCAGAAGTTCTAGATTGAGTAGACCCCACCTAGCCATTTCATCAAGACTCTGCAAATCGAGGGGTGTCTGGGGGGCTCAGTCAGTTAAGCATCTGCCTTCGGCTCAGGTCACGATCCCAGGGCTAGAACGAGCCCCCCATGGGGCTCCCTGTTCAGCAGAGGAGTCTGCTTCTCCCTCTGTCTGCTACTCCCCCTGCTTGTGTTCTCTTTCTCTCTTCTCTCTCTTTTTAACACTTAAAAAAAAAGATTCTGCAAATCGAGTAAGCAGACCTCTTATCAAAACTATGTTATTTATTTTATTTAAAAAATCATTGTATTTTGTGTCATACAGTCCGAGAACTGCCCAGCAAGAGAGGACAAATTGGGTATTTCGAGGCTTTCAAGAGTGCTGATCCTGGCTGGTACAAGAGGAGAGAACGACTATCGGAAAGAAGTTCTTCCATTAAAGTGTGAATCCGTTCTTATAGGATTCTGCAAAAAGCTCCAGAAACGTCCACCTAACATCAACTGCCGTGCCACCGCAGCCAGAGGACCGTGGCAAGGGTTGGGATTCCAAAGAGCTGGTGGCACAAGCATGGGTGGAAACATGCGAATGTTAAAGCCTCGGGAGTTGTCAGATGAAAGTGACACAGAGAGGCCAGTTTCATTCAAGTCAAAACACAGAAGCAAGAATCTGGGGTCGGGAGAGAACCAGAACCAAAAGCTGGTAGGAAGTAAATAAGTAATAAATACATCTGTTTTGACAACTGGTTAGTTAGGCATTCCATCCTGTTTCCCACCATCTCTCAGATGCCTGAACCCCCATGTCCCCCATGCTCTCCCCAGCCATGATGCCCTGAGCCTGCTGCCTTCTCCAAGTGGAAAACAGGCATCGCTCAGCTCCATCTGTCCTCCTTCCCTCACTGTCTATACCTCCACCGAGTGTACTGGCCCCTGTTCCTTTCTCTTAGGTTCTGTCAGGGTGACAGAAGCAGTTTGGGAAATTAATTCCCGCTAAGTGTTCACTGGCGGCAATAGCACCATGGAAAAGATCAGGAGCAGCAGAGGCTGGAATGTACGCTTTGCCACTTGCTAATTAATCGCTGTGTGCCTGGGCGGTAGGTGGTTATGCCTGGAACACGAGGATAAGAATGCTTGCTTTATAAGGTTCTTGTGAGGACTGCATCAGATCCGTGATGACACGGGGTTCTAGATGGTGACAGTATTCAGTCACTTTTTGGAAGAGTAGAAACCAGAGCTCACACTTAAGGTTGTTAACAGTTTTCTGTTTCTGGAGGCGGAGAATCCAGTGGGGGCAGTTCCTTCTGTTCTAGGACGAACTGACATTAGATCCTTTTGGATTATGTAGACTGAAGGCAAGGCATTGTTGCGGGGAAAGAATATAAGGAGGGGAGTTCGTTTATTTGCTGTGAGTTTGTTTTTGCTAATCAAGAGCCTGGGGTTTAGCTACTGTCCTCAGGGAACATAAAGACTCATCCCCCTACAGGTCTATTTGCCTCCATGGATTTAAAATACAGGCAAATGGGGCCTTTAGAGAAGAATGGCAAAAGGAACTAGACCTCATTCTCTTTGAAGTTGAAAGTTATTGAGCCTGACTGATGGATTGGAGTGACTTCACAGAGGTTATCAGCTCCCAAAGCAAATATCAGGCTTTTTTTTTTTTTTTTTTTAAAGAGAGACAGACAGACAGACAGACAGACAATGACAGAGATAGCCAGAGAGCACAAGCAGGGAGGAGAGGGAGAAGCAGGCTCCCGCTGAACAGGGAGCCTGACATGGGGCTTGATCTTAGGACCCCAGGATCATGACCTGAGCCAAAAGTATATGCTTAATCAGCCTGAGCCACCCAGGTGTCCCAAATATCAGGCTTTTCAGGAAAAACATCATATAGAATGAGAAAGTCTGGACTAACTCCCTGAATTCAAAACCAGCTTCTCACTTAAGAGATGGGGCAGCTGCCTCAGGATACAACATATGCTGATGCTAATAGACTGGAAACTGGGTGAGAAGTAAAATCTCAAATGAAGAGATCAGGGTTCCCAACTTGGGAAAGCTGTTAAGAGGTGGGCGAGATGGTGGAATTTGGCAGGGATTGTCAGAGGTGGCTTTACATTATCCAATATTCCACGCAGATTTTGAATATACAGTGGAAGCCATTTCTCAGTCATTTACTTCTTAATGGGCCCTAGGGAAATTGGGAATATTTCTCAAACCAGGCTTCTTTAGGAGAAGAATTGAGCAGGGGTCTCAGTTCAGTTTGGTGATTTATATATGACTTTGAATATTTGTGTCAGCTAGTCGGTGCCAGTAATAGAAACTGATCAACACTCGTTGTGTTTATAAAGGTAAAAGCGGGGCAATGAAGTTGAGGTGTTATCAAAAGAACTCTAGTTATCGGCTTAGGAAGAGGCTTTTTGATTTATAATAAACCATGGTTCAGCTTTCGGATATTGGTTCTCAGAACTGACTGAGCCCATCCATCTTGAGTTCCTCAAACTTAATAAGAGATTAAAGTGTATACATCAGGTGGCTAATTAAATTTTAACAACATACATCAATTTCTTGTGACTGGAAAGTCTGTGTTCCCTCTTTCTTGGTCACCCTCTTTCTTGACTATCAAGAAAGCATAATAATATTCACTAGGGCTCAAAATAATACAAAATGGGCACAGAAGAACATGTCATCTGGTGTAGACTGTGGCAAATTGTATTCATTCTTTCTAATTTATAGTCATTTTTAATATATTTTATTATTAAGTTGCAAAATAGGTACCACTGATGTATATGCAAATGGGAGGAATTTCTCTGCATATCGGAAATCCACTATATACCAAGAAAAAAAGGACCTGTCCTCTCTTTTTTTTCTCCTTGCCTCTTTTGTTCTCTTTTCCTGGAGAGGATGAAATTAATTTGATTAGGTAGTTTGGTACTAAATTATAATCCAATTCCACACCCAGTTTGAAGTTGAAATACTTTCAAAAATCTCTCCATCATCCAGTTATAGAAAATCTGTTGGTTTCTTCTATTAGTCATTAATTTACAAATACAGATTTCACTAGTTTAACTCCCAGAGGGCAAAACTATTTCCCTTATTCCTAAATGTTCCAGGACACCGTGGTGGCGCTTGCATACATAGGAGGCTTTTTGTGATCACTCCATGATGTAAAGGCTGGATACCAACTTTAGAATTGCCCCTTTTCTATGGCATATTTCACTAAGCATCCCTTTATTATGGAGAGGCACTATTAACTTAAGATTAATGACTTTTTTAAGAAAATCCCTGCACATATTAAATAATCACTGAATCTATAGATGGTATATAGTTGTTTATCCTACAAATAAGCTCAGAATTAGAATGGCCATCCTTCTCCTCTGTGTTAAAGTCAGGGATGCTGGTGCCCCTGGTCTCCATCCAGAGCCCAGCTTGCTGCTTTCAGCTATCACATAACTATGTTTCTGGATCTTCAGCATTCGAGAAACACTTCGAGAATGTGCCTTTCATCATTCTCCACTACCTAGAAGCATTCCCTATGGAATGACTTCTAGTCTTAGGTGACTAGGGTGTTCCTTTTCTACAAAGTTTTCATCTGTTCTGGGGAGGGAGGCTGTCCCTTCTGCTGTCCCTTCCACAGCTATGGTGAAGAGAGGCTTTCACTGATGTGAAATTCCCTAGCAACCTTGGGGAGATAAGAAGAGTCGAATTTGGGTGCCTCCCAGAAGATATGGTCCATTACTTATCCAAGCCTTCACTTGATAGTGAAATGACCTTCACTTTGGAGTTACTTATTAAGTTATGGAAGACTCCTCAAGCCCATCCTGTATAGAAAAAAACTATCCTTTGGTCCTTTGCAAGATTTTGCTTTTAATGTTTTATGACAATGTATTTATGTTACCTTTGGTTCAGAGAATAGTTTGTGAGTTAATTGCAAGGATTTGTTAACAGCAAGAACGGAATATGGAACTCTTTAAATTTGAATTTTCATCCCTGCATTAAATAAACATCACAAAGTTTTTAACAGTTGTTTGCTTCTACATTTTGATGTTTAACAGCAGGCTTAAAATCTGAAATACTGTTAACAATTGGATTAGAATAACAGTTTCTTTAAACCATGGATACTTGCTTACTCCATGAGCAAGAAATATCTTAGGATAGATCAACTGATACACAGTAAATTAGAAACCTTTAAATTAATACATGCAACCCAATGAAGAGGCAGATATGCATTGTTCTCATTTTTAAGATAAAGGAAAAAAATAAGTGATTTGTCTCTCATGCCCAAAAAGTCAGGGCAGCAAGCCAGGAGATGAGCTCCTATAAAGTCACTGAGACACATTACTTTTATTATAATGCAATAGGTTTCCAGGTGGTTAATATTCTCAGACTATAACAACTAGATTATCAACTTCATATTACCCATATGAGTAAAAACAATAACCTCTAACATTCAGATAGCACTTCTATGACATTTTCAGTTCTTTCATACTATAAATAGCTTCATTGTAGAGATAAATTGGGTAAGACCCCAAGAGTACCTTGTCTAAATATACTAAGTTAGCGATTATTAGACACTACTTAGTGTCATATATATATTAGAATATGAATTTTGTCTTATAAAATATGTGACTGATATTTGATTATTTAATCTTTCACTTCTAGGTTATCTGTATCATTTCTTCACATTAACAAACATTATTGAGTCCCTAATATCCCCAAGGTACGATGTTGTATTCTGAGGATATTTTAGGGAATAATACAGATCTGGTTCATTTCCTATGGATTTACGTAATCTGTAGAATTTATGTTGGGGGTAGGCAGTTATTAAATAAGTTTTGATTTTTATGGAATACTTTTGAGGAGTTTTATTCACACTTGCACCCTCATTCTGGTATATGGTACCATATGATATGGTATACATCTCTCCACTTGCCTGTTGTGCTCTATAAGATACTGGCAGACCCAGATATGCTGGGCACTGATTGGGTGGTAACTTCTCTGGAAAAAAAAAACAAAAAAACAAAAACAAAAACAACCCAGACTCATGAATTACATAGCAAATGCGGGGACAGTTCTGTAATTTATCTTCAATAGAAGAGGGTCAGGGAGGGGTGGCCAAGACAGACTCAGAAGTAAAGATCATAATGAATCTCCAAAGGATAGTTGTGGCCCAGAAGGTGAGCTGCCTGGCAGATACTTCCTTCACTGGGGTACCTCAAGGCTTCCCTAGAGAACTTTCTGAGACAACCTACACCAGTCCAAGAGAGAAGAGTATTCCTTAATAGTGTCCATCTCCCGAATGCAACTAGGCACCAAATGAGAAATTCTTTTATAATTTCAACACAATTAGGAGGAGATTGAGGCAAATCTTATTTTTCCTGACAGAAAAATCCTCTCCTAGGTAAATATCCATTTTTGTTGAGGAAATATCTCACTAATATGATTGGAGAAAAGCCAAGACTCTCAAAAGACAAACTTGGTAACACTGGATTGTTGATAAATTGCCTTTTATGGAGAATTTTATGGGAGAGAGGGTATGAGCAAAATGGGTGAAAGTGGTCAAAGGATGTAAAATTTCAGTTACAAAATAAGTCCTGGGGATGTAATACATGGCATGGTGACTATATTTAATAATACGTGCATTGTATATTTGAAATTGCTAGGAAAGTAGATCTTGAAAGTTCTCGTCACAAGAAATGCGATGGTGATGAGTGTTAACTTATCTTGGTGGTCATTTTACAATATATACAAAGATCAAATCATCATGTTGTATGCCTGAAACTAATATGATGTTATGTGTCAATTATATTTCAATTCAAAAAAAGGAGGATGGGTCCATTTACTCTGAGTAGTTCTTTAAGTGAGGTCATTTAAGTTTGGTGTTAAATCGGAATATGTTAGGACAGTAGAAAATAATTTAGAAATGTACAGAGAAAACATCAAAAAGGAAAGACACCTATTAGCTAAAGAATCACTCTTAGAGAAAAAAGAAATCTAATGGTGATTATTAAGAAGTTTGCTATGAGGTATGAAAGTAAATTCACTCTTTTATTTCCTCCAATTAAAATTTTGATTGCTCCTAGTGCTTCTCTAAAGTGCATTTGACTTTGGAGCACATGACCGAGTACTGAGTCTTTATTAGAGTTGGTACAGAAAAAGCTATGGGTTTTTCCTCTGGAAAACCATATATGGGTGACAATATTAATAATGATAGATGCTACTTAGATACTACTATGCCTTAATCCTTTATGTTATATTACCTTACTGAATTTAATTTTGACCCTGACTATATGATTTAGTGTGTAGTTATGCTTTTAATTGCCTTGGCCTTTAATTGACACTTATTACTACCTCTCATCTTCCATTAGCGAAACAAAGTTCCAGGGTAACACCAGATGTACAGGGAGCTGGGAAATGCAGGCCCCGCCTACACAGCCTCTTCCCAGCAATAGCCCTGTGGTTTGAAAGAGCACACGTTTGATTGGTGGCCAGCCACATGGGCCATATCAACAGGTAGATGACCTCACGTAGCAGAGACGGTTGAGAGATTTCCTCAATGCCACACAAATAGAAGTGGAAGATCCCACTCTATGTCAAATATTTTTGTAGATGCTTAATGCATCTGTTTTCCAGTTAAATTTAAGGCAAAGTTTCTGTAAGTGAAATGAGTTAGATGAAGTAAAGTTAAGCAGGCTGCCCAACTACCAGAATTAAAAGACAACAGAAAACCTTTAAAAGGAATAACCTTTTTATGTATCAACAAGCAATGAACTCCAGGACACATTATTACATGAAAAAGAAACAGCAAATGAATTTGATACAATTTGTATTTTTAAAAAACAATTGTCGTTATACACATGCATGAGTTCTCATACATACATAGTCTACCCCTAGAAGGAGGATACTGGTACAGTGGTTTCCTCTGGCGAAGGGAACTGAAGGCTTGGAGAAATATTTACCTTTCCCTATGTACCCATTTATATCTTGAATATTTTATAATGCCCAAATAATTACCTGTAAAAATTTTAAATTTAAGTAAAACCACAAAAAATATCAGGAGATAACATAGCCTTTTGAGAACTGCTGCTCTTTTGCCAGATGGGTGAAAACTCAGAGCTGACCTTCTGCCCACACTGTTGGCAGCCATTAGTAGCCTTCCTGACTCCCTTCGACTTGGAACTGTAGTGACTCCTGGCAACCTTAAGGAACATTGCCCCTGGGCCCATTGCCAATAAACGACTCTTTGACATGGTTCTGCTTTCCCATTTCCTGGAAATTGAGCGATCCAGACTGACTAAGCACCAACCAAGCCCATCCCCCTCCCACGCCCCCTCCTCAAATTTACCACTTGTGCCTGGATCTACTCTCCGGAGACTGAAAGTCTAGCCAGCCTTTCTGGATGACTGGTTCCAGTGCAGCACACATGTAGGAAATCAGCAGAAGTAAGCCATGATGTATGGTTGGCAAATGAGAGAGTTGAGAACAAATCATGAAATTCCAAGTGTGAATTTCTATGATTGAGGATTTTAAAGGAAACAGGAATCACTTTTATTCCAATTCATGTTAATTAAGCAAATTATTAGTGATTTTTATGCCAGCTTATGTAGTTAGGTCACGCTTTCCCAGGGCTAGAATTGATTTTCACAAGCTTGAAAGCAGGTGCAAACAACTTAAAAATAACCTTGAATGGTAATGATCACTGCTTTATATGATCAAGGAGGCCTTTCTTTGTGCCAGAAAGCCCCTTTCCTACTTGGTGAAGTCCTAATTATCACTGCTCACACAAAGAGTTGATGCATTAGTTGAGTTTTCTAGATTTCAATGTTTAAAGTTGTTCACTAAAGTTTAGAAAATGCTAAAAATTATCTTTCAGAACAAGATGGTTTCACAGACAGTAAGTGTTGTTCCAGTGATACATAAAATATTGTTCAAATCCTTTTGCCTTACATTTGAGTCTCTTTCTCTCTCTCTTGTTTTAGGGAGAGAAAGCAACTAAACAAATTAGAAATTCATCCTTAATCCTAATGGCTAAACCTCCCTTTAAAATTATATAAGCAAGTGTTGTCTCCACTAGAAGTTAAAATAGTTTGAACTACAAAGGAAAAACAAAACTTGTAAGTGAAAAAACTTTAAAGCATAGGCTATATTAGGAAAAGTTATACCACATTCCTCAACTAGAACATGATGCCTTGCTTGAAACACAAATGGACAACATATTATTTGGACTTTCTGTACATTCTCAAATTTTTCATGCTGCTTGTATGGTGCGTATTACATACATTCTTTAATCCCATTATATATTCACTCATGTCAGACAAAAAGTTTTAAGACTATTGATTTTAAATGTATTTGGACAGTTAAAAAAATGTCAGTATACAATGTTTATTCTTCAGTCTAAAAGTGGGTATTTAAAAGTGGATATCTCAGGTCAAAGACCAATTTTTTAAATCAAATAAAAGAGCCAGCAATTATGTTCTTGCATTTAGATATGAGTGTGAAGATGAATTCTAGCTGCTTTCCTAATAGTTTTTTGGTTGGTTAGTTGATTGATTGTTTTTTGTTTGTTTGTTTTGTTTTTGTTTTCATTTTTTTGTTTTTTTATTTAAAAGCATTCTCTTCCATGCCCCACAAACCTTTAAAACTGAAATGTGCTTCCTGGTGCTTTCCATTTACTAGATTCTGCTACTGATCAAACAAACTGAGAACAATTTACTTCTATTGAAAAGGTCATTTCATGATATTTTGGTTCACCAATGCTTTTAATCTTATTATAAATTGCAGTACATCCCAACATTAGCTAATGGATTTATGTCTGTCAAAGAACCACAGCAAAAGCAAATTTCATCTCTGGTAGAGAAGGATCCACGTGGTAACATTTTGCCTTTAACTCTTCAAAATCCTGTCATAACAGCATCTATTTTTCCCCTCATCTCTGTCTTCATCCCTCCTTAAATTTCTTCGCAAGTTCCTTCTCTATCTTACCTCTGAATAGTGGAGCTCCTTGGAGTCATGAGGTGGACCCCTCTTTCTTTTCTCTTTCTTCCTAAATTTTTCTCAGGCAGTCCTACAGTTTAAATGCTATCTGTGTGCAGATGATGCCTACATTTACAGAGCTCTCTAGTAACTGTGAACTTTCTCATGTCTGGGCAGAGACCCAAAGACTGAGAGCAGTGCAAGGACCTCCACATCCCAGAGAAGAGGTTGACCTCACATTGGGAGGCCATGCTGACTGGGAAACCAGCACCAGCAGCATTAGCCTGTTGCCTGCCTTCAGAATTTAAAGGGAAGTCAGCAGATCCACTAGAAGGTTGCAGGAGTCAATAGCACAGATTTCCTGACAGGAAATTGTCAATGTACTGTACATGCCCCCCATGTTCTCCAACCAGCCTTGAAGGAGGGGAAAACACACCCCTCATCTTTTTTTCCCCCCAATAAGTTTAGTTAACATCCATCATCTCATATAAACAGGAAGGTAGGAAGGAAGGGAAGTAGGAGACTGGTGTGTATGTTGTAGAATGTTTTGTGCAGTTTAGGCCTCTACCCACAACATGATAGTTGCATCATTTCTCCTCCTCCCCTCTAATTGTGCCATTCAAACGTGTCTCCGGCCATTGGCCAATGTCCCTAGGGTCAAAATGTCCCCCACTTGAGACCCTGCCATACTTTATATCAGTTATTCTGTCCTATCTTCCAAGTCCTGCAGAGATTCAGAACAATCATAAGCCTCTAGAAACGTTGAGGGCACATACCACTGTGTTCCTCAGAGAGCAACTATAGGACAGCTTGGGGGAGAACAGAGATTTTAAATTGGATGAGTACCTGAAACTTTAACAGTTTGGGAATCATACTAGATTTTTGGTTTTCTGATACTGAGATGAAAAAACATGAGTTTTCCTCATTCGAGGGGAAAGAAAGAACAAGTCAGCAGAAAGGAGTTAAAAAGACAGGCTAGGGAGAGTAAACAAAGCTGCTTTCTGCTTTCAACTTACTGGCTTCAGATTCTTCCAGTTTTGTATTACATCCAGAGGTGAAAGCCTCCAAGGATTAAATACCTAGGATTAAATACCCAGCTGAACACATGACATCTGTATTTAGATGCTTTCTAAGCATCTATAATTTAGCAGATCCAAAACTTGATTGAAGCCCCTCGGAAGTGGAATTGGACTCTTCCTCCAGCATTTTCCATCTCTTTACAAGCCTTATCACCCATCCACTCGGCCAACCCAGAAAACCAGGAGGGACCCCCCTTCCTTCTGCTAGATCATCTAAATTTTTGCAAGTCCTGTTGATTCTATCAGCAAATGCATAACAAATCCATTCTCATTGACCCATAGCTCTTGTTATAACTCTTGTCCATGGCATAGTCATCCTTCCCTGGACCACACAAAGATAACCCTCTATCCGATCTCCCCAGATCTATGGCGGTCCTCTCTCAGTCTATCAATGTAGGATTCACAGTGATTAACTTTGTAGCCATTTTATTAAAGTGCCTCAACTCCTATGGTATAAACCTAAAGCAGGCTTTTCTTTTTCTTTTTCTTTACTGGTTCCCTCTAGGTAGTGTCTTCCTGGGCAAGGTCTTACCCCAATTCCTGAACTTTCCACTCACTTGTGATCAGTTGGCCATTCAGTTTCTAAGACTCAGACCTGTTTACCTGAACACTTTATTTTTTTAATTTTATTTTTTTAAAGATTTTATTTATTGATTTGACAGAGAGAGAATGAGAGAGCACTAGCAGGGGAACACCAGGGGACACAGAGCAGAGAGCCTGATGTGGGGCTCGATCCCAGTTCCCCGGGATCATGACCTGAGCCCAAGGCAGATGCTTAACCAACTGAGCCACTCAGGCACCCTACCTGAACACTTTAATCCCATACCCAGTTCAGCTGTTCTCCCCATACCAGCAGTCTGCACTCCCCTTGAAGTTCAATGGCTCCAAGTGGAGAAGCTGGGCTTTTCTCAGTTCTTTACCTCTCTGGATCTGGGGTAAGAAGTCACCACACTGACAGAGTGCTCTCCTTGTAACTACCTTTCAAAGTCGTGGCCATCTTGTTGCTCACTGGTAACTACTATTCCAGCTCATTGTTCGTGACCTGAGGTGGTCCCCGGACATTGACAGTCCCTCTTAGTGTGCCACCGTGTCTTCTGCCCATCATCCTGCCCCAGAAGCCCCACATGCAATTTTTATGGCACTCACGCTTCTTGTTCCACCTGAAAGCCCTGACAAGCCTACAATTCCATCCTTTCTCCAAAACCTCCATCACCTTCACAGGGAGATGTGGGATCTAAGTTCCTCCCATCTCAGAAATTGGGAACCTCGAATGGGTCAGGAGCTTGTTTAGGAAGGATGAGGGAAAGAAAATGGGGCTAGTCAATAACTACATTTCCAGGTTCCTAAAGGATCGGAAATAAGTTCTAACTCTTCTTCCTAGAACAAAGTTCCTGTATTAGTTTATGTAAACAAATGCATTTCTGACTGAAGCCAATTTCGTTCAGTTTCTATCAATTACGAATCAGAACATGTTGAAGACTACACATTAGAGAGCACGGGGATTTATATATATGCAAACAAAGCCAAGGGCTAAGTGTTAGACCAGACTCAGCAGGAGAACTTTCTATTCTCATAGGTGGCTTTCCGTGTTGTGGGTTATTGTTTGCCTGTCTTGTTTTGTTTTGTTGCAATTTATGTGTGAATAGCACAGTGCTACAAAAAACATGTTGATGACAGAATAAATACAGAAATTGAGAGTAAGCACTTAGAATTGGGAGCAATTCGACTTCCAGACATGTGATCAGTGAACTCATCTTGCTGAAAAGGAAGAGATCAGTTTGGATTTTTTTTTTTAATATTTCATTTTCCTAATGATTCATTCTTATGTTTTTCTTAAAAGTATCAATCTGTGATGGAGTGAAAAAGAAAGAAAGAGGAAAGTGAGCAAACGAGAGAGGAGGGAAAGGAGGAAGAGAACAGAGGGAGAAGGAAAGAAGGAAGAGAGAAATAGAGAGAGAAAGCTGGATCTTTAGCACAAGTAGTTTAAGAATTACGGCACCAGGGGCACCTGGATGGCTCAGTCAGTTAAGTGTTCCAAATCATGGGTTCAGCTCAGGTCATGATCTCAGGATTGTGAAATTGAGCCCCAAGTCAGGCTCTGCACTGGGGGAGGAGCCTGTTTGAGATTCTCTCTCTCTCCTTCTCCCTCTGCAACCCCCCCCAAAAAACCAAAAACAACAAAATAAAACACCCAAATCCAAAAAACTAAAAATAATCCAAATGTCTAATGATAGTAAAATAAGTAATTGAATCAGGGTCTAGTCATAAAAAAATTAAAATATTTGAAAAAAATAAAAAAATTACTGCACCAGTGTGTATTATATGTTCTTGGAAAACTGCCTAAAGTTCCTTACATAAAGGATAAGGATGGAGGATAAAATAAATACATATATAATCACTTAACTCCACAAGTTTGATTCTCTTCACTGATAATTCACCCTCCCTCCCACTGATGTTCTCTTTCCCACCCCAACCAACTCTATGCACCTACTCTCCTCCCCACCTACCTGGCCAATTTCCTCATCACCATACTGCCAAGCATCACAACTTTCTTCAATTATTTTCCTTGAGATGCTGTTTCAACTAAAATGAATATACATTATAGTTCCTAAGTGAAAATGCTCTCATGTCCCATAATGGATCATGATCCTCAAGACATTTTTTATGCCCTATTGACTTGTGCCTAAATTTCCTTCCAGTTTATGGAACCGCATTCCCACCTTTTCATTTGGAACATTTCACAGGTTATGTAAGACCTCTTTCTTTAAAAAATTGTTTATCATGATTAGTGAATCAGTTTGCATTAGAAACCCAAGCACCGAGACACAAGGAGTAAGATGTTTACGCAGTAGTGCCGTTACACATTTTTCTGCATGCAATCTTTTGGAAACCCTCCTAATCAAGCAATAAAGATAAGCAGATTAAAATCAGCCAGGTTTATCTCAGTTTGATTATAACGGCTCAATATACACCAACAGGAAAATACTTCGTTAAGGATCCACTAAAGAGTTGACTTTTCTCCATCACATTTGGCTTTCCACCGATGTTAGTTTGGGGCTAGTTTTCTCTCCACCTGGAGAAAATAGGCCAGTTTATTTGTTTACAAGATAATAAAACAAAACCTAGAAATATATCGGTCCTTATATTTGGGTTTCCCATCCACTTGGTTAAAGATTTGGTTAAAACAAAAGCATAGAAAATAGAAAATGTGTTCGGAATTCTATAACTTAATTTAAAAAAATAGTTTAACGTTCAGAAATACATTACAGTGAAATTATGAGTACTTAATACACATGGAAGGTTCTAGAAATCAGAGAAGATACAGGCAAAAAGGAGTACAACAGGGAAGATAAGAGGAAAGAGAGATTGTGTGGGCCCCTGGATGGCTCAGTTGGATAAGCAACTGCCTTTGGCTCAGGTCATGATCTCAGAGTCCTGGGATTGAGTCCAGCATCAGGATCCCAGCTCTATGGAGAGTCTGCTTTTCTATCTGACCTCTTCCCTTCTCATGCTCTCTCTCACACTCTCTCTCTCTCTCAAATAAATGAATAAAATCTTAAAAAAATAATTTTAAAAAGAGAGATTGGGGATGCCTGAGTGGCTCAGTTGGTTGGGCCACTGCCTTTGGCTCGGGTCATGATCCTGGGGTCCTGGGATCAAGTCCCATATCGGGCTTCCCCTGCTTTACAGAGAGCCTGCTTCTCCCTCTCCCTCTGCCTCCCCCCCTGCTTGTGCCCTCTCTCTTTCTCTCTGTCAAGCGAATAAATACAATCTTTTAAAAAAGAGAGAGCGAGAGAGATCGTATGTGTGTATGTGTGCAGGAGGAGGAAGAGAAGAGAGGAGAAATCTAGAAGCGGGGGGAGGAGGAGGAAGGCTACAGAGAGACAGCTCACAGAAAGTTTCTTTCAAAAGATTTAAAGAAATTAAAACATTTATCATTTCCTCATCTTCCAATTTTGAAATATTTTTAATTTTCTCCACTCCCCCTTGCTCCTTAACATTTATCTCCTGAAAAGGCATTGTTAAAGGAAAATGAAAGCAAGCTGTTCAGTCTCACTGTTCTAATAGCAGCATTCTGGATTTCACTAGCAAATAACTGAATATATAAACTTTCTGAACCTTTCCATCCCCTCTGCTATGCTCACTTTCTATCTCCTTGGAATCTTTCCTCTCCTTCTCCTCCTTATGCCCTATAACCCCGGAAGAAAAGGAAGGAAGACAACCAAATTTGCAGTGTGAATTCCTACTGAATGTGCTTTCCCTAATATTTGTTTTGCTCTAAACCTCAGGACCTCTGCATAATCTTGGGGGACTGTTCAGAGTTTAGGAGGAGAGATTGGTGGCATAGGAGTTTAAAGTTGAATTTATTTAAATTAATTTCAGGAAAATAAATGTGACATTTCTTGTATTTGAAACTCGTGCCTATTTTACAAGTATTATGGATATAAAGAGATTCACGTAATAAAAGAAATACATAATCATAAATAAGTATATGTTTATATAACAATCATAAACATTCCATGTGGATTGCGTGTGGAAATTAGGAACCCTTTCAAAGAAATGTCTGTCTTCCCTCTAAGTGTCATGAGCATCACTCATGGTTAGGAATTCTTCCTGAACTAGTATGCTTGCAGAATTCTTTTTTTTTTTTTTTAAGATTTTATTTATTTATTTGACAGACTGAGATCACAAGTAGGCAGAGAGGCAGGCAGAGAGAGGAGGAAGCAGGCTCCCTGCTGAGCCAAAAGCCAGATGCAGGGCTCAATCCCAGGACCCTGGGATCATGACCTGAGCCGAAGGCAGAGGCTTTAACCCACTGAGCCACCCAGGCGCCCCTGTTTGCAGAATTCTAATACCTGTGCTCTTAATTGTCCACATAATTAGAAACTGAGAAAAATTCTTCGCTTTAAGCTCTCTGACCTGACACGTCATGCAATTCCATCTGAAATATTTGCTACCTTGATTCTCAGAGGTACACTACAAGCCTGTACCACATTGCAAGATCCAAGTTACTCGCATCCCAGCAACTGTGAATTTACAGGGTCACAGCTAGATTTCAACATGTGCTTTCTCAAATTCTTTATTCCCCTTATTTAGTAATGTGTGTGTGTGTGTGTGTGTGTGTGTGTGTGTGTGTGTGTGTGTGAAAGAGAGAGAGAGAGAGAGAGATTAGGGGATAATTCTATTTGTTTTTCTATAACATCATCATTTATCATTTTAAACACTCTTTCCTGTGTTACTGACCCCTCCATTCCAGGAATGTATTGTTTCTCCTGTCCATGCTGGAGTAGAGCAACCCAGAAATTTAGCCAGCAGTTCACTTGGTAGTCTGATAGACTCTCATAAATGCCTTGTTTATAGCATAAGAATATAAACATGTATTTACATACATCTCTGGAAAAATATCCTTCCCAAATCTGATGGCTATTATTTTGGCCTTAACTCATAGTTATCTATAAAAATAAATTGTATGAGGCCAAGAAAGAATTTTATGTGTTTGAATCATTTCCTCTGCTGCTGTAAACATTAGATTAAATTTATATGCTAATTATGACAATAATGGCCCTATGGATGATTCTATATTACAACATCAACTGAAATGAGGTCCCCAGTTGTCACTGAGAAAATCAAAAGGATCTTAGTTTGAGGAGTAAATATGTGATTATAGTGATTATGTGTGAATTGTGATTATATTCTTCAATAAAGAAAACATGCTGAGATTTACAGCTTTCCTCTGAGAATCAATCAATGAATTAACACATATTGAACACCCACAGGGTTCCTGGAGCTAAACAAACAAATTACTTCATCAACCTGCCAAACCTCAGCTTGTGGACTGAGCCACAATGAACCAGCTGAGCATGGCCCCAAGCAGAACCATTAGGCAGACAGCATTTATTTTCATCATGGATAGTATCTGCATTGTGCATTCTAGAGAAGTTTGAGCTAGAAGTATATGAAACGCATTCTGTTCCCAGCTCCAACACCTGCTAGTTCCATAATATCCAAGATGCTTTACTTCTCTGAGTTTTCATTTCCTAATTATAAATGGAAAATCACTGCCCTGTCTTAAGGAGAGTTTCAAGGAAACAAGAAGTGGGAAATTACTTTGAAAATTATTAAACCCTCACCAACCTTAAAATATTATTTCTCCACTACATTTTTTTTTCTCAAGACTTCCCCAAGGGGTTGTTTTTTATCATGATGTCTAATTCCTCTCTTCCTTTTTCTTCTAAATCCTCTCTCTAATGACCTCTATATTGCTAAATTGAAACAATGGCCAATTCTCAGTTTTCATCTTACTTAAGCTATCAACAGTATTTGAAACAACTCATAGATTAGTCAATCTTCCTAGAAACATTCTCTTCATTTGGCCTATTTGGCATCCAGGACATACATTCTTGCTTTTCTTCCTGAATCACTGGCTGTATTTTCTCTGGTGTTCTTCCTCTTCTCCCTAACTTTTATTCTTAGACTACTTAAAGGCTTAAGTTCTTAGACCTTTTTTTTTCTCTATCCTCTTTTCTTCTCTGCTTTCTACAATCATCTAGTACCATGCCTTGAAAATATCATCTCTATTCTGACAATTCCCACGGTAGTCCTGACCTCTGTTGCAAATTCTGGAGTTTTATATTCTACTTCTAGCTCCACTGGGATATCTCATTAAAAAAAAAAAAATTTTTTTTTTTTTTTGAGAGGGAGAGAGAGAGTCCAAGTGAAAGCAGGGGGTGCAAAGGAAGACAGAGAGAAAGAATCCTAAACAGGCTCCAAACTCAGGACTGAGCCCTATGTGGGGCTGGGTCTCAGGTCCCTGAGATCATGACCTGAGCTGAAATCAAGAGTCAGATGCTTAGCAGACTGAGCCACCCAGGTGCCCCTCTCATAAAATTTTTAATAAAAATGAGCTCAATGACTAACTGGCATATCTCCTTCCCCAAATCTATTCCACCCACAGTCTTTGCTATTTCAGTTAATGACAACTCCAACTTTCTATTTGCATTAAGGAAGATTCTAGCCTTGAATTCTCTTTTTCTTATGCTCCATCACCTATTACCCTGTTCTATACCCATAGCAAATCCTGTTGGTACTTACAATCTATCCACTGATCGTGTCCATTTTTTCTTTCTTTCTCTCTTTCTTTCCTTCAAGATTTTATTTCCTTATTTAGAGAGAGGGAGAGGAAGGGGGGCTGCTGAGGCAGAGACTGAATCCCAAGTAGAGATCATGACCTGAGCCGAAATTAAGTCCCTTAACCCACTCAGCCAGACCTTTAACCCACTCAGCCACCCAGACGCACCTCATCACCTCCATTTTCTGTTTAATCCCCATCACTCTGGTCTACACCACTGCCATCTCTCACCGTAGATTATTGCCCTAGCCTCCTAAGCATTCTCCTGGCCCACTGCAATTTGTTCTCAATAAAGCAGTCAAAGCAACTTGCTTAAAACTTACCTCGGATCATGTCACTCCTTTGTCAACACTCTCTAATGGTTCCTCATCTAATGAGGGTAAAATCCAAGACCCTTACAATGAACTACCAGGTCTTACAGAATCTTTTACACACACATATACACACACACACACATACATACACCACCCTTGGGATACAGCAATACCCAAACATATAAACACCTCTTTCTTCAAGGAACAAACATTCTCAAGGAAAAGATAGGCAATAAAAAATTAGTAATTACTCAAGATATTAAGTGATTGGCAATATTGTTAAAAAAAAAACAAACAAACATGGAAGAGAAAAAGGGAATCAGGAGTAGGGTAGTTGGCAGTTACAAAGAGCTAAGGACTATCTCAGTGAGAAAGTGAAATTTGAGTAAAAGACTTGAAATAGCTAAAGAAGCAAGCCATGTCCATATTGGAAATAGGATCCCAAGCAATGAGAGCAGTGCCTGATGCAGAATAGGTAGAGAATGAATTTTTTTTTAGATTATTTATTTATTTGACAGAGAGAGAGAGATCACAAGTAGGCAGAGAGTCAGGCAGAGAGGGAGTGGGGGGAGAAGGCTCCCTGCTGAGCAGAGAGCCTGATGAGGGGCTCAATCCCAGGACCCTGAGATCAGGACCTGGGTTGAAGGCAGAGGCTTAACCTCCTGAGCCACCCCAGGTGCCCAGAGAATGAATTTTTAAATAAATTTTAAATGAATGCATTTTTAAATGAATGAATAAATAAATGAGTATTGTTATTACTGAACCTGTATATAAAATCAGGACTAATAATTTCTCGTTCTAGGAAAAAGACATTTTAAAAGAGGAGAACAAATTTTTTTATCATAGATGATTTTACCCTAATTGGAAAGTAGGTTTTGATTATTGGTGCCTCGATTTATTTATTATGCTGAATGCAGCTAGCATATCAATTTGGAACAACCTGAGGACTCAAACAAAACATAAATTTATACACATTTGCTAGCTCTTTTCCATGGCCCTCTACTGGAGCTCATGACAAAAGTTGGGGGAAGAGAAGAAACTGAAGAACCTCCCTGCTGCCCTCACCTCCCTCCCTCATTCTCTCCCTCTTCCCTTAATGGTACAGTTACACAGGAAGTAAATGGTTGCTTCTGGGATCAATCACAGATCACCCCCTTCCCTGGAATCTTCTCTCCTATGAAAAAAAAGAGCTAAGTCTCTGGGACAGGTAGAAAACTATTTCATGCCTGACACAGGAAGATCCTTGCATTCTTATGTAATGGCTTTAATATTGTTATTTAAATAAAGAAAAAGTCATGTTTCTAGAAAGCTTACATGCTAATATCCTTTTCATGAAAATTACTTTGCTCTTTTGAAATGTATGGATTTTTTTTTTTTTTGGTCTTTTCAAAGTAGCAAGATGTCAGACGATTTTGTTTCAACACTTCAGCAACTGCATCCAGACATTATCATGATGGCCACTTTTGAATATTGAGCAGAGAGATGGAAGCTCTAAGAAAGAATCAGATAAAACTGCTAGAATCTTTTTAAAAAATCATAATGTCAGACGTGAAGAATTCCTTTTGTGTAGCCAATCAATAGGGCTCAGTTTGTTAAGTGACCAACTCTTGTTTCAGGCTCAGACCATGATCTCAGGTTCTGAAGTGGAAAACTGCATGGGGCCCCAAGTCCAGCTTAGATTCTCTCTCGCCCACTCCCTCTATCCCTCCCCCTTCTAAAATTAATTCATTAATTAACTAATTAATTAAAACTAAAACACAAAGAGAAAATAGAGTGAAAGGGAAGAAAACAACAGAAAGGAGATGCAAGAACTGTGAGGCAACATCTAAGAGTCAACATATATAAAATGGGAGTTCTAGAATGAGAAGAGAGATAGGACAGAGAAGAAAAAAAGGTGAAGAGATAATTGCTTAGAATCTACCAAAAATTATGAAAGAGAACAGACTACAGACTCAAGCTCAGAAAATGTCAGTAATAATAATTTTTTTAAGCACACACACAGATACAAACTAGAATAAAGTATATAGCCAAACTGCTGAAAACCAAATTAAACAGGTTAATTCTAAACATAGCCAGAGAAGGGTAAAAATCACTTATAAGAACAAAGATAAAAATTACAGCAGGACTCAGGGCTCCTGAGCGGCACAGTTGGTTAAGTGTCCAACTCTTTATTTTAGCAGAGGTCCTGATCTCAGTGTCATGAAATAGAGCCCGGCAACAGGCTCTGCACTTAGCATAAAGTCTGCTTGAGAGTCCCTCTCCCTCTGCTGTACCTGCTCATGCTCTCTCTCTTTCTAAAATAAATTAATTAATTTAAAAAAGAATTATAGCATGAATCTCACAAGAAGCTATCTTATAATATTAAAACTACACGATTCTATACTGTACTCATACTATACTATATGAAGAACACAGAGAAAGGACATATTTAAATATTGTCAACTCAGAAATCTATATCCAGCTAAAATATAAAATAAAATAAAATAAGACAAATGTCAAAAGGTGACATGAACATGTTCTTAGAAAAAGAAACCTGAGAAAATTCATTGCCAGAAGAACTGTGTTCAAAACAAAACAAAACAAAACAAAACAAAACAAAATGCTTATAGTAGATCTTTAAGGCATAAAGACTATAAGACCAGATCAAAACTTAAATCTACACAAAGAAATGAAGAATGCAGGAAATGGTAAACATGAGGACCACCAAAACAGATATTTTAATCGCTTTTTCAATTATCTTAATAAGTAACTGAATGTATAAAATAAAAACATGAACAATGTACTATGGGATTTAAAATGCATGTAAAACTAAATTGTTCAGCCAATTATTCTGTTCACTGTAATTGGATGGACAGCAATAGCACAAAGGATGTAGGAAGAAACTGGAAGTACACTGCTATGCAGTTCTTACACCATTTAAATGAAATGGTATAATATTATTTCAAGGTATATCATAGTAATTTAATGGTACCTTTTTAAATGTATAGATCAGACACACACACACACACACACACACACAAACACACACACACACACACACAATAAGCCAATAGTGAGGATAAAAATGAAACCAGTTTAAAAAGCATTCAGTTAATCCAAAAGAGAGCAAAAAAGAAGAAAAATGGAAAAGAACAGATGGTTCAAATAAAACGTAACTTGTAAGATTGTAAATATAAGCACAATATATTAAAAAGCACATCAAATGCAAATGGTCTTTAAAAAAACCCAAGTCAAATGACTATGATGGATAGATTAGTTAGAAGATTCCAACTACTGGCTATCTATAAGAAATTTAACTTAATTATAAATACATTCAGAGATGAGAAGGTAAAAGGGTAGGAAAGGATATAGTATGGAAACATTAATCAAAGAAAGCTGGAGTCCTTATCTTGTATCAGATGAAGTAGATTTCCAAACACAGAATAGTGCCAGAGTGAAAGAGGATATTATATAATAATAAAATAGTTAGTTCAACAGTTAGACTGAACAATTCTGTGTATATGAGTTAAACCATACAGTTTCAAAATGCATGAAGCAAAACCTGATAGAATTACAAAGAGAAATTGAAAAATTCATAACTGAAAATGTCAACACTCCTGTTTTAGTAACATTCTATATGAATAAGCAGACAATAATTCAGTAAGGACATAAAAACCAGAATAACACCATCAACAACTTGACCTAATTAATATTTATAGACCACTCTACCCAACATCACCTCAATACATATTCTTTGAAAATACACATAAAACTCTTACCAAGAACAACCATGTTCTGAGGCATACAATAAACATGAACACAGTTAAGATAATTAAATGAGACTATTTTACCTGCCATATGTTATCTGACTAAATAGAATTAACATAGAAATCAGTAACAGAAAGAAACCTGAAAAAGCCCAAATATGTGGAACTAAATAATACACTTCTAACCAACCCACTGGTCAAAGAGAAAGAAGCAATGGAATTTTAAGAATATTTTTCAGTGAATGAAAATGAAAACACAACTTATGAGACCCTCCTAGAGCAGTGCTTAAGCGGAAATTTATATAATATTAAATGCCTATTTTTGAAAGAACAGTGTAACCTTTTAAGAGACAAGAAAGAAAGAAGAGAATATTAAACCCAAAGCAAAAAGACAGAAGGGTATAATAAAAATAAGAGGGAAACTCAATGGCATTTTTAAAAAAGATTTTATTTATTTATTTGACAGAGAGAAATCACAAGTAGGCAGAGAGGCAGGCAGAGAGAGGGAGGAGGAAACAGGCTCCCTGCCAAGCAGAGAGCCCAATGCGGAACTCGATCCCAGGACCCTGGGATCATGACCCAAGCCGAAGGCAGAGGCTTAACCCACTGAGCCACCAAGACACTTAATGGCATTTTAAAAAGAAAAATAATAGAACTAAAACTTGGTTCTTGGAAGAAAAACAATTAAAAGTATATCAAGGTTCCCAAGACCACCACCAGGTAGTAATAGTGAGTGGTACCACCCCCTACTACCTGTTGATTCCTGGACCCATGAATTCCAGCTATCTGAGAAGTAACACTATCTATGGAATGTTGATTTCAGAGCACAGACAACCCAGAGCAGAGCTGTATCCCAGACCTACAAGGTATTGTCACATAGCTGACATAATAAATGAGTCTTCAAAAGATCATTCCACATTCTATCAAGATGGCTGCTTCAGGATGGTGAGGAATATGGTAAGACCAGTGAATTCTGTAAGCATGGGCCCATGGTAGCACTTCTTTATCTCTGAAGTGAGTTACTGAGTCAGAAGCAATGCTGTGTGGAATACTATGATCGTGAAGAAGGCATTCACTAAGTCCATGAGTGGTAGTTTTGGCAGAAGCATCATGTGCAGGGAAGGCAAATCCACATCTAGGGTAAATGACTATTCCAGTAAGAAAGGAATGCCATCCCTTCCATGATGGAAGCAGTCTAATGTAAGTAACCTGCCACCAGTAGCTGGCTTGCCACCCTGAGGAACTGTGTCATATTGGCAGTTGTGTTGGGCTCTGCCATGCAGACTGGGCACTCAGTGGTAGCTATGGCCAGGACTCGCCCATGCATAGACTCTATCCCTGATACTTTGTTCAAAAGCCCACTGGGTGACGGGGTGTGGGGTGGTGTTGGGAAAAGAAGCTGACTGGTATTCACAAAACAGATCAATCTGTCCCTTTCATTATTAAAATCCTTCTCCACTGAGGTCACCTTTTGGTGAACATTCACATGGAACACAAGTATCTTCACATTTCTTGCCCATTCAGAGAGGTCTAGCCACAAACCTCTTCTTCAAATTCCTTTGTTACCAGTTTTTCAGTCATATTGCTTCCAAGTCCCTCACCATCCAGCCAACTTATTGGCCACAACTTATAAATTAGCATATAACTGCACATCTGGCCATTTTTCCTTCCAAGCAAAGTGAAGAAGCAGGTGCACTGCTTAAAAATCTGCCCACTGGAGAGATTTCTCTTTGCTACTGTCTTTTGGGGATGTCCCAGAGAGGAAATTTAGAGCTGGCATGTCATGCAGGACGACCTGTAAGCCAGACTGAAGTCTTGTCTTCCTCTGTCATCTGGTAGTAAGGACTGCCCTGTGGAGCTGCAAGTGCAGGCTGGGAGAGAAAAGGCAGCATGGCAAGAGTAGTGACCATAGGCATTTGAGCTACTTCTCCATGTGACTTACGTGTGCCTTTAGAGCCTACTCAGCCCCAATCACATATTCGCCACTTTCCTTTGATGATGGAGCGTAACTCTGCAGCCAACTTTATGACTTGGTGGGTCAAATACTACCCAGTTCATGAAGGACAGTTCAGGTTACACTATAACTTGGTGGGTCATAGTCAAGTGTGATTTGTTTGCTGAAAAATTTTTTAAAAAATATATGGATGGGAGAAGTTAGTGATCTACTCAAATAGAGAGGTATAGGGTGTTCAAGGAGTCAAGGACTCCATACTGTTAATATGTTTATTCCTATGTTATAGGAATTCAGTGCAATCAAACCCAAATCAAAGCAGATTCAAAAATCTATTTGGGAAAGCAAAGAACTTAGAACACTTTAAATAACATTTGAAATGGAATGTATTTGAAGAACCCCTAATTAATTTCAAGGCTTAATATAAAAATCTGTAGTAATCAAGACGAAATGGATTGTTCAAAGGACAGATGTATGGAAAAATGGATCAGAATTAGAAAGCCCAGAATATACCCACACATATGTGTTCAATTGATTTTCAGCAAGTGTCAAGATAATTGAACAAATGTCAATGAATCACCTGAAAATACAATGCAAAAAAATCAACTATGATCCTCATATTGAATATAAAAACAATTTTGAAAAGGATCATGGATTGAAATGTAGAACTTGAAAGTATAAAATTTCTAGAAATAAATACAGGAGAAAATGTTTATAACCGGGCTTTAAGCAATGTTTTCTTAGAACATGAAAGACCAAACCATTTAAAAATTTCATCAAAAGCAAGAACTCCTCTGTGATAGACACTGCTAATACAATGAAAATACAAGCCACACCATGGGAGAAAGTATTTTCAAACACCTATCTGAAAGAGGACTTAAAGTTCAGTAATAAGAAACAATCTCTCTGCCACCCCCATCCAAACAGGTAAAAGATTTGAACAAATCCTTCATCAAAAAATAGATATATCAAATGAGATGTGAAAAGATGGTCGTCAGTCATTAGGAAAATAAAAGTTAAAACCTTGTGAGACATTTTTTATCTCCACCAGAAATGCTAAAATTAAACAATAGATAATACCATGTGTTAACAAAATTATGGAGCAACTGAAACTCTTATACATTCTGATGTTGAGTGCACATCTGCACAACCATGCCGGTAAACTCTTCAGTTTTGACTACTAATGCTAAGGTCACATGTATCTCCTGACACAACAATGGTATTCTTGGCTTACATACCTGAAAACAATAAATGGTTATATTGACCAAAACCATGAACAGAAATGTTCAGAGCAATATTTATTCATAAAAGCCAAACTAGAATTATAAAGCATTAAATTAGGGATTTCCAGGGCAAGATGGTAGAGGCGTCTGAGAACTAAGTACCATCAGGTCCCAGGAATTCAGCTAGATAGTTAACATACTATTCTGAACACCTAAAAACTCAACAGGATATTGAAGAGAAGAAGAGCAGCAATTGTAGGAACAGAAAAGCAACCACTTTCTGGAAGGTAGGACGTGTGGAGAAGTGAATCCGAGGTAATATATGGGAAGATAGACCACTGGGAGAGGGTTTGGCTCCTGGAAAGCGGTAGAGCAGTGGAGCACAAAATCAGAACTTTTAGAAATCTGCTTCACTGAGGGGTGTTGCTCCAGAGGCTAAGCAGGGGGATGGAGCCCTCATGGGGACAGTGTGGCTTCAGGACCCTCAGGGTTATAGAAAGACCAGGGGTGTGTGAGTGCAGCAGAGCTCCCAGATATTGGAGGGAGAAGCCAGCTGCAGAGACAGAGCCAAGGAGTGAGCTCTCAGCTTGGGGTTACCATAAACTGTGATCCAAGGAACAGTTAGACCACTGCCCTTCCAGCAGGGACCCTCAAGTGGCAGATCCAGGGAGACTCACCTTATTCTGGGAGGAGTGGCACAGGAGTGGTACAGGAATCTGCTGGGTTTGGAGACTCCAAACAGGGCCTTGTGCCAAAGATAGAAACCTCAGTCACAGGTCTGGTGAGCTCAGAGCATAGCTGGAGACCAGGGAGACAGGAGGGATTGACTGCTTTTCTCTGAGGTTGCACTGAGGAGTGCAGGCCCGAGCTCTCGGTTGCTATGGGCTGGAGATTGGGAGGCCACCATCTTTATTCTCTGCCTCCAAAGTGGTAAGGAAAACATTCAGGGAACAAAAGCTCCCGAGAGTGAGCCAAAGCAGATTACTTAGCCTAGCCCCTGGCAAGGGCGGTGAAATTCTGCCTGGAGCAAAGATGTTTGAGAATCACTGCAATGGGCCCCTCCTGGAGAAGATCAGCAAGAACATCCAGCCAAGATCAAGCTTACAAATCAATGAGAACTGTGGAACTCCAGAGCTAGGGGAAAGCAACACATGGAGTTCATGGCATTTTCCCCATGATTCTTTAGTCTTTCAAAGTTAAATTATTTTTATTTTATTTTCTTCTTATTCTTTTTTTAAAAAATTTTCCTCTTTCCTGTTTTAACCATTTTTAACTCTTTTATCTTATCAATACTTTTTTTTAAAAATCTTTTTAAATTTTCATTGTCATAGTCATATTCTAACCCTTCATTGTATTTAACCTTATTTTTTGTGTACATATAGGTTTTTCTTTCTTTAAAATTTTGGAATACAGTTTCTTCTAACAGATCAAAATAAACCCTAAATCTAGTGCATGGCTTTGTTCTAATCTCCAGCCTGATCACATTCTTTCCTTTTTTTCTCTCTCTTTTTAAACCACCTTCTTATCATCAATTCCTTCTTTAGAATCTTTTAAAATTTTCATCTTTACAGCCATATTCCATCCCTTCATTGTGTTTACCCTTATTTTTCTATATATATATAAGTTTTTCTTTCTTTAAAAATTTGGGAGGCATATTCTTCTAATAGACCAAAATACACCCAAAATCAAGTGTGTGGCTCTGTTCTGTTCACCAGTCTAATCGTTTTTTTCCCTGCTTTCTACTCCCAATTTCGGGTCTCTTCTGATTTGGTTAGTGTATGATTTTTCTGGGTCGTTGCTACCCTTTTAGTATTTTGTTCTCTCACTCATCTATTCTTATTTGGATAAAATGACAAGGCAGAAAACTCACCTCAAAAAAAAAAAAAAAAAAAAGAACAAGAAGCAGTTGTTAGGTCCCTGACGGCTAGGGACCTAATCAATACTGACATTAGTAAGATGTCAGAACTAGAGTTCAGAAGGATGATTATCAAGGTGCTAGCTGGGCTCAAAAAAATCATGGAAGATACTAGAGTATCCCTTTTCTGAGAAATAAAAGAACTAAAATCTAACTAAATTAAAATTTAAAAAGCTATTAATGAAGTGCAATAAAAAATGGAGGCCCTTACTCCTAGGATAAATGAGGCAGAAGAGAGAATTAGTGATATAGATGACCAAATGATGGAGAATAAAGAAGCTGAGAAAAAGAAACATGAACTACTGGACCATGAGGGCTGAATTCGAGAGATAAGTGATACCATAAGATGAAACAATATTAGAATAACTGGGATCCCAAAAGAAGAACAAAGAGAGAGAAGGGCAAAAGGCATATTGAAGCAAATTATAGCAGAGAATTTCCCTAATTTGGGGAAGGAAACAAGCATCAAAATCCAAGAGGCACAGAGAACCCCCACTCAAAGTCAGTAAAAATGGGTCCACACCCCGTCATCTAATAGTAAAACTTACAAGTCTTAGTTACAAAGAGAAACTCCTGAAAACAGCTCAAGGCAAGAAGTCTGTAACATACAATGGTAGAAATATTAGATTGGCAGCAGACTTATCCACAGAGACCTGGCAGGCCAGAAAGAACAGACATGATATATTCAGAGCACTGAGAAAAATATGCAACCAAGAATACTATATCCAGCTAGACTATCATTGAAAATAGAGGAAACATAAAAAGCTTCCAGGACAAACAAAAATTAAAAGAATTTGCAAACACCAAACCAGCCCTACAGGAAATATTGAAAGGGGTCCTCTAAGCAAAGAGAGAGCCTAAAACTAGTAGACCAGAAAGGAACAGAGACAACATACAGTTAACAGTCACCTTACAGGAAATATAATGGCACTAAATTCATATCTTTCAATAATTACCCTGAATGCAAGTGAGCTAAATGCCCTAATCCAAAGACACAGGATATCAGAATGAATAAAAAAACAAGATCCATTGATATGCCTTCTACAAGAAACCATTTTAGACCCAAAGACACCTCCAGATTTAAAGTGAGGGGGTGTAAAACAATTTACCAGGCTAATGGACATCAAAAGAAAGCAGGGGTGGAAATCCTTATATTATAAAAATTAGATTTTTAGACAAAGACTATAATACGAGATGAGGAAGGACACTATATCACACTTAAAAGGTCTGTCCAATAAGATCTAACAATTTTAAATATCTATGCCCCTAAGATGGGAGCAGCTAACTATATAAGCCAAAAGTATATAAACCAAAAGCAAAGAAACACATTGACAATAAATAATACAATAATAATAGGGAAATTTAACACCCACCCCCACTGAAATGGACTGAAATAGATCATCTAAGCAAAAGATTAAGAAACAAAGGCTTTAAATGACACACTGACCAGATGGACATCACAAATATATTGAGAACATTCCACCCCAAAACAACAGAATACACGTTCTTCTATAGTGCACATGGAACATTCTCCAGAATAGATCACATCCTGGGTCACAAATCAGGTCTCAACTGGTGCCAAAAGATTGGGATGATTCCCTGCATATTTTCAGACCACAAAGCTTTGAAACTAGACCTCAACCATAAGAAGAAAGTTGGAAAGAACTCAAATACATGGCTGCTAAAGACCATCCTACTAAAGAATGGGTCAACCAGGAAATTAAAGAAGAATTTTAAAAATTCATGGAAACAAATGAAAATGAAAACACAACTGTTCAAAATCTTTGGGACACAGCAAAGGTGTTCCTAATAAGAAAGTATATAGCAATACAAGCCTTTCTCAAGAATCAAGAAAGGTCTCAAGTATATAACCTAACCTTACACCTAAAGGAGCTGGAGAAAGAACAACAAAGAATGCCTCAATGCAGGAGAAGAGAAGTAATAAAGATGAGAGCAGAAATCAATGAAAAAGAAGCCAAAAGAACAGTAGAACAGATCAATGAAACTAGGAGCTGGTTCTTTGAAAGAATTAATAAGATTGATAAACCCCCGGCCAGACTTACCAAAAGAAAAGAGAAAAGACCCAAATTAATAAAATCGCAAGGGAAAGAGGAGAGATCACAACCAACACCAAAGAAATACAAACAATTTTAGGAACATATTATGAGCAACTATACACCAGCAGATTTGACAATCTGGAAGAAGTGTATGCATTTCTAGAGACATAAAAATTACCAAAACTGAGCCAGGAAGAAATAGAAAATGTTAACAGACCCATAACCAGTAAGGAGATTGAAGCAGTTATCCAAAATCTTCAAATTAACCAAGAGCCCATGGCCAGACAGCTTCCCAGGGGGAATTCTACCAAACATTTAAAGAAGAATTAATACCTACTCTCCTGAAACTGTTCCAAAAAAATAGAAATTGAAGGAAAATTTCCAAACTCATTTTATGAGGCCAGCATTACCTTGATCCCAAAATCAAATACCCCATCAAAAAGGAGAATTATAGACCAATATCCCTGATGAACATGGATGCAAAAATTCTCACCAAAATACTAGCCAATAGGATCAAACAGTACATTAAAAGGATTATTCAACACAACCTAGTGGGATTTATTCTTGGGCTGCAAGGTTGATTCAACATCTGCAAGTCAATCAATGTGATACAATACCTTAATGAAAGAAAGAACAAGAAATATATGATACTCTCAATAGAGAGTATCATATGCTGAAAAAGCATTTGACAAAGTACAGCATCTTTTCTTGATCAAAACTCTTCAGAGTTTAGGGTAGAGGGCACATACCTCAGTATCATCAAAGCATCTATGAAAGACTCACAGTGAATATGATTTTTAATGGGGAAAAACAGAGTTTTTCCCCAAGATCAGGAACACGGCATGGCTGTCCACTATCACCACTGCTATTCAACATAGTACTAAAAGTCTAAGCCTCAGCAATCAGACAACAAAAAGAAATAAAAGGCATCTGAATCAGCAAAGAAGTCAAACTTTCACTCTTTATAGATGACATGACACTTTATGTGGAAAACCCAAAAGATTCCACTCCAAAACTGCTAGAACTCACACAGGAATTCAGTAAAGTGTCAGGATATAAAATCAATGCACTTAAATCAGTTGCATTTCTATACACCAACAACAAGACAGAAGAAAGAGAAATTAAGGAGTCAATCCCATTTACAATTGCACCCAAAACCATAAGATACCTAGGAATAAGCCTAACCAAAGAGTCAAAGAATCTGTACTCAGAAAACTATAAAGTACTCATGAAAGAAATTGAGGAAGACACAAAGAAATGGAAAAAAGTTCCATACTCATGGATTGGAAGAACAAATATTGTGAAAATGTCTATGCTACCTAAAGCAATCTACACATTTAATGCCATCCCTATCAAAATACCATCAACTTTTTCAAATAACTAGAACAGATAATCCTAAAATTTATATGGAACCAGAAAAGACCCCGAATAACCAATGTTAATAAAGAAAACCAAAGTCGGCAACATCACAATTCCAGACTTCAAGCTCTATTACAAAGCCATAATCATCAAGATAGTATAGTGCTGACACAAAAACAGACACACATATCAATGGAACAGAAGAGAAAGTCCAGAAATGGACCCTGAACTCTATAGTCAACTAATCTTTGACAAAGCAGGAAAGAATGTCCAATGGGGGAAAAAAAAAAAAAGTCTCTTCAATAAATGGTGCTGGGAAAATTGGACAGTCACATGCAGAAGAATGAAACTGGACCATTTTCTTACACCACATACAAAAATAGACTCAAAATGAATGAAAAATCTCAATGTGAGACAGGAATCCATCAAAATCCTTGAGAAGAACACAGGCAGCAACCTCTTCAATCTCAGGCACAGCAAATTCTTCCTAGAAACATCACCAAAGGCAAGGGAAGCGAGGGCAAAAATGAACTATTGGGACTTCTTCAAGATAAAAAACTTTTGCACAGCAAAGGAAACAGTTAACAAAACCAAAAGACATCTGACAGAATGGGAGAAGATATTCTCAAATGACATATCAGATAAAGGGCTAGTATCCAAACTCTATAAACAACTTATCAAACTCAACACCCAAAGAATAAATAATCCAATCAAGAAATGGGCAGAAGACATGAACAGACATTTCTGCAAAGAAGACCTCCAGATGGCCAAGAGACACATGAAAAAGTGCTCAGTCACTTGGCATCAAGGAAATACAAATCAAAACCACAGTGAGATGCCACCTCACACCAGTCAGAATGGCTAAAATTAATAAATCAGGAAATGACAGATGTTGGGGAGGATGCAGAGAAAAGGGAACCCTCCTACACTGTAGGTGGGAATGCAAGCTGGTGCAGCCACTCTGGAAAACATGGAGGTTCCTCAAAAAGTTGAAAATAAAGCTACCCTATGACCCAGCAATCACACTACTAGGTATTTACCCTGAAGATATAAATGTGATCCTAAGGGGCACATGCACCCAAATGTTTATAGCAGCAATGTCCGCAATAGCCAAACTATGGTAAGAACCTAGATGTCCATCAACAGATGAATGGATAAAGAAATGTGATATATATATATATATATATATATATATATATATATATATCACATATATACATATATATGTTATATCTCACATATATACATATATATACCATATACATATATGTATATATATATATATATATATATATGAAATGTGGTGTGTGTGTGTGTGTGTGTGTGTGTGTGTGTGTGTGTGTATAATGCAGCCATCAAAATGAAGTCTTGCCATTTGCAATGATGGGGATGGAGCTAGGAGGTATTATGCTAAGAAAAATAAGTCAATAGGAGAATCAGAGAAAGACAATTATCATATGATCTCTCCAATATAAGGAATTTGAGAGACAGGGTGGAGGGTCGTGGGGGGAAGGGAGGGAAAAAAATGAAACAAGATAGGACCTAGGAGGGAAAAAAACCATAAGAGACTCTTAGTCTCAGGAAACAAACTGAGGGTTGCTAGGGGTTTGTCGGGGGAAGGACAGAGTGGCTGGGTTATGGATGTTGGAGAGGGTACATGCTATGGTGAGTGCTGTGAATTGTGGAAGACTGATGATTCTCAGACCTGTACCCCTGAAGCAAATAATACATTATATGTTAATAAAATAAAAAAGGGAATTATAAGAGCATTAAATTATATCAAACTCTTAGGAATAAATAAAAGATGTACAAAATCTCTATGGAGGAAATTATACTTTTACTGAGGGATATTTTGAAAGACCAAAATGAAAAGAGAGATATGCTAGATTTGTGGAGACAATATTTTACAGACATCAATTTTATCAAAATTGATCTATATATTCCTTATAATTCTATTCTTAAATCTGTATAAAAATATGAAGAACCCAGAATAGGCAAGACAGTCTGAAAAAAAGAAAATTACTAAGCAAGAAAAATCCTCTGCCAGAAACCATGATTTATTTGAAGCAATAGTAATTAATACCATGTTCCTTTAGCACAGAGACAAAAAACATAGACCTTTAAGAGATCAGGAGTTCAAAAACAGGCCCACACACATATGGATGTAATCCATGATGGGGATGGTATAGTATGTCAGAATTGGTACATTTTCAACAAATGGAATGAGAACAAGTAGCTGGCCACATAATTTATTTTTAAAGGCATTTCTAGGTGGATAAAGAACCTAAAGGTAAAAGGAAAACCTATAAGTTTTTAGGAAATAATGTTAGAAAATATCTTCATTAAGTCAGGATAGGGAAATATTTCTTAAGCAATATACAATAGTTACTGAATGTAAATGAAAGATTTGTAAGTTCAACCACATTCAAATGAAACATATTTCATCCATTAAAATTTCTAGAGTTAAAGGATAGTCTACAGAAAAGGAAATTATGTGCCCAATACATTTTGAACAAAGCTCTTCTATATTTGCACAAATCCCACAAATTATTAATAAATATAAGGCCACCCAAAAGAAAAATGAGCAAAAGAGACTTAAACAGTTCTTTACAAAAGAGGAGATCCAAGTGGCTTCTTATGTGTTGAATCATGTCTCCCCCAAATTCATATGTTGAAAAGTAAACCTAGCTTACCTCAGAATGTGACTTTATTTGAAAATAAGGTTGTTGCATATGTAATCAGTGGAGAGGAGATGCTACTGGAGTAGGGTGAGAAATTTGGAGACAGAGACACATAAGGAGAAAGCCATGTGAACATCGAGGCAGGTGGTTTGTGATTCATACTCACACTAAGGAATGCCAAAGATTTGCTAGCAAACCACCAGAAGAGAGAGTCATGGAACAGATTATCCTTCACAACTGTCAGAAAGAACCACCCTGCTGGTCCTTGATCTCAGACTTCTAGCCTCCAGAACCATGAGACAAAAAATTTCTCCTTAAGCCCTTATGTTTGTGGAACTTTATTCGAGTAACCCTAGAAAACAACATGTGCTCAAAAAACCTAGAAACTGGCAATTAAGAAAATTAAAATAATGCTGATCTATTTCTATGAACCAGCTAGATTGACAATCATATAACAGCACCAAATGATGGTGAGAATATAGAACAGTAAGACTATCATACAATACTGCCAACAACCACTTTCAAAACAGTTTGAGACAATGACTTGTTATTGTCAAAAAAAGTTAAATGTACATAATTCCTTAACTGCTGTCAGGTATATGCCAGAGTGGTTAATCAGTGCACATAATGATTTCCATGTACCAGGATACATACATAAAAATGAGAAATAAGCAAAATGAGAAACTAGATGTTGACAGAGACAGCAAAGATAAAGAAAACGATCAGAGTATATTCACCCCACAGAACAACTTGCAACAATGAAAAGAAATGAACTACATTTCTTTCCGCTATGGACAAGAACACGGATGACTACCCCAGACAAAATTCTAAAAATCAGATAGATATGGTCATTCCAGATGTCTGTTTCATAATTATTTATTAAACTGAATTACATATAATGTGTTTTTTCTAATTACATCTCACATTTTAAAAATCCGGGTTTTTTTTTCCACTTTGGGGAGAGTTCCACTGAATAGCTTCAGTATTTAGGTAGGAATGAGTCACTTGGCCACCCCTAATTGCGCAGCCTGAGAAGGCAAAAATGCAATGACAGCAACAGTGAGATTCTGCGTGAGGAGAAAGAAGAAAACCGGTATTTGGTAAGGAGTTTAAAGTGTCTGCTGCACATGTGCTCTTCATCATTTGAAATATTTGAGTGCAATTATAGTTTTAAAGGTATGTAATTTTTTTGTAAGACAATGTGCAGAAAGAAGGCCTACTATTCTATGTGTGTGGGAGGCGGGGCGTCGGTGTGTCCATCAAAAAAAGGCGATCTATCCCAAAACTTGAAGTAGACATTTGCTGCCTTGAAGTTGCTGAGAATCAATGTGTCAGTCATTAATTCATTTCTAAAGGGTTTTCAAAAGAAAGTTGTCATAGCTTAGAACTAAACCCGATGTGAGACAGATGGAGACTGTCCCGCTTTGTGGAGATAGCACTTCGCCCAAATTGGCCTACTGCTCTGAAGGACGGCAGCCCTGAAGTCTTTCCTGGCTCTGCCAAAATCCTGAGGATAGAAACATGCTTATATTTTTCAAGATTTGTCGTTGGATTTCCATCCCTTGCCACTCTTTCTCTACATTACAGTGGTTTTTGGTAGTTCACTTTCAGCGGGTTGTCTGAGATGATACCGAGCCACACTCCTCTTCTCCCTAATATCATTCTGTTTAAGGATGGTCTCCTGTGAGTGGAGAGAGACACACATGCAAGTCTGCTGGATGGGGATCCTTCAGCGGGACGCTCTCCTTCTATGGAGGGTAGAAGATGCCGCCAGGTGTATCCTTCCTCTCTGAAGCATCAAGCATGAGGGCAAACACACACATACTACAGACTGATACATTAGCCTGGGACCATCAACCTCTGGGCCCCTGACATGACACACTTGTCAATTGCACGGGCTGAATCCCTAAGATTAAGGATTTCCAGAAGTATTAGGACCACCAAATGATCCCTCTCTGCCTACAGGGAGATGAACAGTAACCATTGTTGTAGGGTTCTATCTAGAACCCTATGTTCTGTAACTCACTGAGCAACAATCATTTGAAATTAGAGTTAAAATCAGTAAAATACCTAGATAAAGGCAATTTTGAAATAAATTCTTAGTGAACTCTAAAATCCTAGTAAGTCAGACCTTTTTTAAAAAGTGGGTCAAAACTAAACCTAGACAAATGCTAGCAATGAAGAGTCCTTCCAGTACCAGAGAAGTAACAGTGGTTTGGGAGCAGGCGTTTCTAAAATTCATTCATGATTTTTTAAATTTAACTCTGAAGAAGTTACTTAACATCTTAGTCTTGCTGCCTCGTCTGTTATATTAGTTAATAATACCTTCCCTACAAGAGTGTTGTTATACATGAAAAAATGGCAATTCCAGTCCTCATACATTATACTTGTTCAATAAATAGCAGCTTTCACTGAAGTCTATGAAATAGTCATTTTCTAAGGTCATGAGTTTTGTGATCTTGGGGTCATCAATTCTTCTTCTATAAAGTGGATTGAACAAAATGACTCAATCTATTCTACAACTCATAAGATAAAGGTTACCCCTGTCATAAACCCACATCATGTATAGTAGGGAAAGAGGAAGATTCTTGGGTTCTCCTCTCAGCTCTGCCCTTGTCCAACTACTTGACCTTGGGCAAGTCAACCTCAGAAACTATGGAGCTGAGTGAATATGATCTCCAACAGTACCTGGTACTTTTGGTATCGGCTAAAATTCTCTGACACTTCTAGTTACAGTGGGCCAACAGACAACTTCAAATTGAAAGAAGTGAGTTGTAACTTAAAGGAATCTATTTGGCTCTCACCATATTCCATAATCAACTATTGAGATTTGATGTCTGGCGCAAGTTTGACCAAAGGCTCAAGCTTACATATTTTGACTCCAGTGTCTAGGGTTGGGAACGCTACTAGAGATGGAGGTGTTTTATTTTGTCTTGGAGAAAGAGAGGCACCAGACTGGTGTCAATGGAAAGTAGGAAACTGAGGCACATAAATTATGAAAGCAAGAGGGATATAATCCCAGCCTAAGGAAGAGGTTCTCAATTCCATCAGCACACACTAGACCTCCATGAGGATATCACATTATAATTACAGAAAAGGCTTGTAAATGTGAGGACGTGAAAATCCCATTTCAATTTAAGGGACCGGTTACTTAGGGCAAAGGCAAGGGGGGTGAGGGCGAGTCATATAATATTAACTAATTATTTTGGGAGAAAAAAAGAATTTTAGAAAGCTCCTGCTCACATGAAAGTCAGAACTGTGACCATGCAAAGGAGCCCATAGCAACATTACTTGGCTTAGTCCAGTTAGGAGGGAATCATTATGATGCTATGTGTGTGGTCTGGGTCTCAAGCTGTTTGACATGCTTAGAATTTGATCTACGACGTTTGTAAGTCTGATTTATTTGATTTACAAGTTCTGTGATTAGCAAGATGTTGCTTAATCTGTATTTGGGTATTTAAAAGAAAAGCTGTTTGTGTCTTAGAAGATTAAATATTTGAGCTAATCCAGATATATTATAATCGTCATTGAAGTTTACTATGCCCAAGACAATTTGATTAAATATGTAATGATGTTAGATGTTTAAAAAAGAATTGTATCAGATATGTCAATTCAAAAAAACATTTTTCCAAACTTCTGTATGTCAGAAAATAAAAGAAACCTATAAGGCAAACTTAAAGTCTTAAGAAAATTTAATTTTCAATGCTAACTTGGACCAAAGAAATATTGATTAAAACCCAAGTATTAGATAGAACTTATGTTCTTGCACAAATCCCCATCTGTGTTACTTCCTTCAGTATTTTTCTTCCTCTAGTTCAGGTTAACTGCGACAAAGTCCCACAAAGAGACAAATTAATCCCATTCCAAGTGGGTAGGCACAATCTGTGAAATGTGTGCCAATACTTGCATTTGCAGTGCCACCTCGTGTTAAAGATGGGTAATAACATTTTGAGAAGTGAAGCGTGGGTGGAGGCCCCATTTAATGACGCTATTACCTATCTTAAGCGTTAAGGTGAGAAACATGGAAATCGTGGCGTCTAAAGCTTCCCTTTTTTCTACCCTTAAATTTTATGGAATTTTGTGTTCCTTTTGTATATTCCCATAGTACATTCTTTTCATATTACTGAGCATATTTCTTGGCTTTGGTGTTAGAAACTTCTGCCTTCACAGATCTTGTATTCTAGTGGAATTCTTATTTCTTTCATAGCATTTATCACAGGTTGTTCATTTCAAATGATTTATGTCTGTCCACCTCACGTCCTACCGGTGAGCTTTGTTTCCTCCAATGTGCTTTGTTCCTAAAAGACTTTGCATAGAATCAGAGTTCAAATTGCTTGTAGAATTAAATAGATGTGCAAAAAAAGAATGTTGAGCATAATTTACAAATCAACTAATTTCATAGTTTTAATTAGATTGTTTTCTCCTTGGATCTTTGATCAACAATGATTCTTTTTTTTTTTTAAGATTTTATTTATTTATTTGACAGAGAGATCACAGGTAGGCAGAGAGAGAGAGGAAGAAGCAGGCTCCCTGCGGAGCAGAAAGCCAGATGCAGGGCTCCATCCCAGGACCCTGGGATCATGACCTGAGCCAAAGGCAGAGGCTTTAACCCACTGAGCCACCCAGACGCCCCTCAACAATGATTCTTGTTTGGTTATGCAATGCTGGAAGTCACCCTGCTGTATACACTTTGACTAGAATAAGAGATAAGATCATGGAATTTCTCTTCTTTTGCATGAGAATAATTATATACTTATAAAAATGAATTTTTAAAATCTATGATTTTTTTTAATTGTTACTTAGTCAGCTTTCCTATTTTGTCCTATTCCTTATCTTGTCAAATGTTATATGTCAGATGAGAAAAAGTATTCAGGTGCTATGGTTTTCAAATATCATCTTCCATGAACATTATATGTTGTTTTTTTTAGAGATGTCATTTAAGAATCTTGATCTTGGGTACAATTAACTAAAATAAATTAAATTTTTAAAGGATAATTAACATTGGATGAGCTGGGGTACAAATAGAGAAGGAGAAGAATCTTTTACTCGATTCCCCAGAGTCCAGATGCCATCGCTGTCATTTTAAGAAAATCTCACCTACTAATCTTAAAAATACCAAAACAAAAAACAACCCCCCCAAAAAAAAATTCAATGAGATTCACATTGAAGAAGTTAGTCTGTATCATTTTCCTATATTTGAAGCTCATGCAAATATAAAATGTAAAAATACCTTATGGTGTTTTGGTCTCCAGAATAATGTCTGCATCCTACCCCTGAAATCTGTGAATATGGCATATTATGTGGCAAAGAGGAATTAAGGTGGCTCATCAACTGACCTTAAAATAGAGAGATTGTCCTGGATTATCCAGGTGGACCCAATGTAATCACAAGTGTCCTTAAAGATGGAAGAGAAAATTAGAAAAGAAAACCAGAAAGACGTTAGCATGAACTGGATTCAGACTGGCTTTGCCAGCTTTGAAGATGGAGGAAGAAAACAAGGAGTCCAGGAGCTTCTAAATACTGGAAAAGGCAAGAAAACAGATTCTCCCCAAGAGGCCTCAGAAAGGAACACAGCCCTGCCAACACCTTGATTTTAGTCCAGTGAGACCTCTGTCAGCCTTCTAATCTAGAGAACTGCAAGATAATCAGTCTTACTGTTTTATGCCAGTGAGTTTGTGGTAATTTGTTACAGCAGCAATACAAAACTAATATAGTTCATTCTAGCAAGAATGATACAATGTTATAAGAACATTCCATTAGGTGTCAATTTCATGTCTGCTTGTATTAGAATTAGACTTTAATAGTGGAGTAAGAAGTAAATAGTTCAGATATATATGTGTATTCACTTTCCTACTACTGCATTTATTGTTTCCCTCAAAGTGCCTCATTACTAGAAGGCTTTTCATGGAGTCAGTTTTCAAAAATTGTACATGGTTTTAATGATGATATGTTATAATAATGGCTATATTATATTGTAAATATATTAATGATATATATAGTGATGTTTTGAAAAAATAGTCTGTTCCCGATAAGTCAGAAACAAGTAAAAATATAAGGAGGCAGAGAGAAGATCTCAGTTACTCACTGATTTGACTTTTTTTTCCCCTCTGCTTTCTGAGGGATACTGAATTTTCTTCAGTTTTCCTATGCTGTCTTCAGCTGGTCTGTGTTGTGATGCCATTTTCTCGTATCAGAACCTTTGTCACAATTTGTCAAAGGCTCTCAGTACATAAAGTGGGGAAAGCCAAGTTAAGTCCTTCAGTATAATGTTGGGTCAGGAGCACAGCTCTAGACACCTTGATATATAAAACCTTTTCCTCTACTTCACATTCGAAAGACTCTTCTAGGCTATGGTTCACAAATAAGAGTAGTTACATCCATCAGTATTACTGTGTGTGTTGGGGCTGATGAAGGAGGGGTTTTCAGACTTGTCAATAACCTTGTGCTTTCAGAGAAGAAGGATATTAGCCTCTTCATGCTGTTCACCAACTCATGAGTAAGAAAAGATACCGAGATCTGGATATCTTTTTAGGAGGTCTCACTTCACTGGCAGGAAGAAGAATACTGATAGTCATAATGGTCTATGTCCTCTAAAATTGTCCCATAGGCTTGCTTTAACTGAGCTTAATATAAATAACTACCCCACCTCTACATCTTTATTATCTTTTGGATAGCAGGCAGGTCCTTTGCTTTAGAAAAGTGACCCTAAAAGTAATAATTTTGGGGGCGCCTGGGTGGCTCAGTGGGTTAAACCGCTGCCTTCGGCTCAGGTCATGATCTCAGAGTCCTAGGATCGAGTCCCGCGTCGGGCTCTCTGCTTGGCAGGGAGCCTGCTTCCCTCTCTCTCTCTCTGCCTGCCTCTCCATCTACTTGTGATCTCTGTCAAATAAATAAATAAAAAAAAAAAAAAAAAAAAAAAAAAAAAAAAAGTAATAATTTTGAAAGAGTAGAGCATTTTGGTGTTACTCAAATCAGTATTTTAGATGTAAACATTTTTATTTAATATATGTTGAATTCCCAACGAGTGGAAAACACTACACGGGCTACTGGGAAATACAAAGATGAATTAGATTAGATCCTTGATGGGTTGCCAGTCTCTTAAGGGGAAAAACATGTACCTAGATAAAATTCCAATAAATTCAGTCAGTGCTACCATGGAAGTATGTGTTAGCCAGAAGTAATGTTACTGGGAAATATAAGGGAGTTTAGCTACTACATGGATGGAACCAAGTACTAATAAGATATTGTCAAGAGTTTCTTCATCTCTTATGCTTTTTGTCTGCATTAATCTTATTTTCAGATCAACTTTCTCTTCACGGTAGCAGGATGATGACCAATAGAGTACATCAGGCAAAACCCCGCGATTCGTTCTGGTGGCCCTGGTTTAGGGTAGTTCATTATCCCTAAGCCAATCACTGTTCCAGGGAATATGAGCCCCTTACTGATTAGCCTGGTTCACATCTCCCTGGGGTGTTGAAGGGGTAGAGGGGTCAGGGGTAGAGTCAGCTCCGTCACAAATGTCACATGGACTTGGAGAAAAATCACTGCAATGATAAGCTGAGTGAGTGTTGTCGTTACTTCCCTATGAGAAGAGGATAGGGTCCTCCCCCCACCACACACACACCATCACAAGTCAATGAGGAGAACTACTGCAGAGAGGCGGGGTGGGGTGATTAAAACAAGTCTCCAGCTGCAAAAAGTTCAGGTTTGTTTCTTTTTGACACCAGAGTGGACCTTAGTGAGAGAGCTCTTGGGATAAATTGGCATATGGCCCCTCAATTATGGGTGAACAAAGAGCGGTGCCTGCATCTTGCTTAGAGAAGTCTGAAGGCAGGAGGCCAATGGACACTTTGTGGTGACGGGAAAGGTCTCTTCACTTCAACCATCAGTCAAGACAAGGAGGTCATATTTTCCCATGGACCAGTGAGATCTCTTGGAGGATAAAGAGAGGGCGTCCTGCTTCAAGGAGACAATAGTAGAGAGAGGCCGAGGGTCTACAGAGCGTGCATCACTTCAGTCAGAATCCTCAGAGACTAGTGCACTTGGAATTGTGCCGGAGGGGCCCAGAGTCTTCCAAATAGTCATCAAAGCACCATACCAAAAAGCAATATTTAGATGGCTGAGACACAGACGGCATCATCTGTTGAATACACTAGTTGTGTTTTTCTGCAAACACACCATCCACTTTCCCTTCTACTCCGGGGAGCCAGAAGCAAAAGAGAAAATCAAGGAGGCATGAAAGAGCCAGGATAAATAATGAGGGAAAAAAATGCATCAACACTACCTTATTCAACTTCATGGTCCACTATTGCGGATCCAAGAGTGGCTGCAATCCAGCCAACACTCCTCTTAACCTACCTTGAGTGGGAGCTGCCTCAGCTTAAAAATTCACCCGATGGTACCTTTTGTGCTAGGCGTGGCCTCCATCACATCTGTTCCCCACTGAAGGTGTCCACACTGTGAGTCGGGGCTGAGTTGGGAGAAGGAGACCAGCTTTGGACTGAAGGTGAGATTAAAGGTTTTATTTAGACTTGCATGGGCATTTCATCCCTGAA
The DNA here is from genome assembly GCF_002288905.1 of Enhydra lutris kenyoni. Taxonomy (NCBI): domain Eukaryota; kingdom Metazoa; phylum Chordata; class Mammalia; order Carnivora; family Mustelidae; genus Enhydra; species Enhydra lutris. The sequence goes on from NW_019154091.1 coordinate 41,501,946, forward strand.
AATAATAATATATACTTTTGAAGATTTTATTCATTTATTTGAGAGTTGGGGAGGGGCAGAGGGAGAGGAGAGCGAGAACCTTAAGCAAACTCCACACTGACCGGGGAGGCTGACACAAGCCTTGACATGGGGCTCGATCACAAGACCCCGGAATCATGACCCTGAGATCACGACCTGAGCCGAAACCAAGGGTTAGACCCTTACCTGACTGAGTCGTTCAGGTGCCCCTGAAAATAATAATATTTTTATAATACCCAAAAGTGACTAGAAAACTGTGGAATCACCCATGATAGCATGAAGGGACAGCAAAGAAGAATAAGATGGGGCAAATCAGAAACCAGTGTTTGGAATAAAATGTAAATCTACATTGAAGATGTGTTTCACAGTTCAGCTCATTCGTTAAGTGGGTTACCTGTAGGCATTACTCTCTTCCCACCATTGCTGGGTACACGAATTTGTATAAATAATATATTCATCATTAGATACCCACCTGGGGGAAAAAGCTTCATTTCTCTGAAAAACTAAAGAAGAAGGAGGAAGAGGAAGAGGAGGAGGAGAAGGGGAAGAAAAGCGGTCCAAGAAGCTAGCTAATAATTATGGCTGTATACTAGGGATTGGACAAATATCTTCTGTGTTCTTTTTAATGCTCACAGTAATCCCAAGGCATGTCATTGTTTGACAGTTGAGAAAACAAAAGTTTCAAGATGGCGAGCCAGTTGGCCTGAGTCTCAGCATTGCTAAGGGCAAAAGGATTCAAATGTAATCCGATTTTGACAACAAGGTCCTTTTGTTTCTATCCTCCACCCTGTGGAAGTCAGAGCAGTTGTAAGACAAGCCCCACCTAAATCTGAATAGACAGTTAGGTCTTAGGTTGGAGCTCACAGGTTGGTTCTTCAAACCTTAGTCTGCCTGGAATCACCACACAGCCTTGACCTGGGTCAAAATAAACTAAAACTCAAAGGCGCGTTGTGTAGTCTTGTTTCTAATCCAAACAGTTGAAGAGCAGGGAATGTGCTTGCTTATGGAGCCATAAATCAATGAACTTCATAACAGTGACCCTTTAATGTGGAAGCAGTGAATTTCTATCATATTTGGTGGGAGGACCTTTCTTTTTTAAGTTAAATTAATGCATTCAAATTCCATCCACATTTCTGGGGAATTTGTCATTTCACCCATATATACATTTTCCTCTTCTCTTTGATCCATTGGAACAGCTCTTTTTGGATATTTAAAAAAAATGACTCCACTATCCTCTTTTATTTCCTTCCTGACAGTCAAGTACTATTTTCTAGGAGATTGGAATTACATTTCACCTTCTGTTCCAAACATGCTAATGTCCTCTGATCATTAGCCACTAGAATATTTTTCTTAATTTCCAAAATAAATGATTTTTGGCTTCTACTTCAACTAATTTAATGTTTTTTCTTTTTTGGCTTATTTTCATCAAGTATTTATGCCACTCTTAGAATTAAAGAACATGGGAGCAGGAGGAGGGAAAGAGCTTAGAAATTTTCTAGACTTTCTCATTGGATAGATGAGAAAACAGGAATATTAATTGCTATGTCCCATATTATGCTGGCAATAAGTGATATTGTTGGGAATGTTGTGTTAAGAATCATTCTCAATAATCATGACTTACTAAAATATCTGCTATGGGTGGGGTATAGGGTGTGATGAATAGTTACCATATCCTCACTACACCATGCTGTTTTCTAAAGCAATGCTTACCAAACTTTAATGTGCATACAGATGATAAAATGTATAGTCCAATTCAGTGAGCCTGAGATGGGTGTCGAGCATCTGCCGGAAGTGGACACGAGTGGTCAGCAAACTCCAGCCTACGGGCTAAATCCAGCCCACCCCTGTTATCGTAAATAACGTTTTACTGGGACACAGTCCACACTCATTTGTTTACATATGACCGATGACTGCTTTCAAGCTGCCACAGCAGAATGGAACAACTACAGCAGACGCCTTATGGCCTGCAAAGCTGAAAATACTTACTATCTGGCAGGAAATTGCCAATCTCTGTCCTGGAACGTGGGTTGTCTATCTTGGTCGCATGTTACAATCATTGGGGAACTTTTAAAAATCGGGGTGCCCATGCCAGAATGCAGGCCAATTTTAATTCAGAATCTTCGGGGGTAGGACCAGGCATTATTAAAACAATAAATAAACTCTGTGTGTGTGTGTGTGTGTGTGTGTGTGTGTGTGTAATCTCTAAAAAGTTGAGATCTACTGTGTGTGTGTGTGTGTGTGTGTGTGTGTGTGTGTGTGTGAGATATCTCTAAAAAGTTGAGATCTACTGTTCTAGAGTCTAGGTTCCTAAATTGTGGTGAGCAAAAGAATCACCTGACCTAATTGTAAAAAAATGCAGAGTCCAGGGTCACATCCCCAAAATCTGGTCTCAGAGGGCTGGCACATGGGGCCCAAGAATCTATCGACACAAGCACACCAGTCATCCTGACACAGGGGCCCTAGGGCCCCACTTCAGCAGTAAGGAAGTATACTCTTTTTTTTTTTTTTTTTTTTTTTTTTAAGAGAGAAGAGAAAATGAGCAAGGGAAGGGGAAAGGGGAGATGGAAAAGCTCCCGATGCAGGGCTCGATCCTGGGACTCCAGGATTACAACCCGAGTCAAAGGCAAACACTTAACCCACTGAGCCATCCAGGTGCCCTGAAAGTATAGTCTTTCTAATGTATGCTATAAACACTTACTTTCTTGAAACACTTACCTTCTTTCTAATCAACTCAGGTGTTTACAGAATTATGATTCACAAGAGTGAGTCATTATTACAAAGTACATCCAGTATCAGCAATTAGAGTTCTTACCAAGAACAATGATCCTGCCCACAAAATATGTTTCACTGGGGTTCTGGTTTTGCCTAAGCTCCGAATGTTTTTACTGCTATAAATTACAGAAGAAGAAGACAACAATTTCCCTCCAAACAAGTCACAATCTCTCTCATTGCATTTAAGAATTTGCTTTTAGGAGACAGCTGAGATATTGCTACTGGAGCACTTGAAATACCTAGAAAGATTTTGATTCTTCTGACCAAGTTGAAGGTTGTTTTAAAAATTAGCGGGATAAACAGTTCACTTTTATTCCACCGTAATATTTAAAAAGTTTTAATAACCCAATTTCTAGGGCACCCGTGCAAGTGACCCAAATCTCTAATTAGAGGATGATAAATGTATGCCAGTCCCACTGCTTTTGCCACCTTGCCTCCTGGCTGCCACGTTCGATCAGCAGGTCCCTCTTCACTTTCTCCGTTTGCAAGGTCTGTGTACTGCAGTGGCTTGCAGGGAAATTTCCCCCTATTTGGGGGCGTAATGAAAGCAAACAAGGAGATGAGAGCAGCAGGAAGATTCCCACTAAGCCTGGCTTTCCCACCTGCTGAGATCCAGGAGCTCATCCCATCTGGCTCTCTGCAACTCACCATCTCATCATTTAATCTTTTGTTTACCTTCAAGTCTGCTAGAGGTTGGTTAGGATCCTGCCTCATCTTTGTGTGTTTGGAAATACATTCAACCAGAGTGCAGCCAGGCCCAGGGGAGGAAGAGTGAAGGAAAACACATGTGAGATAGTGATTGCCTGCTTTTGTTTCCTAGGAGTCAGAGAAACCAAATATCTCATGTGTTTCTGGGGTGGGGTGGGGGGAGCCTATCATGTACCTTCTGGCCACAAAATTCATCTGGGTACACGCATTGAGGGTCTCGCCTTCCATGGGACAGATATATATTTGGAAAGAGTAAAATCCAGAAGAGATGCTGAACATCAAAGGATAGAGCTGGAAGAAAACAGGCCAATTCACCCTGCGTGGTGGTGAAGAAGATTCCAAAGCCAACGTGTGGCCCCTTGCTGCTCCACAGTGCAGTGTTTTAGTTTAGAACAAATGAGGTGTCTCAGTTGGCCACAAGATGGCAGGATTTCAGCACATTCCTGCAGCCAGCCCGCATCCCCTCCCTAGCAGGGTTAATGGATGCTGGTAATTTTGGCTTGACTCTCTCCTCCCAAGAGATTTCACACTCTTATAAATGAAATGTACAAATACGGTTCAACGACTTATGTTTTATAGCTTTAAAATGTCAAGAGTCAGCTATTCACGTAATATAGTTGGCATCCACAAATGGAAAGCTAGGGAAAGGCTCTAATTTTACTTATTAACGGTCTCTCAACTCTCTCGTTGGCTGAGGTTTGGGAACGACCTGGTTGGTGTTCTCCTTTGCTAAGTCTTCTCAGGAGTAAGCAATGTTGCCTTGTCGACACCCAGTGTTTGCAGCTCCCAGGGGATAACACAGGGAGAACGGGAGGGAGGCAAGCTTTGATGGTAGGAACAAAGGTTGTGAGAGAGGGGAGTGTTTGCCCTTGCAGGGTGGACAAAGAAGTGGATCCGGCTGAGTAGAAAAACATGAACCCACCAGAGATCTGCCGTATGAATCCATTCATTCACCTGTCCAATCCTATTTCAAAACATTTGATTATAAGACAGTATGAAGTTACCTAGGAATGGAGAGATTAACAAAGCACGGCACCAGCTTCAGAAAGCTAGTCTGTTGGACTCTGTCTAGAGATACCGAGAAAAGGAAAACCTCCCCATGGCAACTGGGCTCAAACAAAAAGAAAACGAACTACAGAATAATCGGGAAAGAAGTAGGCCAAACTGTAAACAGGCAAAGAATAAGGAGGACACGGGCAGGGATTAACAAGAAGAAAAGGGGTCTGGGAGATAGACTAGGGGGCTAGAAAGCGAGTCATGCTGGAGGTGTTGGGGATTTAGTGTGTGTAAGCTGACCGGGGTCCCAATGGAAGGAGAAGGACCCTGAGGCTGGAGCAAGAAACAGACAACATGACAAGAGTAACAACACAACACTTGGGTTTTCACAGTGGCCCAGGGCTGGCTGGTTGTGTGATCTTTAGCAATTAGTCAAATCCTTCTGGGCACCCTGGCCTCATCTGTGAAATGGAGCCTGCAATGACTAACATAGGAAGTAGGTAGGACCACCAAAGGTGAATTGTGAGTGTGCCTGGCAGAGAAGAGTGGATTTCAGGAAATCGGAGGCTTTCCTTCTCGGTCAGATCTTTTACAAAAGTCGGTAGGAGATATCAGGAAGGCGAGGGACGCCCGTGATAGGCATCCAAAGCAGACTCACGCTGACCCCAAGCCCCCTGCTCCTGCTCAGCCCTTGTAACTGCGATGAGGGGGATGGTGATGTCCAGAGAGCCTGAGAAAGGCAGAGCGTTTCACTAAGGGGACATGGGAACAAACTGTGTACTTGTCTCGCTAACATCAACATGAATGCAGGCTCCTTGTGAGAGATGGGCATGAAGAGAGGCAGAGAGAGTTGACTGTTAACCCTCCTTCCTCCACAATCTCATGGCCCTCTTCCAAGAGTAGCCACATGGAGGCTTGGGCTGTGTCCTTCCAACTGTGGGGATCTCATTTGGTGCGTGTGGTGTGTTTGTCCCCATACATAAATCTCCTCATGCCTCTGAACCTGCAACCCAGATGCTGGGCGTCTCCAAGCAAAGACCCCCCACTTCCCTCCTTTCTGAACTAGAAGCTGAACGTAGTTTTTGGCCATAGTGTAGACAAAGGAAATTCACTTCTAGGAGGCACTGGGGATTTACGGATGGTTTCTTCTCCAGGGGGCATTTAAAATTTCTTTCCACCACCACACTACCACCAGTTGGGGGTTTGCTTCTTTTGGCTTTCCTCCACATGCACTGGGCCCAGAACCTGCCCACTTTCTTGTCTCTACTGCTTGGCTTCTCGCCTCCCGTCCCCATGAACTCTGACGCCCCAGGCTGACACACTTTCTTAAAGGTTAGGAGTCCTCTCAAAACTTCTTTTCACCAAAGATGGCCTCTTCCTATAAAATGATTCCTGTGCCAATAATTATAAAGATTAATCATTTTCACCATATTACAGTGTTTATATGAATGTAATCACGTACATAATTTTATATATATGAATGTTTTCCTTTTTTTCTTAAGATTTTATTTATTTATTTGACACAGACAGAGAGAGATCACAAGTAGGCAGAAAGGGAGGCAAACAGAGAGGCAGAAGCAGGCTCCCTGCTGAGCAGAGAGCCCGATGTAGGCCTTGATCCCAGGACCCTGAGATCATGACGTGGGCCGGAGACAGAGGCTTAACCCACTTAACCCACTGAGCCACCCAGGCATCCCTAAATGTGTTTTTCTAATATAAAGTGGGATCATAGAGTTATATATACTGCTTTGCGACTTCCACTTACTCCTTAATTTTGTCTTGTTTATCTTTCCAAATCATTAGAAATGAATCAGCCTCATTCTTAATTGCTGCATAAAATTAATACTTTCATTAGAAATAAATCAAACTCATTCTTTCTCATTGCTTCATTAAATTAATACTTCAGTATGAGATAAGGTAGATTTCTTTGTGTTCTACTTTCGTTAATGACAAGATACAACATAATTCAGGGTTATGATGAAAATCCGTCAGCCAAGCTCTTGGAGGCCTCAGGGTGCTTAGAACAGCAAAGCTATACAAACAGTATAAATTATATTAGCAATGTAAATAATGTTAATAGCGAAAATTGCTAATACTTTATCAGCATGCTTCTAGGTACCAGGAACTATTGCGAGCCATGTGTAGGCATAGTAGGAGTAATCTACCACCAAGCGGCTTATTCCTATTGCGTAGATGATCATTCTGAGGCATGGGAGAAAGTAAGTACACTGTTCGAGGTAGCACAGCCCATAAATGACATTGTCAAAATGCCCCCAAGTCTGGCTCTAGCATCTGTGTTGTTAATCACTAACCCATAGATCATTATGTCCAACAGGAAATACTTTGCACAGGCTCGTTGGCCGGGGACCCAAAGTGGCTGCCATTGAACCCATTCACTAAACATTCCCGCTCCGCGTGAGCTCCAGCTGATCTGGGTACGGAGCTTTCTCTCTTGCTCTCAATTAGGCATCCAGCCCCAAGGAAGAGTGGCATCTAAGAACAGAGAGGGGCAAGGTGTGCCCCGCAAGGCATGGCGTGGAGGGTAAAGGCAGGAAGAAAAGAAGAAGGAGAAGCTAAGTGGAAAAGAATGAAAGAATGCCGTGGAATCCAGCCAGGCACCTGGTCCCAGCTGAGAGCGCCTCTGGGGGGGCACGTGCCAAACTTCAGCAGCTCCAAGCCCCGCGCCCAGAATAGCTACAGGGAGGCCCGCTGCCAGGGAGCCACTGATTCCAGCCAGAGCTGGGAGCACTTAATCAGATGCATCCGGTTTATGTTCATGGGATATTAGGTGGAAATCTACGGTCAACTGCGAATGAATTGGCATGCCCCGAAGTGGGCCAGCCATTGCCGGAAGGCAGGCCTCTTGCAAGTTGAAACCTCATTTTTCTCTCCTCTGAGAGCCTGCCACACATCTAATTGATTGTGCACATTTTATCCCTATATAATAGACTCTCTAACAAAGAGGAGCTATTTCTTTCTTGTGATAACTGAACAGAAATTCCGAGGAGAAGCTCGCAGGACCACGTGCACTGAACATGCTAGCTGGGTACCCGTCAGCCAAGGCCAGTCCCCAACGGATGGCAGTTACAGCACTGCTAATGGCTTCCGTGGCCATCGGGCCGAAAGGGGCTGGGATACAAAACAGGACGCCAGTATGGAGAGGGTCACAATGACTCTGAGAATTGATGAGCTTCCTTTTCTGTGAGAACTTCCCGCAAATGATGTATAATCATCCTTGCCAGGTATTTCAAGATCTCCCCAGATGGTCATCAGTGAGCGATCTCAGTGTACTTCAGGTGTTTATTATTGTTTCGAGTCTTTTTTCTTTCCTCCTGAGATTTTGAGGCTGACGCTCTTGGTGTCCCCTCCAGATTCCCCTCACCAGGTCAGAGCACCTGTCTTTCAGTTTCTATGACTACCACTTTCTTCTCCAGAAGATTGCTATTGCTACCTTGCCAGCTGATGCCTTGGAAATTGTACTGTTCCCCCAAACTGAAATACGGTTATAACAGCTCAATCTCCTTGCCTCTGTGCAGGGCAACTCTTCTGTTGCATTTATACATCAAAATACCCCCGGTGGTCAGACTGAGGCTCAGATTCTCCTAAAAAGGCAACTGGCCTAGCTTCCCCTCCTGCCCTATCCTGTTTGCTTTCCTCCCACACAGGTTTTTCCTGAAAGCATCCCCCTCAGTAAACCACCTGTATAAAAATCCTTGCTTCAGGCTCTGCTTGGAGGAACACAGGCTAAAACAGCATGGAAGATCTTTCATCAACAAAAACCCTATGGTTATGCCCTATAAGCAACACGATGCAATGTTTCTCAAACCCTCAGGGATTCACATATGGCAGGGACTATTTTACCATATTTGCATATTACTTATGCAATTATTTACCTAATGGTTGTTTTTAAATAGTTTTCAAACCTACTCCTAAAAAAAAAAAAAAAACTAACCTTATCCTTAAAAATAATATTTCTGAAACCCTGAGTTTGAAGTGCTAATTAAATTTTTTAAAGATTTATTTATTTATTTAGAACACAAGCCTAAGGGGAGGGGCAGAGGGAGAAGCAGACTTCCCACTGAACAGGGAACCCAACTTGGAACTCGATCCCAGGACCCTGGGATCATGACCTGAGCCAAAGGCAGACACTTAACCAACTAAGCCATGCAGGCATCCCCTATTTAAATTTTTAATTCATGGAAAAATGCATACATTTATCTAAATCTCGTTTCATCAGTCACTATGTAAATGGATTTGTATCATTTGTAAATGGACCACATCTTTAAAAACATGATAAAATGAAAAGTGTTTCTCTTTGATTTGTAACTGTTACTTGTCTATAGTGCTACTGCACAGCTGTGCTTATATTGGCTATGGAATAATTTATTGCTGATTTTTAAAAATTCAATAAATACTTTTTAATCTCCTCCTAACCCCCGATGTTACCAGTCATCCTAAGAGAGATGTTCATGATGTAGAACAAAAGAAAGAAGAAGTATCCCTTTTTAAGAAACAGAAGTAATTTAAAAATCCTTTGGTTTCACTTACTTGTGGAGCATAAGGAATAACACAGAGGACATTGGGTGGAGGAGAGGAGAAGTGAGTTGGGGGAAATCGGAGGGGGAGACAAACCATGAGAGACTGTGGACTCTGAGAAACAAACTGAGGGTTTTAGAGGGGAGAGGGGTTGGGGGTTGGGAGGGCCTGGTGGTGGATATTAAGGAGGGCACATATTGCATGGAGCACTGGGTGTGGAGAATAGCCAATGAATCTTGGAACACTGAAAAAATCAAATAAAATTTTAAAAAATCCTTTGGTGTCTGCATTCTATCAACAGTGTTGGAATTTTTCTGCGATCGTCTGACATGTTAGTCACATAGAAACATCTCACTTAATGACGGAATTGAAGCTGACTTACAAGGAAAGGAGAGCTTCCGGAAACTGGGAACACTTGTTGCTAGGAAGATAATCTGACATCATGAAGCTCAGATGCTTTTCTCGGAGGAGGAAGTGGTATCTACGGCCACCTGCTCATGTTGCTGGTGGCAGAGCACATGCCTCTTGACATCATATGCCTTTTTCTCTGAGCAGCAGCGATGCCATGAGAATGAGCACTCAGAGCCATGCTCCTTGAAATGGAAACTGATGTCAAGTATACCATCTTCAGAGACATGTGGTATGGACACTTTTACCACAGGTGTGGGTAAATGAAGTCATGCAGATAACATAGGGCCTCAGATGATGGCTTTTCCTCCTGACTTCTCCCATCTTGACTGCATTGACTTTGGGTTTGTGAATGGCTCCTCTGAGAAACAGAGTATTTCAATATGGAAGGTGATAAACCAATGGTTAACAAACTACCTTGGTGGTCAGGATTTTGCCTCTCATCTCCAGCCTAATGGTCTTTCTCCACTATGCATTATTCACACATCCCTTCTGGAATGATCTAGTACTGAGGGGATAGAAGCCAGAGGTCTGCAACATCTTGAAAACAAGCTCTGCACACTTGCAAGGATTACCAAAATCATACACATTGAACCTGATGGGATAAATTAAAAATTACAGCCTGAGAAAAAGTAGCACCTATATAGACCAGGGGAACAATTACAGGCTGGATAAAAGAGTTCCTACTCCATGGAATCTTAAAATTCTTTCTAAAATAAAAACCTATTTAAAAATAAAAGTAGTGTTTGATGTTTTTATCCATCAATGCAGGCCCCATTGAATGACAAGTTCCCCTGACAGGTGAACTTCAGCTCCATTGATCTATCTATCTTTGGCTATGGGTTTTCCTGGTGCAAGAAAACATATAATCTTGGTTTTATCCTGATTTTTAATCTTGAAGTGGCAAGGAGTTTTCTTTTACAAAGGATCTGTTTTTTACTTTCCAGTGGGCACATAAGCTTAATTGTTTTTAGTATGATCCCTGTGTATCTGATCACTCCCAGAAATGCCCTCAGTATTAAGACTTCAACCCTGGGTAGATTTTTGTCTTTCCTGCAGCCTTTTAATTGTGGCAATAGTTGTTTTGAGTGTTTTCTTTGCTCCCATCACTCAATAGTTATGGCCTTTCCTGGAGCTTTCTAATTTAGCTGAGTAAGCACCATTCCCTAAAGACAACCCACTCCTCCCTGGGCTGAGGGATGTAAATTAAAATATCAGAACTTTTAGGTATATATTTTAAATTAAAACAATAAGAAATTAAGCTTTACTAACATGTCATATATGGGTAGATATGGGTGCCCTAATTCAGTCTGTAGGTAAGATAGGCCTGTGTCACATTGGTAACTGAGGTAAACTGGGGAAAGAGTATTAGGTCTAACTGCAGAGGAAGTAATAGTGATGGTTTCATGCCAGAGGCATGGGCCATCTTGTTAAAAAACAGAAATAAAAACAAAAAAACCAACTTGGTCTAAACATAATACCAATAATTCATAGGCAAACAACAAAAATTGGCAGTCATTTCTATTCCTAATTTGAGCTTTTTATCAAGCACATCAAGGGGTAAAAACAATGAATGTGTAATCAGATATGACAAGAGGGAAGCCAAAAATAATTCAAAATTATCCAGGCTATTTGAGTCTCACATGAGGTGTGTTCTTTGCCTTGAGATGTTAGCTAATGAGAATGTGGAACCATCAGCATTGGTAGGATATCTACAATCTAAGTATCCAGGAAATGCAGATACACCTTTCCATTTTTTCCCACTGATGTTTCAAGTGACATGAAAACCAATTTCGTGACCTTTTCAGGGAGAACAAGTGACTATTAGTAATAGGTTATGCAGAAGATATGTTGCCCTAAATAAACAGATCTCATCTGTTCCTTTCTAGGTAAAGGTGAGATATTAACAGAGTGAAAACCTACCTGTGAGGCAGCCGGGCTAGGTCCGAGGACCCAGTGTGTGCGTTGGGGAGGGGGGCTCTCCACGGGACCAGCCAAGAGGGTCCTTGGCTTCACGCAGGATGAAAATCAAATGCAAGCCAGCAGGAGGTGAAAACCAAGTTTACTGAAGATGTATATAGAGGGAGATAGGGGGAGAATCCAGAGATTTGGCAAGGAAAGGAGAGAATCTCATCTTTGTTCAGGGTCTGGGAGTTTTTAACTGAGTAGGGTGGTCTGGTGGACACGTTCCTTCAGGCATTAGGAACCGGGCTTTGGGATTGAGCAGTCTAGCGCTGGTGGTCTGATACATGGTCTGATACACAGAGGATGGCTTCTTCAGGTCATTCTCACCTGGTCCTTCCTTAAATGTTATTTATGCTAGAGAAATCACTAACTCCTTGCTCCTTACAAGGAGGATGTATACTATTTGCATTACAAGGCAAGTGCAACATGGGGCCGGGGTGCAGGTTCCTGCAAGAACAGAAGCAGGAAAAGGAACAAAAAGCAGATTTTTACAGAGTCCTTCAGTTTCCCTACCTCATCTGCTCACAAAAAGAGCTCCTGGTCATGCAGGGCACTTGATGACCGCTATCTGCTAATGCTGGCATCGCTATGTGATTTTGTTGCTGAAAATGATGTGCGTATGTCATCCATGAAATCGCTCATATCCGCGCACTTAAGAATATGATCAGGGATTTATTTAAGCTCTTCCAAAATATTTTCAAATAAATAGGGCTGATGGATTTTGAGCCTTTTTTTTTTTTAAATATAAAAATGCAACGTAGTTCCACTTATTTTCAAGGCCAGTGATTGGTATTTGGGCTGATGGAAATACAATAGCTGCATTTTAACCAAAAGCTTCTGTGTAATTGATGGATGAAATGGAAGAAGTCGTATCATGATACAATAAACGCAGACAACCTTGTTACTTCATCCGTTGGGATCTATATATATTTGAAGGTGTGTTTTTCTGAGGTGACAGCCATTCAAATCAAATTTTAAAATAAACAGAATTTAAGAATTTCCACTCCTGCCAAAAATTGAGTAATAGTAAATAAATTTACCTTCCAGTCTAATTTTTTTTTAAATAGACATAATAAATTAAACAACGGTTTTTATAACACTGGAATTCAGACATAAAGAACAGCGTTCTTTGAGGTACCTGGTGGCTCAGTCAGTTAAACGTCTGCTTTCAGCTCAGATCATGATCCCCTGAGCTCAGGATGGAGCCCCATGTTGTGCTCCCTGCTCTACAGGGAGTCTGCCTCTCCATTTCCCTCTGCCTCTCCCTGCTGCTTGTGCGCTAGCTCTCTCAAATAAATAAAATCTTTTTTAAAAAAGTGGGGAGCACGTGGGTGGCTCAGTCGTTGGGCATCTGCCTTCTGCTCTGGTCATGATCCCAGGGTCCTGGGATCAAGCCCTGTATCAGGCTCCCTGCTTGGTGGGAAGCCTGCTTCTCCCTCTCCCACTCCCCATGCTTGTGTTACCTCTCTCACTGTGTCTTTCTCTGTCAAATAAATAAGTAAAATCTTAAAAAAAAAAAAAAAAAAGAAGAGTGATTCATGACAAATAGGAAACAGAAAGATAATCTTGTGGTTGTCTCAGCTTGCTGCCTTAAGAGAGTTTCCTGGCAGCAGCTCAAGAAGAGGAAACCTAAGTGGGACCAAGTGAACTCACTGATTGGAGGAAGAGAGCAGAGTCTGGGATGACCCAAGTGGCTAGTTTGCCGGACTGAGTACCAGAGAAGAGAGAGCTGCAGAGCGAGAGAGTCCCAGAGATCTGGAAAGATACATACTCAAGCGATCAGAACATTTATCAGAGCATGTGTGTGAGGTCACTGCCTACTGCCAGGAAAGAACCACTGAAAATATTAAAAGGAACAAGAGTTAATGCTCACAGGGTTGGAGAGAGTACACAATGTTCCTAAAACCCTTGTTTATTCCTAAGTGCTAAGAGCACCAGGAGCATCTGTGTTCTAACATAGCTTCTAGGGGGCAGTAATTCTAATTGTTTAACTTGTTTGTCTGGCTAGTGTAGAAGACAGATTCTGGGAGAATGATAGTGAATTATAGCACACTTAATCAGGAAGTGATGCCAATCACAGCTGTGCTTAGAATGGGCTATCTTTATTAGAGACTTTGGCTCCTGGAATGTAGTTGTTCTGGATATGGAAATGCCTTTCCTGTCTGCAGGCTTCTACCCAATACCTATTTGCAGACTTAAAGAAACTGTTATTCACTGCTCTGATACTATTCACTGCTCTGACATCCTATCCAATATCACATCCAACCAGGATACCTTTATTGCCTAAGAAATGCACCAATGGACTCTTCCCGTAATTCACTGATATTTTGTGTATCTCATTACCCAGAACCAAGCAGCTAAGGACTCATTATGGCACCAGCTGGCATACAGCTCCTTAGTTGTTGGGATATTGTCCTATTGGAATATGGTCTATGTCTTCAACCAACCAATGAACAATACATGGAACTCTTTTTACAATACCCATCAGGGATGCAACATATGTATGGCCCAAACAACCCCGCAGTCCCTTCACCAAGGCTGACTTCGCTCCTGCCTCACTGCTGAGCACCCAGCCTGCCCACCATGTGAGCTCAGCACTCAGTCACATGGCACCATTATCCACACTTTGAACTTGCCACCTGGTGGCAAGTTGATGGCTCCTAACGTGAGAGTCAGCCTCCATACCTTGTCCTCTAGGACTGGTTTCTTTTCCTCTGATCCAAATGTCCTCAGTCATTTATATATATATATATATATATATATATATATATATATATACACACACACACACACACACACACACACACACACACATATTTATATATATATATATAATTTTTCTCTTTATATCATTGTCAACATATTCTCTATTCTCTGCAGGTTGAGACTTTTCTATTAGGTTAAGGTGAAGCAGAAATACCGTTCATTTTCTCTGGTGGAAAGAGTGACCTCTTCATTGGAGAGCTAGCTGAAAATGGATGGTGTGTGGTTTCATGTCTTGTCTTGTGCATTCACCTTATCCAGCTTTCTAACAGCCATATCTCAGGCTTTCTTTGACTTCACATTCATTACATGGAAGCCAGAAAAGAGTAGCAGGCAGAAATATTTTAAGAAAAAAATAATGGATAAAAATCTAAAGTTAAGACTACTCCTGGCATTGATTAAAGTTGTAGTGATCATTATTATTCAGCTTAATTAAGGAATGCCCTCACTACGGCTCAGTGCCACTCAGCCTTTCCTTGCAATAAATAACCATTTGCCGTGTATTCACAGAACAGGTTATGATGAATACAAGCAACATACAAGCACACGTAGGAGGAGACGCTTGGCTGCAGTAGTGAAGGTGATGTGCTCTGTGTAGCTCTGATGAATGCCATCTGGATTTTTAAATGATGGTTGGGAACAGTCCTGAAGAAAAAAAAAAAATCATCTATGATCCTGCCCCCATTGTGCCCTTGCTTGCAAACCACTCTTAACCCTACCAACATTTCTTCTAGAAAACTGAAGTGGGGAGGGTCTATAGACAAAGAGTACCTTAGGGGGCTAGAGGAAGGCTTTGCTGTAGGTTGGCAGCCTGCTCCCATCCACGGGGAAGGAAGGGAAGGTCCTGGGCTGACCACAGGCATGGCGTCTCTGGCAGAGACTACAGAGCTAAGGAAGCTTGAGATCCAAGGCCACTTCTAAAACTCTGGGATGGGCCCTAGTGACCTGTTATGCTCACATGTTTTCATAAAATTTGTAAAAGTAAGATTTTAAAACATGTTTACTTATAACATCTGTCTCTTCATGCTCTGATTCCCTGTGACACTCCTTCCATCATACATATTGGCTCCCTCTGGGAAGGCTGGAAGCCTCAGGCATTTTTGAGATCTGGCTAAAGGAGAAGTTGAGGTGGAAAGATGTTTCGTTTGGGTTTAGAAACATCTTCACGTAGGTCAAAGTCGCTTCCGTGAAATATAAAGTTATTGTCATTGGCCTCCAGGAACACCCCTTAATGTCCACTGTCCTGACAATCTGGCATCGTGACACAAAGACACGGCACCAGAAAGAAATATTTTTTTTTAAAGATTTTATTTATTTATTTGTCAGAGAGAGAGAGGGAGAGAGAGCAAGCTCAGGCAGACAGAACGGCAGGCAGAGGGAGAAGCAGGCTCCCTGATGAGCAAGGAGCCCGATGTGGGACTCGATCCCAGGACACTGGGATCATGACCTGAGCCGAAGGCAGCTGCTTAACCAACTGAGCCACCCAGGCGTCCCCAGAAAGAAATATTACACACAGTGGTCGGCACTTGATACATGAGCACATGTGGAATCTGGAAAGTTCTTTCAATCATCAGACATTAAAATTGCAAGGAGAGGATTTTATCTTCAATGTCTTGTTAATATGGATGCTCTCTCTTGTCAGAGATATTCTTAAAATATAGCAGGTACAATTGTAAGGATCATAGCTTTTTCCCTTTTGACAGGACTTAAGCAAATTGGAATCAGGATTTCTGTGTTTTTAGGATCCAAATAAAACCACACACACACATAAAGCGAATATGTGGGGAATAAAAGTTTTATGCATGCCAAATAATAATAAAATCTAAATTTTGATCAACCATGTTCGAGGGAAAGCTGAACTGGATTTCTACTCTTTTGTCAAAAACAGTATCGCAATAGTATTTTCAGACTAGGAGGCAACTGGAATAAGCACCAAAACCACAGGAAAAATTATAATAAAGATACGGCTGATGAAAGTATAGGTTAGTGTTCTGGATTTTGATGATGTTTGTGACAATTATTAGCTTGAAATTTTGTCATTTGTTGGTTTCTTCCCATCCTAAGTATTTATTTTAATACCGAATTTTGTATTTTCAGTTTTTTTTTTCTTTTTCCTTAAAAAGACTCCTCAAATTGTTTCAACTTGGAAGCCATGGATCTACCCTTGGACTCTGACATTGCTTCATGTCTGATGTCATTTCTTATACACACACACACACACACACACAGACACACACACACACTGCTGGCCTGTCACAGAGAAAAGGCCAACTATGGCGATTCTACTGAATTCTATTTTTAAGGTCACTTGGGAGTTTGACTGTAGTTACTTCTAGAAAACCAGAAATGTCATTGTTCAGCTCCAAGCTTCCAGGACCCACGCTATAAACCGGGCACTGGCGTATGAGACGTCATCTGCTAGGAAAACGGAGTCAGCTTCAGCATCGTGACTCACACAGCACATAAGAATTTTTAAAAATTTATTTCTCTTTAAAGATAAACTTGTCTCCACGTCACTTGTTACTACACAGGCTTTCAGTCTTTGACACTGATTTCTCAGAACCTTTTATTAATTATTTAGAAACATTTCACGTAAAATATGGAGATACCAAAGTGCTTTGAATTCTCTCTGATATAATTTGAGAGTACATATAAATGAATAACTTTTTCTTTTTGTGACGGAATAAATTATCATGTTCTGAGATTTAGAATATCAGAAAGGATAAGTGACAAAAAAATGCCCTGGAGTAAAAATTTGTGCTTGCTTGAGTCAGAAATATAAAAGATGTTTTATTCCTTTATATTTTGGAATCAAATCATGTAAAAGATTTGAATGTGTGTGTGTGTGTGTGTGTGTGTGTGTGTGTGTGTGTGTGAAGGGAAGTGACCAAGATAGATTTCTTGTTTTCCTATCATCCTTATCTCTGCGAACTAAGGTAGGATAATGGAGACATCTTCTGGCTCCAGTATTTCGATACAGATATCACTAACTCCTCTCCAATATATTTTAATTGCTGTTAGTTTCTAATGAAATTCATAATCCTGAAGGAAAGTTAAACCCATTGAAGGATCTTCCCGTCTCACTGCAGAATACGAAGCAGCACAAATGTCTGATATTGACAGAATTAATAATATTGCATGGAAAGAAATTTATTCTGAAGGGCTGGTGAGGCATTAAATGTATTAGATGCTATGTAGAATAACACATATTCTCTGACCTCTCACCACTCCAGTGTTATATGCTACAGTAATATTGATTTTGTTTTCAAAACATGTACTGAGAATAGCTTATTTGTAACTTAAAAATTCGGTCATTGTTACACTTGCACTTTGTCCTAGTTGCTGAACTGGAATTTGGCCAGTGAATTTCATGGCATTGTTCTAATGTGGATCTAGTTTGAGGGAATTTTTTCGACAGACATTTATTCTGATAAAATAGTATATGATTACTCCCGCTACTTCTGTTTCAAATACAATCATTGTGTTCCCACTTATAGCCCGGGTATTTCCTATCTTTAGTAATTCGTTGATCCATTTTTAAGTTAATCTGTTTTGGTCCACATCTTTCTTTTAATTGGTGGCCTTTCTGTGTATTATGATTTTGTGTAAATTTTTCATGTACTATGAAGTCAATGGCTCATCAAACATAGACTCAATGTAAAAATTTTCAGAATTATTAAGCCATGTAGAATAAAATTTCATTTCTGTATCTACCTGTACACAGAACTGCCCTCTTCAGAAATCAATACCTCTGGCAGGCTTTCCTATCCACTTATACATATTTTTGTTGATGAGTGGGTTCACGTCATATATATTGTCCTCCAAAAAGCGTCTTTTCCTTAACATTATCTTGGATATCTTTACGTTTCAGAACATTTAAGAGCACCTGGTCCTTTTCAACAGATGATCATAGTATGTCATATAATGTGAGCTCTTCCCCTAAGTATTTGATCATTTCCCTAAGGCAGAAGTTGAGCTGCTTTCCCTAATTTACTCTTACAGGCAACACTGCTGGGATCATTCCTTTCTATCCTTCTTGTGTACATGTAAAGGATCTTGAAGATAGATTCATAGATATGGATTAACTGAGGTAGAGTACGGACACTTTACATTTTGATTCATTCTTCCAAATTTATAATACAACCAATATTTTATGACATTTTTACACCCTTAGAAACACTGTATAATATTTATATCACTAAGATATATACTGCATACCCAACACATATATTATAATTAACATTTTCCCTAGGTCAAATTTCTTATCATTTTCCACTCCTTTTATGAGTTTCCTGTGTATATCCACTCTTATTTTTTCTTATTTGATTGCCTGTTCTCTTATTTTATTTGAAAAACTATGTATTTTCATAATGTAATGTGCCGTTAAATCTATTGCAAATATATTCTCTCAGATTGCAGTTTTCTCTTAAATATTTCTAAGTATGGGTGAGAAATAGATAATAACAATACATCAAAAATCCACATATATGACCCAACATTTTAATATTATTATTACCTCTGAAATCCCTCGTATGCCCCTCTTCGATGTCAATCACCTGCTCCTTTCCCAGGGAAAGACTATTCTGAATGTATGTCTACCACTCCCTTGATTATGTTTATCATTTTACCAAATATATTCATATTTTTACATAATATTTTAGTTTTGCTTATTTTAACTTCATATGAGATCATACTAATGTACTTTTCAGCCACATGCATTTTTTATTTAACATTTTCTTGCTGAGATTCAGTAATGTTGCTATCATTCATTCATTTTCACCGCAGCACAACAGAATTAACTTTTGGCATATATGTACATAATTATATCATAACTTATTTACCTATGATGTTGTTGGTGGACATTTGGTTTGTAGACAGTTTTTTAACTGTTACAATAGGGGTGTGATGAGCGTTTTTGTGCAATGACATTTATATGGATATTTTCCTAGGATAGTGGTTCTCAAACTTTTTGATCTCAGGACTTCTTAATATTCTGAAAATAATTGGAGAACTCAAAGAATTTTGGTTTCTGTGGGTAATATCCTTCAGCATTTATCAAATTAGAAACTTAAACAGAGGGAAATTTAAAATATTCATTTGTTAATTTATTTAAATGTAGCAAATATATTACATGTTAGTGTCAATAACATGTTTAGAGAAAAATAACTGAATTTTTCAAAACAAAGAAGTTAGTGAGAAGTGTGGTATTATTTTATATTTTTGTATATCTTTTTAATGTTTGGCTTAACAGAAATCACCTGAATTAATCATTAGTCTTTCTGCATTTGCTTTTTTGAAATAAGTTGTTTTGGTTAAAATATGTGAAAAAAATCCAGTCCCATACAGATGTATACTTAGAAAAGGGAGGGATATTTAATACAATTTTCAGGTAATTGTAAAATCTTTCTTTGCTTCTATACCAAAACTTGACAAGTCTTTTTTTTTTTTTTTAATTTTAAAAGTTAGTTGTGAATAGATGTGCAGTCGGTTAAGCATCCAACTCCTGGTTTCAGCTTAGGTCATGATCTGAGGGTCTTGAGATCAGACCCTACACCCAGCTCCAAGTTTAGCAGGAACTTGCTGAGGTTCATCTCTCCCTCTCCTTCTGCCCCTCCCTGTACCCTCTCTAAAATAAATGAATAAATACATTTTTTAAAAACGTTAGCTGTAATATGGAACATGAAGCTATAACTGTACTTTCATACTCTACTATACTAAAATATATTGGTCCCTCATGTGTTTTTTCATCAATCCTGATCCAGGTATGATTTTGTATCATTGCTCTTGATCATTTAGAACCTACTGGCTAATCGAGAGATATAGATCTTCCAGATATTGAATATATATTTATATAACATCAAAAGATTAATACTTAATATCTTCACTGATCTTACCAAAGACCTCTAAGTATTGAAAAGCTCTTTAGCTCACAGTGGCAAATTTCCACTATTTTGGGTAGGGGTAGGACCTGAAAAGCTTATTCTAGTATACCCTTATTTATATTTGTAATGGCTATAGGATCTATAGTGACACCCCTGGTTCATTCCTAATATTGGTGATTTGTGTCTTCCAAGTACCCATTTTTATGAGAGCCTGATTCTTGGCTCTCTATTATGTTCCACTAGTCTATTTGTCTATACCTCTTTCAATAACATATTTTCTTAATTCTTATAGCTTCACATTTTATAATATCTAATAAGAATTTTTCTTCTTTTTCTTCTTCCTCTCTTTTCTCTTACTTTTCTACTCCTTTGCCTCCTTTCTTTATTCTTCTTCTTCTCCCTCCTCTTCTTTTTCTTTTTCCTCCTCTTCCTCCTCTTCTTCTCCCCCTCTCTTCCCCCTCCTCCTTCTCCTTCTTTTTCTTTTTCTTCTTCTTAGTCTTCGTCTTCATCCTCATCTTCATCGTCTTCTTCCTTTCCTCCTCCTCCTCTTCCTCCTTTTTCTTCTCCTTCCTCCTTTCTTTTTTTTTTTTTAATTTTATTTATTTATTTGTCAGAGAGAGAGAGAGGGAGAGAGAGCAAGCACAGGCAGACAGAATGGCAGGCAGAGGCAGAGGGAGAAGCAGGCTCCCTGATGAGCAAGGAGCCCGATGTAGGACTCGATCCCAGGACGCTGGGATCATGACCTGAGCGGAAGGCAGCCGCTTAACCAACTTAGCCACCCAGGCGTCCCACCTTCCTTCTTTCTTAATCTTAAGTATTTTGTCTATTCTCAGTCCTATAATTCTCCATAAAAACGTAGAACAAACTTTTCAAGTTCCACAACAAAAACAACCAAATAAAAGGCAAGAGCAGAGAAGGCCCAAGAGAAATGAATATTCACGTCCACAAAAAGATTTGTACAAGAATATTCAAAGCGTTTTTTCATAAATTGTCAAAGCAACCAAAAGTTCATTGACAAGAAAATGAATAAACAAACCAAGATTCATTCATAAAATGGAATTTACTACTAACCACTGTAAAAGGATGAACTACTGATGCACAAAAGAAATAGGTGAAACTCAAAAAATTATTTGGAACAAAATTAGTCTGATACAAAAGCCATATACTTGATAATCCATTTATATTTTGGCAGAAAGCAAAACAGTGGTTGTCACTAGGAGAAAGGTGAGGTATTAAACTGCAAAGGAGGATAGAAGAAATTAGTGGGGTGTTGGAGATGCTTTGTATAATGAACAGAATAGTGGTTCATGAGTGTCAAAACTTATTACATCATATCCTTAAAATCTGAGCATTTTGTTTGTAAATTACTCAGTAATCAAAAACACAGTCCTCCTCTACATAAATTTATGAGTCCAAATATCATAATGAAAACTGCAAATTATTTTGAACTTAGTGATAATACCACAACTTGTGAGGCACATTTAAATTATAGGGAAAGTCATGAATAGAAAAATATACTAGAAAATTAAAAGGCATATAACTGACAAACAGGTTATTTCTTCATAATATCCCCTTCTAAAACAAACTTTGGGCATCAAGAACCATGCTTCATTTTTTATTTTCAATACTTCCACCTTTATTTACTTTAGCCATAGTCCAATTTACAAAAGGTTGGGTCTTTTATTAGTCCTCTCAAAAAAAAAAAACAACCAAATTAACTTGTATCTTGTTAAGCTGTGTTGTTTTTGTATGGGTTTTATACATCATTTGAATAAACTTTTAGTTTGTATTTGCTTGTTCATCTGTTACAGTCTTGTTAAACTTTCTTTGGTATCATTTTATTTTACGTTTGCTAACTTTTAAAGCTGCACATGTTACCCGTTGAGGTTTATTTTTTAATTTAATTTCATTTTTTTCAGTGTTCTAAAATTCATTGTTTTAATGTTTGTATAACACGAAAATTCAGAGCAGCAAATTTTAAGACATTTGTTACTTTCTACAGTTCAGTGAATAGATGCAATTTTCATGAATGTTTCGGGGAAAGTCTGGCATTTAGTTATTGATCTCTTGGCATTTCTAAATACGTCTTTTTCATTGAGTGCAAGTAATGACATTTAGAATTTTTTTTTCTGGGTTGATTTGTATTCTCTGTAGCAGAAATTTCCTATATTAGTGCTTTCTAAACTCCATTGCCTAGAAGCATGAGGCTTCTGACTATTTCTTCGCAGTTTGGGGGCTTTCTCAGGGCCTGGCATGTGCTGAAGATTTTCTTTGCACATCTGTAAGGAGACACCTGTTCTTCATGGTCACACGGCTATTCACCTTTATTTTATGTTCCAGGACCATTTCGTGACTCAGTAACAGGGGGTAATTTCATGCTTTATGAAGAACTTTGAGTGGTTTGGGATCATCATTTTTAAGAAATGGAAATGTCGGTTGTTTAGTCACTGCTCCTGCAGGTATTTTGTAAGACAGTAATCCAGTATCAATCCAGTTCTGCTACCATTTTAAAGTTCAAAGGGACATGTTACCAGTGTGAATGAGTCACTTTTCACTGAATATGTTCATGGAATTTGTGAGACCCTGGAAGTCTAGAAATTATCTGGAATATAATTGTAAAATCTAGAATTTATCTAGAATAAATCTTTTGCAGCTTTTTTTTTAAGTTGACCTTACCTTACAGTTATCACCAAAAAAAAAAAAAAAACCCAAAACTATAAAGAACATTGAGGTTTTTATTAAAATAAATGAAAATGACCAGGATTCTTGACATCAAGAAGAGGCTGGCTTGCTTATTTATTTATTTAACAGAAAGCATAGAAGGAGGGGCCAAGGAGTAGGGGAAGAGAGAGAGAAAAGCAGACTCCCCGCTGAGCTCAGAGACCCATGCGGAGCTCAGTCCCAGGACCCTGAGATCATGACCTGAGCCAAAATCAAGAACCACCCTGGTGCCCCAAAGAGAGGCCTATATATTTAGTTTAGGACCAGGAGCCCAACAGTAGTTGATATGGGTCAGTGGAGACCTACAAGAAGGAGTAGGCAGTGAGTTTCCCAGGACATTTTTCAGTTCTTCAAGGTCATTGCCAAAGGACCCATGACTGCAATATTTAACTGGCTTCTCCAACTCAAAGCAATTTTATGCAGTAGACTTTATAAAATCTTTGAATGTACCAGTAGTGGGATTTTTCTACATCGTTTTTTATAACAGTTTCTGAACATGAAATTCTGCTGATATTGCTGTGATTGTAAAACAGAGGGTATGCATATATATTCGATTTTTGCATATCTATTTTCAACTCCCTAAAAATAACAATATTCACACTTGCTTTCTGCTAGAAAATCCAAATGCGAGTTTTTCAAAATGTAAGGAGTAGAAAAATAATTAAAAGTAACAATGTTTATAGTCACGACATCTAGCCAAAACTACTTCATACATAGCAGACCCTTAGTAAATACCTATTGAGTAAAAGAATAGATGAGTGAAGTATTTTGTCTTATTAAGAATTAGGTATTCAAGGGGCACCTGGGTGGCTCAGTGGGTTAAAGCCTCTGCCTTTGGCTCAGGTCATGATCCCAGGGTCCTGGGATCGAGCCCTGCATCGGGCTCTCTGCTCAGTGCAGAGCCTGCTTCTCTCTCTCTCTCTCTGCCTGCCTCTCTGCCTACTTGCGTTCTCTGTCAAATAAATAAATAAAATCTCTAAAAAAAAAAGAATTAGGTATTCAAAGAAGAATGAAAACAATATTGAAAAATGTTTAATAAAACATATATGCACTTAAAAATTTTTATTTTGGTGCTTATCTCTATGTATATGTTCAGATTGCTCCCCATTAAGTTAGATTATGATATTTCCTTTATCAACTGCTTATACTATCACATAGCTATTGAAGAGAAGCTCTCCACAGACGTATGCACTTGAGGACCATTTGTCCTCATCTTGATGGAGGGGGAGAAGGAAGACTTCCTCTTCATCTGTTTCTAAGACAGATACTGCTGCATCCTGCCAAACAGAAGACAAAAACCCAACATTCTCAGTCCTTGGATTTCTTCTCTTCTGTATATGCCCCCTTCCTTGGTGATCTCAGATGCTTTCAGAGTTTTAAATACCATTTTATATAGAGAAGAGGCTTAAATGTGTTACTGCAGTCCAGACCTAACCCCTCACTTGTGGAATGATTTGTTTAATTCCTATTCAAGATCTCTAATTAGATATCTAATAACTATTCAAAGTTAGCAAGTCTAAAACTGAACTCCTAATCTTCCCTCAAAACCCACACCACTTCAGTCTTCTTTCTTCCAAACATTGGCAAAGTATGTTTTTTTCCTGTACCAGCCAAAAACCTGGGTGTCATCCTAGATTCCTCTCTCTTTCTCCTTCTATCTAATTCATACCTAATTCCTGAGCACCTCCAACTATCCCTGCTTACAGTAACCTATGTACCCTCAGATTTCTTAGCATCTTTACTATACATTATTCCTTACCAGCATTATCTAATAAGCCTTCCAACTGGTCTTCTAATCCTGCTTCCATGAGCATATTTTCAACACAAAGACTAAGTGTGCATGGAAGTTAGATAACACCACTCCTCTGCCCAAGCCTCTGAACTGTTTTCCTATCTCTCAGGTTAAAAGCTGAAGTCCTTAGAATGATCTTTGCAGTACTACACAATCTTCTTCCAACATCCCCACACTCCTCTACCACCAATGTTACCCCACACGCTCCACGTCAAGCACCCTGGCCTCCTTGCTACTCCTTGAGCACATCAAAAATTACACTACTTCAGGGCCTTTCTAACTTTTGTTCCTATTCTGAGCACTAAACCAGAGCTTGACACATAGTAAGTGCACAATAAATATTTGTCAAATAATTTAATGAATTATAATTAAAGACCCATGTTAATTCTTTGTTTTATCAAAAGGACATATTTTTAAAATGCTCGTATAGTACAGAAAGTAAGAATGTGCTCAAAGATCAGTGGGTCTTTAAAATGACCCAGAAAGGGCGCCTGGGTGGCTCAGTTGGTTGAGCGACTGCCTTCAGCTCAGGTCATGATCCTGGAGTCCCGGGATCGAGTCCAGCTCCGCAGGGAGTCTGCTTCTCCCTCTGACATTCTCCTTGCTCATGCTCTCTCTCACTGTCTCTCTCTCTCTCTCAAATAAATAAATAAAATTTAAAAAATAAATAAATAAAATGACCCAGAAATAATGTTGAAAAGGGTCAGATAATTTAAATTACAACAATTGGAACTTTAAAAAAAGTAATTATCATAATTAGTAATAACATATTAAGTGGAAAAATCTAAAAAATCTTTAGATGATGAGCTTTAGATATAACACAAAAACCACGGCCCATGAAAGAAAAAAAAAACTTACCAGTTAGACTTTCTTAAAATTAAAAACTGCTCTGTGAGACACACTATTAAGAGAAAGAAAAGACAGGCCACAGACCAGGAGAGAGTAATTGCAAAACACATGTTTTATGAAGGACTTGTTTCCAAAATATACAAAGAATTCTTAAAACTCAACTGTAAGAAGGCAAATAACCCAGTTAAAAAGGGGGCCAAAGAGTTTAACAGATACTTCATTAAAGATATACAGATGGCAAATAAGCATATGGAAGGATGATCAACAATATTAGAAAATTGTAAATTAAAACAACAATAATACCACTACACACCTATTACAAAGGTCAAAATCCAAAACACTGACGACACCAAATGCTGGCAAGGATATGAAGCAACAGGAATGCTCATTCATTGCTGGTGGGAAAGTAAAACATACAATCCAGCTATCATGCTCAGAGGTATTTATCCAATTAGGCTGGAAACCCATGTCTACACAAAGCCCTTCACATGAACGTTTAGAGCAGCTTTATTTGTAATTGATAAAGTCTAGAATCAACCAAGATGTTTTTCAATAGTGAATGGGTAAATAAACTGTGGTGCATCTACAGAATGAAATATTGTTCAGTGATGAAAAGAAAAGAGTTATCAGGGGCGCCTGGGTGGCTCAGCGGGTTAAAGCCTCTGCCTTTGGCTCGGGTCATGATCCCAGGGTCCTGGGATCGAGCCCCACATCGGGCTCTCTGCTCAGCAGGGAGCCTGTTTCCCTTCCTCTCTCTGCCTGCCTCTCTGCCTGCCTGTGATCTCTGTCTGTCAAATAAATAAATAAAATCTTTAAAAAAAATTAAAAAAAAAAAAGAAAAGAAAAGAGTTATCAAACCACAAAATGACATGGAGGAAATTTAGATGCATGTTACTAAGTGAAAGAAGCCCATCTGAAAGGGCACATGCAGTATGATTCCAACTATATTCCATTCTGGAAAGGGCAAAACTCTAGGGGATTGGGTAAAATGGAGGCAATGAAGAGGTGAAGTACGGGGGAATTTTAGGACAGTGAAACTATTCTGTATAATTCTATACTAGTGGATACATGATGCACATTTGTGAAAACCCATAGAACTTTACAGCACCAACAGTTAATCTTCATGAAAGCTATAGATTTTAGTTAATAAGGGTGTATCGGTGTTGGTTTATTAATTGTAACAAATGTACTACACAAACGCTAGATGTTAACAATAGGGGAGAAGGGATGGGTAAGGTATCTGGGATCTTTCTGCATCACCTGCTCAAGTTTTCTGGCAATCTAAAACTGATCTTAAAAAATAAGTCTGTTGATTAAAAAGTCATTTGCCCATATGATATGACTGAGGAAACCTCAAGAGACTATCAGGTGTTGACCAAGAACTCATGGTTGGTTAGTGAGAAACCTGGACCTAAGAACTTGATATTTTGGTTTTACAGCCAAACATCCTGGCAACAATACCCATGTTAGTTGGGAAGGCATATTTATCTATTTGTTTGTTTGTTTGTTGATTGGGTCAGTTTATTTGTTTATTGATTGATTGTTTATTGATTGATTGATTGATTGCCTATCTGCCAGCCAATTCCCTATCCCTACCTTTCCTTCTTCACACTTGTTAAATTTTGTTCAGGAGTTCAGGGAGAGGGTATGGGATTGGACTGTGGGCATCAAGTTCAAGGCGACATGAACTATGCATAGAAGTGAAGTAGCAAAGGAGAGAGAGGAAGTGGACAAACAAAATGAGGGATGGTGTGAAGGTAATTGGCAGGTATAAGACAACTTGAAACCTTAATCAAGCAAGTGGTTTCTAGAGCGGTGAGGTGGAAACTGGGAAGTTTCTCTTTGTGCCAACAGGTGGCCAGAGCATTGTCTATGGCACAGCTTTATGTGAGTAGCAAGGTAAGAGTTCAGAGAAATTTTGAGCTTGTCCTATCTTCACGTTATCTTTTCTTTTTTCCTGTATTTGCTTGTGTCCTTTTTCACTCTAGATTTCAACAACTACCACTTTAATCATACTTTTACTAGAATATTTATTCCCTTGATCTCCTTCTCCCAATCCACCTCACTAAAAACTGTAGTCAGACCAGTTTTCCTAAAGGTTCCACTTCTGATCATTTCACTCCTCCATTCAAACACTTCAATAGACCCAGATTCCTTCACCTGACCTGTGATGATCTCCTGGCCTAAATATACCTTTCTAGTTTTTAGATCATGGTCCAGGGTGGAATTTTATCACAATCCTACTATCCTAGAAGTATTTGGAAATTGGTGTTCTCACTCTCATTCTCTCTCTCTCTTTGCAGATGCCCAGGGATCAAGACTCCTTCCATCTTAGGTTCCTCTATTGTTTGGGTCCTTAGGCTACTCTAAAGATGAGAAAAAGAGAGTGGAGTTTGTACATGAAGGTTTTTACAGACCAGGCCTGAAGGTATACATGCTTGTGCCACATTTCATGGGCCATAACTCAGACTTAGCTTAAACCTTAACCGTAAGTGAAACTGGGAAATGGAGTGTAGCCCTGTGTTCCCAGGAATAAAAGAAAGATGTTGGAACAGGTGAGCAAAGGACTTGCTGCCTGCCAATCTTAACACCTCATTTCCTTTAACTGTGCTCATATTTCAGGGCACACCTGGGCTCTCCAGCTTCCTGGATTGTTACCTACGTAAATTATCTCTCCCTCCCTTAAGTGCTTTTGGCATTTGTCTCTATCTTTGCTTCTACTTAATACATTTGATCTTTTTACAAAAAATATCTTGTTTATTTGTCAGAGAAAGGGAGAGCACAAGCAGGGAGAGTGGCAGGCAGCAAAGAACCCAATGTGGGACTTGATCTGGGATTATGACCTGAGCCAAAGGCAGATGTTTAACTGACTGAGGCACCCAGGTGTCCCTATCTACTAACTTTATCTTCTTTATCTTGTTTGTGGTTCTTTTAGAGAACCGCCTTTCCTACCAGGTTGCAAGCTCCCAGAAGCCAAGAGCTGTGCCCAAAATGGGAGGAGCTGAAAACTATATATTTGCTGAATGATTTAATGAATAATCCGTTTAAACCTCTCAGCTGAAAGGAGATAAAAGGGAGAAGAATTAAGTAACTTAAAAAACTTGATTCTGAGAATTTATCATGAGATAATTGGGGAAAGCCAATCACACAATCACATAATCGCCAAACAGAATTACTGTTATTGTTAAACACTTGGAACTGCTCTTAAAAATGTTGCTGCTTACATATACAAACACAAAGCAATATTGTCTCTTAAAAAACTATTTTGTATGGGACAGAATGCCTTGATCATACTTAATTCTTGCCTGGAATATTTTTTATTTGCTTTATTAAAATAAAAACATACAGGGGAGGAGTCAAGATGGCGGAGAAGTAGCAGGCTGAGACTACTTCAAGTAGAGGGAGATCAGCTAGATAGCTTATCTAAAGATTGCAAACACCTACAAATCCAACGGGAGATTGAAGAGAAGAACAGCAACTCTAGAAACAGAAAATCAACCACTTTCTGAAAGGTAGGACTGGCGGAGAAGTGAATCCAAAGCGACGGGAAGATAGACCGCGGGGGGAGGGGCCGGCTCCCGGCAAGCGGCGGAGCAACGGAGCACAGAACCGGGACTTTTAAAAGTCAGTTCCGCTGAGGGACATCGCTCCAGAGGCTTAACTGGGGTGAAGCCCACGCAGGATCAGCGTGGCCTCAGGTCCCGCAGGGTCACAGAAGGATCAGGGGCATCTGAGTGTCGCAGAGCTTACAGGTATTAGAATGGGGAAGCTGGCTACAGAGACAGAGCCGAGGAGTAAGCTCTAAGCTCAGGGTTACCTTGAACCAGTCGCAGGCTCGGTCAGCTCGGAGCACGGCCGGAGGCCAGGGTGACGGGAGTAATTGGGTGCTGTTCTCTGAGGGCGCACTGAGGAGTGGGGACCCGGGCTCTCGGCTCCTCCAGGCTGGAGACCGGGAGGCCGCCATCTTCATTCCTGCCCTCCAGAACTCTACAGAAAGTGCTCAGGGAACAAAATCTCCTGAAAACAAACCCGATCGGATTACTCAGCCCGGCCCCTGGTAAGGGCGGTGCAACTCCGCCTGGGGCAAAGACACTTGAGAATCACTACAACAGCTCCCTCCCCAGAAGATCAACAAGAAACCCAGCCAGGACCAAGTTCACCTACCAAGGAGTGCAGTTTCAATACCAAGGAGAGCAGCGGAATTCCAGAGGAGGAGAAAGCAA